>NC_134210.1:39595780-39898280 GCF_965140235.1 Caretta caretta
GAATAGGTGTGGCCTATAAATCCAGGCAGCTGCCAACAGACAAGGGATACTACTGGGAAAGAACAGTCACTCTCTAGGAAGGGGATTTGGTGCTGATACTCCTAGAAAAAGCAGAGGAACCAGGAGTGGTGGGAAGCAGTTCAGGGAAAGAGTGGTGAGGGCTGAGAGAGTAAAGTCCAAAACTACTGGGTTGAGGGTCTCTGGACTGAAACTCACAGTAGAGAGTGGGTCTGTGTTCCCCTCCCAGCCACTGAAGGAGTGGAACCTGAGGGAGTGAATGGGAAAACCACCTAAGGCTGCTGAAGAAAAGACTTTGATATACCCCAAAAGGGTGGTATGCTGACTGGCCTGGCCAGAGTACTGAGCCATGAAGAGGACACTGCAGTTACTGGAGTGAGAGAGGGGCTATAGACCAGAGAAAGAAATGGGAATGGCTGTTGACCTGATAAACTAATCCCCAAAGCAACCAGGAGGAGGCACCAGATTAGCAGTGAGTGGTGCACTGCATCACAAGTGGTGGAGAACACGGGCATTCGGTCGCCCCTGAGGGAACAGTATTGTGTGGAGGACTGTATAACCAGTGAAGGGATGTAGGAGACAGTCACCCTGATATAAGGGGACTCTGTGTGTGTGTGTGTGTGAGAGAGAGAGAAAGAGAGACTGTGCATGGCAGTTGCCCCTGATACAATGGGCCAGGGATAAATTGTGCAAGAGGAGTATCCCAAGGGTGTGTATGAATATGAAGCAGCCTGCAATACAGGCTTTTGTGGTTGAGGAAAGCTGTGCTTTATGAGGGTGGATGCTGGAGTTGCTGCTCCCACAGAGGGGAGCTGAGAAGCAACAAGGGCGGCCCATGCCACATGGGGATAGATCCTTGAAAACCAGCAGAGACTGTAGGAAGTGCCGGTATACCAAGGGTAGGTGGCCAATAGCAGCATTTGTACAGGATACTACCGGTGGGAAGTAGAAGGTGGAAAGGCTCTCTGGAGCTAGGAGGTCAGAGACCCAACTCTGAAGATGTTAGGGTTGTGGGAGCCAGGGGCACCTGAAGAGGGAGTGTCCCTATATAGATGGAAGAAAAGAGCCTTACCAAGAGGCAAGGGCCCAGGGAGCCCCACACAATAAGCGACTGGGTCAGAGAAGTACTTGCTTTTGGTGTGTGGAATAGGGTCATATAAAGAGACCTGTCCCCTACAGAGAAAAGGACAATTAGGAAAAGGGCAAGGGCTTGAGGAAACAAAGGAAAGAAACAGAAGCCCATGATAAATCTGTACATGTGGTGAAAACTGAGGGCAGGTAAGACTGGGGGGAGGAGAGCTAATCCCCAGAATGGCCAGAGTGAGGCGCTAGACTAGCGGTGAATGGTGTGCCCCATCACAAGCATAACCACCTTTGTTCATATTACATTTGTGAAATCCCCACCCTAAAAAATAAGAGAATCAAAAGCCTAAATTGAATCTACACTATCTTGACATTGTCTCATTAAATTTTGACAAATGTTCCATCCAGAGTATCAAATGTGAAGAAATAAAATAATTTAATTTGCTCTTCATAAAGTAATGTTCTTACTGAACTCTTTGCTCTATTGGCAGGGTCACTTTAGTATGTTTCCATAGCTTTACATGCATTTTGGTTTGTAAAACAAAATTTTTTTTTTTAATGCTGTGCATTTTGATGAAGTACTATGAACGTGGCCCTAGCATATCCGGTAGAACCAGAAGTGATAAACAATGTTGGTATAAAGATATTCTATAATTTAATGAATTGTTTTGATAACATCTTGTAGCAATCAGCGCGAAAGAATTTCCCATGAAATTTTCCACAAATTATCTTGAGGCAAGTATGTAGTAATTGGGTGTTTGGAAAAAAATGTAATGTATCAACAGCTCAAGACAAGTACAGTCTGTATTACTCAGGACGTTGTAACATGTAAATACTTAAAGTGCATCTTTGTAATGTAATACATAAATTCCTAGCCTAAGCATCATCAGCATAAGAATGTCTATTGGCATGGGTGGAAATATTTTCGTGATAGAAAACTTTTCTTGTTCTTTTGGACTTGTTAAAATGAAATATAGCAGTGAAAATACAATGGGTAATTGATATCTGAATTGGATAATTCAAGAAAAATAGCCAGTCCTGTAAATAGTCATATACTACTGAGCATAGCATTTACTCCTGTGAATGGACCCATTACTTCAGTGGAACTACTTGTGGTAGCAACCATTTTGCAGGATTCTGGGCCTAACTTTGTATACCATTATTTTCATTATGAAAAATATCAAAGGGTCCAGTTTTGAATTACTTGAGCATCTAAAACTGCCCGGGACTTCAAGATCAGGCTGAAAAACCTTGAGGCTACCACAGACTATTGGGTTGCCAACCAACATTTACTGACAGCTGTTTTTAAAAATCAAAGACCCACCTCCACACTTTTAAAGCTAACAAGACATTAAATATTGTAAATGAACTTTCTGTTGCTTTTAACCAAAAAAGTGGATGTTAAAAAAAAAATTGGCATCTTGTCCATAAACATGTTAGAATTGGTGATGACTGTCTGCCAGTTTTACAGGAATATAAAACTTCAAAACAAGTGTGTTCAGTTTCTAATAAATAAATAACACCCAGCAAATAAAAATCATAATTACAAAAACTATTGTCTCATTAAAAATGACAAAAGCTGGTGATACCTTGACTGATCTGACTGAAATGTCTCTAGCTATGAGAGGCTCTCGAATGAAAAGCAGCACATAAATGTGTCCATAACCATAAGGTATCATCAGCTTGTCAAGATTCTTTTCTCCCACTAGAATAGCACTACAGCTGACTGGAACACAGCTGCTTTCAAAGCACAATAAAAATGATGATTTTTAGCATTCCCTCCCCCTCAACACGCTATATAAAATACAATAATTGTCCACAAAGGTGATACGGTCATTGTAGGTGCCAAACTTCTCATACTTTAGGACACCTGTCATAAGCTTTTTGCTTTACTATTTGATAATTAGTGAAAATTTGTTCTGACTCTCTATTTAAAAAGTTGATTGAGTTTATCAGGAAAACAATTATGGATTTGGTTTGACAATGTTTCAATTGCAAACCAAGCGTTGCAACTAGATATTAATCAAGTCACCCCAATATCAAAATGACAGTCTGATTTGCCACCATCAGACTTTTCTTTTATGGATGGGCAGGGTAGAAAAAACAGTAAGTTATGTGCTTACTCTCCAAGGGCAGGTGTAGGCCAGTGTATTTTCAAATCACCCCTTGAAAGCCAATTCTCAAAATGATCTGGGTGGAAATCCTGTCAGGAGAGGTTTGCCTATTTCCCAAGCTGAAAGTAAAGTGCTGGGAATTCTCTTGTGTATGGACTTGCTTAAGTGAGACAGAATAACCCGGCATTCTCTTTTCTTTATTTATTCTGTAATTTATTTCCACAGGAAAACTCAATTTAGATGCAACATCTGTTGTTCAGTGATATAGCTCCTGCATTTACCCACTTCCGCAGAGTTACAAAAACAACACTGGCTAACTATTAATAGAGAGCTCAAATCTCATTGCAAGTAGTGTATACCCCAGAATGGAACCTAGAACCAAAATCCCAGATTCTACTATGAGACCACAAATACTTCCATCGTGCAGAGCTTTTATTGTACTTCTAGTTGTGACAAAGCTCTGTCCTTGCCTCCGTGGGTCCTGCATTTCCTGGTGGATTTTGCTAGCCGCAGAGGCTCACTGTGACCCTCCACGTAATCCTTCTCTCTCTAGAGACAAGGGTCACAGTCTACTGAGCCATTTTCATCCAGCAAGGAAGGTGAGGAGAAGTTATCCTTCCTTGCACAGTCTCTGTTGTCTCCCAGTCTCAGTGATTAATCAGGGAGCAAAGAGAGGGGGGGGAGCCCAGGCCCACCCTCTACTCCGGGCTCCAGCCCAGGGTCCCTAATAGTATCAGCTATGGTAGCTGACCTTTTAGAAACATGACATGTACAATTCCCTGGGCTACTTCCCCCACAGCAGCCCTCACTTCCTTAAGCTCCACTTCACCCTCACCTCGGGGCCTCCTTCCTTGTGCCTGATATGGTGTGTACTACTCAGTCTCTCCAACAGCACACCATCCTCCCACAGCTCCTGACACGCACACCCACCTGACTAACTGGGAGGCTTTTAACTAGTTTCAGCCAGCCCCGATTGGCTTCAGGTTTCCGAATCAACCTAGCATTCTCCCTGCCTGCTCACTTTACCTAAGACTAGGGTCAAACTGGTAGGTGCGAAGTGCCCCAGTGACTATATTATGACCAGCTTGCAACTCAGTGACATTCCCAGACCGCCATAATTCTGATCCACTTCATTCCACCTGAACCCAGTGCTCTGCTCCTCTTCCTAAGCCCCAGTGGGCCTCTGAAGAGTGGAGTATATACCACCAAACCTTTACTTTTTTATTCCTGCATTATTTTGGCATCTGTTTTTAAAACAAAATCATAGAATATCAGGGTTGGAAGGGACCTCCTGAAGTCATCTAGTCCAACCCCCTGCTCAAAGCAGGACCAATCCCCAACTAAATCATCCCAGCCAGGGCTTTGGCAAGCCTGACCTTAAAAACTTCTAAGGAAGGAGATTCCACCACCTCCCTAGGTAACGCATTCCAGTGCTTCACCACCCTTCTAGTGAAAAAGTTTTTCCTAATATCCAACCTAAACCTCCCCCACTGCAACTTGAGACCATTACTCCTCATTCTGTCATCTGCTACCACTGAGAACAGTCTAGATTCATTCTCTTTGGAAACCCCTTTCAGGTAGTCAAACGCAGCTATCAGATCCCCCCTCATTCTTCTCTTCCGCAGACTAAACAATCCCAGGTCCCTCAGTCTCTCCTCATAAGTCATGTGTTCCAGGCCCCTAATAATTTTTGTTGGCCTCCGCTGGATTCTTTCCAATTTTTCCACATCCTTCTTGTAGTGTGGGGCCCAAAACTGGACACAGTACTCCAGATGAGGCCTCACCATGTCAAATAGAGGGGAACTATCACGTCCCTCGATCTGCTGGCAATGCCCCTACGTATACATCCCAAAATGCCATTGGCCTTCTTGGCAACAAGGGCACACTGTTGACTCATATCCAGCTTCTCATCCACTGTACCCCCATGGTCTTTTTCTGCAGAACTGCTGCCTGGCCATTCGGTTCCTAGTCTGTAGCAGTGCATGGGATTCTTCCGTCCTAAATGCAGGACTCTGCACTCGTCCTTGTTGAACCTCAGATTTCTTTTGGCCCAATCCTTTAATTTGTCTAGGTCCCTCTGTATCCCTACCTCTATCCCTACCTCTCCAGCATATCTACCAGCGTATCTACCTCTCCTCCCAGTTTAGTGTCATCTGCAAACTTGCTGAGGGTGCAGTCCACGCCATCCTCCAGATCATTAATTAAGATATCGAACAAAACCGGCCCCAGGACCGACCCGTGGGGCACTCCACTTGATACCAGCTGCCAACTAGACATGGAGCCATTGATCACTACCCGTTGAGCCCGACGATCTAGCCAGCTTTCTATCCACCTTATAGTCCATTCATCCAGCCCATACTTCTTTAATTTGCCGGCAAGAATACTGTGGGAGACCGTATCAAAAGCTTTGTTAAAGTCAAGGACTAAAACAGAGCCAGTTATCTCACCATACAAGGCAATTAGATTAGTAAGCCATGACTTGCTTGGACCATGCTGACTGTTCCTGATCACTTTCCTCTCGTCTAAGTGCTTCAGAATTAATTCCTTGAGGACCTGTTCCATGATTTTTCCAGGGACTGAGGTGAGGCTGACTAGCCTGTAGTTCCCGGGATCCTCCTCCTTCCCTTTTTAAAAGATGGGCACTACATTAGCTTTTTCCCAGTCATCTGGGACCTCCGCCGATCTCTATGAGTTTTCAAAGATAATGGCCAATGGCTTTGCAATCACATCCACCAACTCCTTTAGCACTCTTGGATGCAGTGCATCCAGCCCCATGGACTTGTGCTCATCCAGCTTTTCTAAATAGTCCCGAACCACTTCTTTCTCCACAGAGGGCTGGTCACCTCCTCCCCATGCTGTGTTGCCCAGTGCAGTAGTCTGGGAGCTGACCTTGTTCGTGAAGACAGAGGCAAAAAAGCATTGAGTACGTTAGCTTTTTCCACATCCTCTGTCACTAGGTTGCCTCCCTCATTCAGTAAGGGACCCACACTTTCCTTGACTTTCTTCTTGTTGCTAACATACCTGAAGAAACCCTTCTTGTTACTCTTAACATCTCTTGCTAGCTGCAACTCCAAGTGTTATTTGGCCTTCCTGATTTCACTCCTGCATCTCCAAGCAATATTTTTATACTCCTCCCTGGTCATTTGTCCAATCTTCCACTTCTTCTAAGCTTCTTTTTGTGTTTAAGATCAGCAAAGATTTCTCTGTTAAGCCAAGCTGGTCGCCTGCCATATTTACTATTCTTTCTACACAACGGGATGGTTTGTTCCTGTAAGCTCAATGAGGATTCTTTAAAATACAGCCAGCTCTCCTGGACTCCTTTTGCCCTCGTGTTATTCTCCCAGGTGATCCTGCCCATCATTTCCCCGAGGGAGTCAGGGTCCCTGCTTTTCTGAAGTCCAGGTCCGTATTTTGCTGCTCTCCTTTCTTTCTTGGGTCAGGATCCTGAACTCGACCATCTCATGGTCACTGCCTCCAAGTCAAGAAGAACTCTGCCCCTAGTTGGTTCCTCCAGCTCCAATATTTACATTTCCTTCTACAGCTTTTCATCTTTTCCTTTTATGTTCCCTTCCTTCCTTCCATTATAAGTCATATCTCTTTTCATTCATCTGTGTTCACTGAATCTATCAACCTGCCTCTACTCCCTCCCTTTCATATCTTGTATTATTCTCTTCCTCCTCGCTACATATACCTTTGCCCATCTTCCTCCTTCCTATGTCTAGGCTCCCTCTCCCCCACACCTATTTCTGTCATTCAGTCTCACATATAATGATTCTCTTTCCCCTAACCCTCACCTGTCGCCTCCACCTACTGAGCCACCCTGATTCCAGGCCTGAGTCAGAGGTGGCATTCACAGGAAAATCTTTACATGCATTTCTTGCCCTAGCACTTACGGTTCTTCATATCGTCACAATCTAGTCCTAAGAGGGCACTGCCAGAATGATCTTCGCTTCAACTAGGCATTGGGAAATGTGAATGAGTAGGATCTCTGATCTGGGCGCGGCTTGCTGTCCCTACTGTGAGACTAGCAGGAAGTAGTATTGCTAGCCTCGTGCATTCCAAAAAAAAATAATAAAGACATGTCACTTTCTGACCCCAAAATGACTATCAATAATAAAAAAAAAAAATAGATTTTGGTCATCTGGTTTTCTTGAGTCTCTAGTTTACAGTTGAGTCACGTTCAAGATTTTCTTCACAACCTTGGGTCCTAGAAACATATTTTACAAAAAAAGTCTGAAATTCTCCTTTAATCACATGACTCCAGAAGTTGGGGCTTTTTTGGGGGGGGAACCACCAAATATTTCACATCTTACAAGAAAATTGCAGGAGTTGGCAACACAGAAAATCAGTAAGTGGAATAAGGCTCAAACCCTGGACACTATTAAAGAGACTAGGTCAAATGCTCTTTTACCCAGAGCCCTCATCGGGGCCTGCTCATCTGAGCAGTCTCACTGACATCCACTTTTAAAATACCAAAAGCAAATTTTTAAAAGCACCAGCAAAATCATCTTAAAAATCGATACTTTTGTTTCATATTGGACAAGAGCAAGTTACCTGTAGAACTGAAATACTTGATAGCCCAAATAATGAAATTAGGGAGAAATTTTGCAGATTGCTAAGGCTGACCCAAGCCTCCACACGTAGCAAAGCTGGTACAATTCCACAACATGGAAACAAAGAGGGGCTAGCTCTCAGAGAAGGTGAAGAAGTGACAGATATTATAGATACCTTTGAGAGTACTGTTTCAACTTTATAAGTGTGTGTATATCTGTATGGTCTAGGGTTTATATTTATCTACAGGGGCGAGTTATGGCAGTCTCCTGCAGGAGCTAAGAGCATGGGGGGAAGGGGAACAACTGATGCTACCTGGCTAGGGATCTGTAAGTCTGGAGGACTTCCTTTGAAGGAAATTGAATATACTATTTTAACCCTGTTCAGGAGACCCTTGAATGGAACACTGTATAAGGTGACCTCCCTGATACAGGAAGGGAAATCATTCTCACCCTGGCCAAGAACTGACATGAGACTGTGACTAGAAGGGACGGACTCCGTGAAGAGGGCCTGAAAGACTTTGAAATCTGCCAGTGTGTCTCTGTGTAAGATGTGACTGCCTGATAAGCGACAACCTGCATGTAAGCTGTTTATTGCTTTCAGGATAGGTTTACTCTGTAATGCTTTTGTTCTGGATGTGAAAGTGAGAACAAGGGTTCGCATGGCACATATGAAACCAGCGTTGCAATATATTTATGTGCCAGATGTGCTAAAGATTCATATGTCCCTTCACGCTTCGACCTGCATTCCAGCGGCCATGCATCCATGCTGATGATGGGTTCTGCTTCATAATGATCCGAAGTAGTGCTGACTGAGGCATGTTCATTTTCCATCATCTGAGTCAAATGTCACCAGCAGAAGGTCGATTTTCTTTTTTGGTGGTTCAGGTTCTGTAGTTTCTGCATCAGAGTGTTGCTCTAATAATTCTGAAAGCAAGCTCCATACCTCATCCCTCTCAGGTTTTGGAAGGCACTGCAGATTCTTAAACCTTGGGTCAAGTGCAGTAGCTATCTTTAGAAATCTCACATTGGTACCCTCTTTGCGTTTTGTTAAATCTGCAGTAAAAGCGTTCTTAAAACAAACATCGTATGCTAGGTCATCATCCGAGACTGCTATAACATGAAATATATGACAGAATGTGGGTTAAACACAGAGCAGGAAACATACAATTCTCTCCCAAGGAATTCAGTCATGAATTTAATGAACACTTTTTTTTAAACAAGCATCATCAACATGGAAGCATGTCCTCTGGAATGGTGGCCAAATCATGAAGGGGCATATGAATGTGTAGCATATCTGGCACATAAATACCTTGTAATGCCGGCTAGAAAAGTGGAATGAAACCTCCTGTTCTCACTTTCAGGTGACATTGTAAACAAGAAGCATCCAGCATTATCTCCCGCAAATGTAAACAAACTTGTTTGTCTGAGCGATTGGCTGTACAAGAAGTAGGACTGAGTGGACTTGTAGGCTCTAAAGTTTTACATAACTGCCCTCAAAAACAAAAATGTAACAAAAACCCTACATTTGTAAGTTTCACTTTCATGATAGAGATTGCACTACAGTACTTGTATTAGGTGAATTTAAAAATACTGTATCATTTTCAGTGCAAATATTTGTAATAAATGAGTACTGTACACTTTATTCCATTGTAATTGAAATCAATATATCGAAAACTTAGAAAAAGATCCAAAAATATTTAATACATTTCAATTGGTATTCTATTTTGTTTAATAGTGCAGTTAATCACAATTTTGAGTTAATTGCATGAGTTAACTGAGTAACAGCCCTAAAAAAACAAAAATCCCTTCGCTACCGCAGAAAATTGAATTGATAATTCAATAGATGGCATACTACAGTCAGAGTTGATACTGAATTAATGTTCCAGCACAATGCTAGGGCATGCTTTGCTGGAGGTGCTTCCCTTTAGTGACCCTGTCAGGATTAACCAAAGATCCCACAAGCCTATCTACAAGTGCTGGTAAAGTACACTCTGGGTAACTACATTCTACCTACCTCCAGTTAGATATGGTGTCTTTTCACTTCCTATACTGTTGAGTAGCATTATTGTATCTTATTAAACAGTTGCAGTGTTGTAGTCTGGCAACTGTATTTCATGGATTGGTGTGTGTGTGTGTATATATATATATATATATATATATATATATATATATGAGAGACAGCGAGAATGAACCCTGGGTTCTTTTAAGCTTCTATATAACTATAGAATCATGATTAGTTTTTGTGGGACTGATTTGTATTTTAAAACTATTACACTTGGCTATCCTGTTGCACTTACCTGTGAGGATGCTCCATAATAAAACAAATCAGATTTATAACGGCCTAGGCAGAATATCTGCTGGGGGGAGGGGAAATCTGTGCAATGTGTATTTCTGAAGTGAAATCTAAAGGGACAATTTTATCAGGACAGTAATCTCAGGCAGATGAAAACAGTTTATGAAGGGTAGCCACAGCACCCAGAATTAGTCTCCAATAGCTGTAAGAATTCTGCTTTAGTAACATGCTCAAGTGGATCAGAATCCAAAGGAGAAAATTGCACAACTCATGAATCAGAATAAGGCAGTGCCTCCAACAAATTGCCACTTCCTCTTAAACAACAGTTCCTCCTTTCTCTACTTCATATCCCCAGGATCTTCCAAATCTGAATCTCTTGTGTTCCCAAAGCACCTGAGCCTGTTTATTTTCTTTGTCTTCTTACAGAGGCCCTGCTACACCTTAGAAGGTTTTGAGTGCTTCTCCCACTGAAACTTGCAGCCTTGACACAACAGTGCTGCTTCAGGCTCAACTAGATAGGCAGCAGATAGAAAATAAATGGGTTCAGAAGCACAGGGGACATAGTGATGTACCATAGCTGGCAATGAAAATAAGAGGGGGAGCATAACAAGGTCCATTGAATTCTTGTTTGCACTGCCTCATGCCTTTCTGGTCAAAGGGTATTTTTTCAAGTTTGAGCAAGAACAGTTCAACTTTCTATATTTCCCCCCACTCCCCGAGTAGGAACACAGGCCCACATTCAGCCTTGGTGAACTATGTTTTTTAATTGAGTTTGGATTAGAATATGTGACCAGTCCAAAGCATGTGACTAAAAAGAATGAATTCATGAGAAAGGATTGTTTGTGTTAAACTTGCAGTGCCCTTAATATATTAGTATGATCTTATTTAAGGTTTGGGCTGAGCTCACATCTATAAAGAAAACAGTTGATTGGGTACCAGGTACAGTAAATTGGGTTCAACTTGTTAAAAAGAAATGCTAACTTCAGTAGTTAGGGAAAAATATAGCAAAGTGAAATAAGAAAAACCTTCACGAGACAGCAGGGTTCTAAACTGCCTCATCTTGCCATTTCTGGCTATTGGACCTTAGCTAAAGCATCATTTGTCTAAGACTGGGTTTTTGTCAGAGCTTTCCTTTACCCCTCTGGAGTTGTGCCATGATGGGAAGGTATCTCCTAGGCTGATCCAGTTGTATTTTGGCCTATACTTGTAACTGCATTGATCGGATATAGATTAAACCTGGATATGCTTATATTTGTATTTTTGGGTATAATCAACACCAAGTGGCCTTTGGACTAGAAGAATGCTTTTGTGGTGGCCTTTGGACTAGAAGAATGCTTTTGTGGAAACTGAATCATGGAAAAAGTTAGTAAAATTACTAGGGAAGTTATTTTCAACACCCCAAGCAAAAATAAAACTGGCCTAGGGCCTAAAGGCTGGGAGGGAGAGATGAAAATGAGCAGGCAAATATCCCTCAGACGTACCTTTGAGCGTCCCTATGAATACTGGTTATGCTTTGATTGAATTAAAGGCTTTGGAAAAAAAATCAGACTTCATGTATTACCAATTATACCAGTTCTCTTAAGCACCTTTATCTTTGCTCTGTTTGTAAATTGGCACTGTGCATGCCTCACTTAATTACACTCATCTCCATAGTGCTCTGAATTACTCCAAACTGGCCAGACCCTACTTCCAAAGATCCCTGTCAAAGAGGGATCATGATAAAAGAGATCATGTTGCTTTCCCTGTATTGATGTTATGTTGTTTTAGTCCACTGAAGAGCCCATGATCTTATTAGTAAGAGTAGGGGTCTACTCTGGTGACTGAATATCAAATTTCCCTTACCTCTACAGTACCACATCTTGAATGCTGATTGGCTGCTGCCATCCACTCAGATGAGCAGTTCCATGGTGATATCTTTCTATAATACATGAAGTGCTTTTGGGTGAAAGGTGCTGTATAACTATAAAATATTTTAACGGTACATTCCAATTAGATGGGAACCAGTACAGCAATACAATTGCTGAGGCATCACCTTGGAAATTGACTTAGTTAACGATGATGAAAAGTAATAACTGATGCTTTATTGGGGCAGTATTAGTGTTCACTTTACCTAATACCATGCTGTTTAATGGTGATGAATCTAGGGCTAAATAGATGTCAGATCCAAGCTCTGATTTCTCACTATAGATGTTGCCAAATGAAGATTAAAGTGATGGAGGCTAAGAAGGTATTTTCTCTATCGACAAGTGTTTTCTCCTGGTTTTGGGTTTATTTTTCTGTATCTTCCTCTGGTCCTGTCAGAGATGAGATACTGGTCTGATCCACAATAGCAAATCCTTGTCCAGTGTCCATGCCACAACCTTACACAAATCAGCTACATTCTCTACTAGATTCAAGTTCTTAGATTAAAATATGCACATTCAGGTAGTTAAAGGCAACACACACACACTCTACAGCACCTTCAATACTCAAAGTACTCAATTATACCTTTATTATCAGAGATATGTTAGAATTATTCTCTGCAAACTGAATTTACTTCGAGTGTGTAATACTAAATACTAGGCGAACCCAATCTGAATCGTGCTAAAATATCCAGTAGTGCTTAACTTGAATCAGTAATGAGTACAGTTGTGGAACAACCCAATTAATGTTTCCTTGATATGTTGCAGTTAGCCTCAATTAAATATGTACCACCACCAAGGAAATAGCTGTTCAATTTTCTCCATGAGACATTAGGTTTTTAACCTGTCAATACCTGAATAACTCTGTAATGATTAAAGTAGATGTCATTAAATATCTATCTTACTATGTTTCCACACAGTAGCTTATCTCTTAAACAATTAAAAGATACGTTTCCAGTGGTATCAGAGTATCCTTATTAAAATTTGCTTTAAGCACACAATCTAACACAAAGCCTGAATGACTCTGTGAAACTAACATTGAAGAAATATTATTAATTCATTGTTGGATAGATTATGTGGTAAAATAGCCTGGAATCAAGAGTGAGAGAAATAGAAAATTTTCAAATGCTGTAAGCTCTAAATAAAACACAAGACCACTTTGAGGAGGGGAAACAGTATACAAGTCTGTATTTGATATGTGGCTCATAATTACAGGAAGCTAGTAGAAGGTGCCATGATACCTGTCAATTATCAGCAGGCAGAAAATGCAGAAAACATACATAATTCATCAACATACTGCCCTTTGTTAAACTGACTGATTTAGCTCCATAACAAAACTGCTTATTCAAAAGAAGAAAGTTACATTTTCAAACTAAGCTATTTGAATGTGTTCAGTTATTCAATTGATTCAGAGGTATATGTTTGTGTTGTTAAATGTTAGTAACAATGATTACTGTCATACAGAATTATATGCATGCACACGCATTTGTCGTGTTCTGAGGCAGAAAGACAGTGCTATCAATAATGGAAAAGTTAATCCTTACAATCTTGCACCCTGGAATGATTTCTTTTATGGTAGTTTTTAACGAATTGTAGAGGAATTTAAGTTATTTTAATAAGCAATAAAATTATGCAAGGCACTGCATTTAGCCGTATGGAGTGGAAATCTATCAACTGCATGAAGAAACTTGTACAGATACAGACAGACATCATCTTCCTTTCCAAATGCAAAATTGGTTAGTCTCTAAGGTGCCACAAGTACTCCTTTTCTTTTTGCGAATACAGACTAACACGGCTGTTCCTCTGAAACCTGTCATTTTATTTACTGTTTCATATCTTGCCCATAGCATTTTTAAATTTCATTTTTAAAGTATCAATAATATAAATACACTACACATTTTAAGATTCTGAAAGATTCTAAAGCCTATAAGCAGTTTTCAGTGTATTCATCACTTCAACTTGATTTCTGGTACTATCTTGAATTGTCACAGCTTGGGGACAGATGAGTCTGAACTAGATTCTTGCTTTTCTGTAAAAAGGTAGCAGTGGGGTCTGATCAGAGTATAGAAAGTTTTTAAACTTTGCCTAAAAATGCACTCACCTAGTATTCTGTGCTCAGCAATACTTATCCTATCTTTTTTAAAAGCATAGCTTAGTAGAAATAGAAATTAGGAGGCAACACTTAAAACCCATGAAAGGAAATACATGCTGCATTTAAAAAAAAAAAGGCTGTGGAACTCACGCCTACAAAGGTCACAAAAGCAAAAAGCTGAGTAGGATTTTAATAAAGACTGGACTCAGAGGAGAACATGCAGTTATATTAGCAGGATATAGAAGATATAAAACCTCTATTTTACAGGGCCAAAGCCATCCACTAACTGATGGGAGAACTTCCCTTATGGGCAGGCTCCTTGCACTTTCCTATAATGTAACTGGTACTGGTCACTATCACAGACCAAATACTGGGATAAATGGACAACCAGTTGACTCTAGCATGACAGTTCCTATGTTCCCAGGACAGTTATCTTCCTGTAGTGCCACTTTTTTCAGTAAAGCTCAGTTTCTTATATTGTGGCAATTTTGTAGCGTCCTTGGGGACGCATACTGCTCCATATCCACATTAACAACTTTCATGTGCACGTAGAGGGACATATATGGTCCTTCGTTTACCAATAGAATCAGTCTAGCTTAAGTCTGAAATCTTGGGCATACAGAAAGCCTGTATTTAATATTAAACTTAAAATGAAAAGAAAAAAGGAAAGTCATTTTTTCTCTATGGCAGTATTTCTTCTCTAATACCAGTATACCCTAGAAAGAGAAGGGGATGTGTTTAGGTATTTATATCAAATGCAAGGTGGGCTTGGTGCTTTATAGATTAATTATCATGGTCCCTGACTGAAGAAGTTCCAGTCTAAACAGAGCCAAACAGAGTCTAAACAGAGCCAAAACAAGTAGAGGGAGGGAAGGTGAGGACAAGATTACAACATGCTGTTGTTTAAATTGTTATGCATATCTCTTAATGGGGTAGGTATGGGTTATCTTTTCTTATTGGTTATCTTGCATTGAAATAGGAGTGGGTGAAATGAGACTGGTGGGGAAGAAATTAGTTTTAGGACTAAGTCAGAAGGAAGAAAACCAGAGGGAGAAAGGAGACAGGCTGGACAGGAAAAGGGAGGCTGGGTAGTAAAGAGGTTGGATGGGAAAAAGGAAGAACTGACAACCAACAGCAAAAAAGTCCAGAGATCACTTAAAATTTTAGTAAATCAGATGCTATGCAGAGACTGTACTGTGAAGGTGACCTGAGGGAAAGGGGAAAAGGTGAAATGAGGGGGGGGGGGGAAAGGTGAAATGACAGGCCTGACACTTATCCTCTCATGGACTTATGCTCTTGGGTCTGCTATTGATGAGCACAGGATGTAGGCTCTTCAAGACGATTCAGAAGCTCTTTCACAGGTGGTGCAAGCTCCTGAGTGGAGTGGAAGCTGCTGGATCTGGTCAGGTGCAAAGGGTGACAGGTCCTCTTGTAGCTGTCTGGAGCTGCTACCGAATTCCACAGGGCACTGCTGTACAACTTAGTTTGCATCCTCCATGACTGTCCCATCAGTAGATTTACTGAGTAACACGCCACTCACTTCTACGGAGTGACTAAAAAACAAACAAACACGTTTGAGAGGGGAAAAACAAAAAACAAAATCTGATATCTATTTTGTTTTCGAGAGCACTTTATTTAAGTCCCAGTCTTGCAAGCCCTTACTCAGACATGTAGCGCCTACTCACACAACAATCCCATTTACTTCAGTGGAAATACTGTACCCATGTGAGTCAAGACTACTCACATCAGTTGGGGCTGGTAGAAGTAGATGCACCTCTGGCTTCGTCCCCCAAATTTTGTAAACAGCAGGCTTACCTGGCCATAGGTTGTGGTCAGTCTTAACAATAATTCCTGCAGGGTTTAAAGTAGGAAGTCTTGTTTATCAAGGGTTTATCCCATTCTGATACTTTAGGCCATATAAGTAGAAAATGTAAAAAAATGTGCCTTGTGAAGGTTTTGGCACAGTGGTTACAATTATTTCTTGTTTTGTTATTCCCAGCAGCTATTGATTATATCCCAGATTGTGGGTTTTAAACCATGGGCGATGCTTCAAGTGGTGTTCCCCGTGAGTAACTCTGCCTACCTCAGCCAACCTTTTTCCGAGGCTCTCCCAGGCAGCTCAGGCTGCAGCATCAGCTCTGCCCTTATTTCAAATGGACACAGCTTGTGCTTTCCTCCACAACTGCTCATTCATGGTCCCATCCTTATCCCACCCCTTTCAGATAGCTAACACACACAGGAAACAGTACCTGTATTTCAGCAGGACTGGCTCTTGAATGGCTGCCAGGTACAATTCCAGTTTACAGGAAAAAGGCATTGTCCTCAAGTTAAGACCAATGTCATTTTGTATCCTTATGGGAGTGGGATACACTAACATTTTTTCCACTTCTTCCTGATTTATTTTGCTATAGATAAAATTAAAAATGCTGTTGCTCTCATTTGGGTTCAACTGTGTGAATTTTAATCATTTTAATTCTCAAAATGGAGAAGTGGCTGAGCAGACCTACACAATTACTCATTTTCGGCTTTGTACTTTCAGTATGGAATCTGGATCCAACTCAGCTCTAAATAGTTTAAATATCCTTTTGCTATGTGATGGGAAGTCGAATCTCACTTCAGACCTTGGCCAAATTCACTGCTGTAAGAGGGTGCAATTCTGGTAAGTCAGTGAGAGCTGTTCCTACTAACATCAGCAACGAATTTAACCCTTAAAAATTATTCTCCATAAATCAATATCTGTTTTTAAATCTGGAAGTTGGGTTGGCTGACCTTCAATTAAAATTACATTATTGGCATGCTAAATAATACAAGTGTTCCCATATTTGTACCCAACACAGACACTATTTATCTACCTACAGTAGCAGCAAATATAGTAAGCAGCATAATACAAAGCATGCAGTAGAAATACCTCATTTCTTATATGTAAATGAAACTGTACACAAACAAACATGCTGCATATACAAACAATGAATATGCTGTATACACAAACGTACAAATAACTGCACTTAGTTCCGATTACTCTATTTCTGGGCTGAAATAAAATGGCCTCGAGGGGAAGGATGTTGTCAGGACTGATTCAAACACATCTGGGACCCAATGCAAACACAGTCAGTTGGGGTCCCCTTACAATCATTCATGCTTCCCTCTTGGTGAGGGTTGGGAGGCTTTTTTTTTTTTGGTAAAATAAAATATTTCTCTAAACTAGGACAGGATAAGGGTGGCTTTGAGCAGGGGGTTGGACTAGATGACCTCCTGAGGTCCCTTCCAACCCTGATATTCTATGATTCTATTATTCTATGGCCATGGGGAGAGAGGAAGGAGTGCAAGGCCAGGAGAGGGAAGCTGCAGCTGCAGCCTCAAAAAGGGAAAGAAGGAAGTTCTCTCAAGAGAGGGTAGCTGAAAGAAGCCTCTAGTCAGGGGCAGCAGTAAAATACTAACTGGGGTGGGAAAACAGGGTGGAGGAAGAGCTTTTGGGAGTTTAAAGTCCTGCCACCACATTGGAGTTAAATTTGGGATAATTTCCCTGTCTCTGATGGAGTCCCCCTCCCCCCCCTCCCCCCCCACTCTCACTTCAGCAAAATCATCCTTGCCAGAGATGTCATCTTACACCAAGGCACCAAAAATACATCTGAAGCACAAATATTTTATCTTTGGAATGGACCAGATTGTGCGATGGGACAGGTATTTTCTAAAGACTTTACACCAGTTTAACACTGCTATGTTATCAAAATACCCTTGCTAATTAAATTATAAGAACTCTTAGCAAAAGTCAGTTTTCTTCAGCTTGCCAGGAGGTGGTGCTTCCCTCTATATTTATGATTGAGAAAATTCTTTTAAAGAAAAAGACACATGAGTAGATTCCCCACACTGTCTCCTCCATTCCTGAGTACCATACCACTGGGACACAGGGTTTATCATAAAAATAGCTATACTTGGTCAGATCAATGGTCCATTTAGTCCAGTATCCTGTCTTCCAATACCACATGCTTGAGAAGAACTGAACACAACAGGGCAATTATCAAGTCCCCCGTTGTCCAGTCCCAGGATCAGGAAGTGAGAAACTTAGGGACACACAAAGCATGGGGTTGCATCCCTGACCACCTTGGCTAATAGACCTCAATAGACCTATCCTTCATGAACTTATCTAATTCTTTTTGAACCCAGTTATACTTTTGGCTTTCACAACATCACCTGGCAATGAGTTCCACAAGTTGACTGTGCATTGCGTGAAGTACTTCCTTCAGTTTATTTTAAACCTGCTGTCTATTAACCTCAATAGGTGAGGACCGTTCTTGTGTTATGTGAAGGGGTAAGTAACTCCTCCCTATTCACTTTCTCCACACCATTTATTTTATAGACCTTTATCTTATCCCCCACCTTAGTCATCTCTCTTCCAAGCTGATAGTCCCAGTCTTTTTAATCTCTCCTCATATGAAAGCTGTTCTATCTCTCTAATCATTTTTGTTCCCCTTCTCTTTACCTTTTCCAATTCTAAGATTGTTTTGGGATGGAGCAACCAGAGCAGCATGCAGTATTCAAGTGTATTTATATATTGGCATTATATGTTCTGTCTTATCTATCCCTTTCCTAATTCTGTTTGCTTTTTCGACTGACACTGCACATTAAGTGGATTTTTCAGAGAACTATCCACAATGACTCCAAGATCCCTTTCTTGAGTGGCAACAGCTAATGTAGACCGCCATCATTTTGTACGCATAGTTGGGATAATGTCTGCCAAAGTGCATTACTTTGCATTTTTCAATGTTGAATTTCATCTGCCATTTTGTTGCCTGGTCACCCAATTTGATGAGAGCCCTTTATAACTCTTCAGTCAGCTTTGGACTAACTAACTTCAGTAATTTTGTATCATTTGCAAACTTTGCTACCTCACTGTTTGCCCCCTTTTCCCAGATCATTGCTCTTCAACAGATTCATAATTGGTTGCAGGACAGATCCTTGGGGGCCGGGGGGGCCCAACCCTGCTATTTACCACTTTCCCCTTACCTCTCTCCATTTTAAAAACTGACCACTTATTCCTACCCTTTGTTTCCTATCTTTTAACCAGTTTCTGATCCATGAGGACCTTTCCTCTGTCCCATGACAGCTTATTTTGCTTAAGAGCCATTGATGAGGGACTTTGTCACAGGTTTCAGAAAGTCCAAGCACACTCTATCCACTGGATCACTGTTGTCCACATACTTGTTGACAACCTCAAAGAATTCTAATAGACTGGCAAGGCAGGATTTTCCTTTACGAAAGCCATGTTGACTCTTCCCCAACAAATCATGTTCATCTGTGTGTCTGTTCTTTAGTACAGTTTCTACCAATTTGCCTGATACTGAAGTTAGCCTTACCAGCCTCTAATTGCCAGAATCACCTCTGAAGTTTTTTTAAAAAATTGGCATTACATTGGCTATCCGCCAGTCACCTAGTACAGAGGCTGATTTTAAGCAATAGGTTACATACCAGATTTAGTAGTTCTGAAGGAACTCAAATATGAAATTGTAGAACACTTGAGTGAATACTATATAGTCCTGGTGACTTATTTCTATTTATTTTATCAGTTTGTTCTAAAACCTTTTGCTGGTTGGTCTTCACTCGTTTGGGGCCTGCCTAATTATACTTTTACCCTTGATGTGCCAGAGTTTATGCTCCTTTCTGATTTCCTCAGTAGAATTTGACTTTAAAGTTTTAAAGAATGCCTTTTGCCTCTGCCTCTTACTCATGATCGCTTTTTTTATCCTCTTACTTTTAGTTTAATTTGAGGAGAAAGGAGCAGTATTCTTAAAATATTCTTAAAAATAATGGCCACCTAATGTTAAGGAAAGGGGGTGGCAGCAGAGGAATCCCTGGTCAAAGATAACATGAAGCTGCCTGGCATAGAGGAAGGCTCAGTGTGGGCAGCAGCTAAGCAGAAAAGGACTGACTCCTTCATAACCAGCCAAATGAAATATTCCCGCATACTAGTGCTTCTTCTCACATCTCACTGGGAAAAGGGGGAGAGATACACTTAGCTCCAGGTATAGCAAAACTCTTGACATTGCAGAGGGGCGGGCAGGCAGGCCTGGGCCCATGAGACTTGGTTCTGTTTTCTACTCTGACTTATTAGTTGGTGCGGGATGAGAAGAGTAGTGAGTATGGTCAGAAACGTATGCCTCTATGTGGAGGCTTCTGAGTAGTGGTTCTGGAGTTTGTCTGAACCAGCCTTGAATTAATTTATTTATTTTTACAAAAGGAGTTGTAGAACACTTATTGTTGGGAACTAGTTTAAAGGAGTGAACAATTATGTATGAAATTTAAAAGTTGGGAAACCATTTAATCCTCTTCTAGTACATGTAGGTCCTACAGGCAAATTGCATAACACTATTCAACCAAATTACCATTCTTAAATTAGTTCCAGCTTTGTAGAGTTGCACCAAGGACTGTATCTGAAGATTCATTTCCCACAGCGCATGACGACTGGCACCTTGGCATTACACAGCATTCTGGCACTTGATCTACTGCAGTGAGTGTGACAGCAAATAATTTACTATAAAACATTTTCTAAAATATTGCCACAGATTACCTGAATTGTATGGACATCAACCACCAATCTGCCTTTAACACCTGACTTTCCACCTTACAAGTAAAGAATGTTCATCTGGGCTTAAAGATAAACATAGATATCACAAAAAAAAATTCTTATTGGCAATGCTGATCTCACTCAGATGCTTCCCAACTTCTTACATTTGATACATAGTTTCACATTCCTTCCCATAAGTTCCCAACACTACAATGTTAAACAATTCATTTTGCACAGATCATTCAGGACTGGTTCAGACAGACTCCAGAGCCATCAGGGAGAAGGTACTGCCCTGTTGCCAGTGTGATTCTGGCCCCAAGCAACAAAGAGGCTGGAAAACCCACTGTAATGAATCTGTGGATCTAGGCACAGGAAGGAAATTTTCAGGTAACTACAAAAGGCTTTTTTCCCTAGTTTTCAATACACAGATGGAAGGAATTGGGATGCTGCACACAGTAGTAAAATATTACTATTAGTTATCTTAGTGCCTTTGATACTGAAGGATTGCAAAACACTTTACAAACAAATCCCAATTCTATGAAGTGCTGAGTGCCCTCTGCTCCTACTGACCTATCAAGGGGAGAACACTGGGCACCTCAAAGGATCAGGGCCTAAAACCATGTTTCCCTCCCACATGAAAAGGTGCAGAAAGGCAACTCTTTCCTTAAGCAATATGCAAATTAGAGAACTGCTCATCTGATACGCTATTCCCTCTTCTGGATGAGGCCGGCAAGCCTATATCCAGCATGGGCCCCAGTACACTGGCATTTATCATTAACCCAGAGGGATTCCTGGTGAGAAACAATCAGGACCTATGCAGAGATGGTGGTAACATCTTACGTAACTGCCTTTCTTTGTGCACCTTCACAGAAGGGTTTTCTGCCATTTTGCTTTCCTGGGAGAGAAGGATAGGGCACTATCTGTGTAAACTAATTACTTTAACTACACTTGAGGTGCAATAGCACAATGGTTTAGCATCCACAGATAGGAGATAAGCAATGCAGTGTAGTAGTGATTGTCATCTCTAGTCCTGACTCATAGGAAGAAGTAATTCTACCAACAGGCTGGTGTGCTGCCCTGAAATGTTGATTGAAAGCAACATGAAACAGTCACTGTATTCAGCATCTGTTCATGAGGCACAACTTGAAATCTAGTCAACTTCTAAAAGTTTTAAGTAGTTCTAAGCTTGCCCAGGTTTCCCTAACAACTTGTGTAGTTTATTTTATACTAACATGTTTCTCTCTTTGTTGCACGCAGGACCCACATAGAAGGGGAAAACTAACTTCAGGGGAAACAGTGAAATTAGACATTAACAAAGTGCTGTATAATTAACAAATACTAATTAGGAAATATTTCTATTCAGTGTTACTTGCTACAGCCTGTAAGATTGTTACACAAAAGCATGTGTTTAAGTTGACTGTTTTCCTTTAAAAAAAGGGGATTTGTAGATAGCATATTCATTTATGTCTATTACCCATAGCTTTCCAGTAATTCTGTTAGACCGTAACTTCTCATGTCAGGGAGTTACCCTTGTGCTTAGCTCATGTCTGCAGAAAAGAACTAAACCCTTCAGCTTTTTAAATCTCTAATTATACATCAATATTTTTGTTGAGAAAATCAATTTTTATTCTGAATGTTTGCATTATAGCTGTGGATGAAGATTAGTAGTATTTTGTTACACCCAAACACTGTATTTGTCATGCTGCCCACCAGTGGTATCTGACTACCTCACAAAATCAGGACACAAATTCTATATAAATATTTACCTTCTTACAACTCTGCTCAGCAAGATGTGAACTGTGTAAACAAAAGACTTGTGGTGTTACTATTGGAAGACTAGGTTGAAGAAAGGCAGTTTTAGTCCCTTCAGAGAAAGCAAAATGGTAAGCTTTATGGTCATCCTGATCTCTCCTTAAAAAAAGAACTCCATATTCTCTCGCTGCTTGCTGTCCTGTACACTTGAGTTTCACTCTTACACTATATATGGAACTGCTAGTGGCACGTCATGATATAAGTTTTGCCATGGTTACAATCCCTCTTTTCTAAATAGTATCAAATAAAACCGCATTGGATGGCAGTAACGCAGTTTAGACATACCCCACAGTTCTTTTAAAATGATTCTCCATTTCTTTTAAGTGTTGGTAATAAGTCACCATAGGTTGTAGTTTCAATATTGGTAGTTTGTAAATGAGAACTCCATTCCTTTTAGAAAATGCTCCACCTGAGCAGGCACTAGTTTTCTGTTTCCTACAGATTTCAGAGTAACAGCCGTGTTAGTCTGTATTCGCAAAAAGAAAAGGAGTACTTGTGGCACCTGCCACAAGTACTCCTTTTCTTTTTGTTTCCTACAGAGTTCATCAAAGATAACACGAGAGACTGCAAACCAGTGGGGAGGATCCCCATCTTCCCTTTCAGCAGCTGAGGTGGCTGACACACAGCTATCGCTACATCATCATTTGTCTGGGGTGGGGTGGGCTGGAGTGTAAGGAAATGACTTCTTTGAGCATAAGACCAGTTCTAGGAGGAGGATTTTCCAGATATTAGAACTAATTTAGGGTGGACCCTCATTCTCTTGTAGTAAGTGCTATGTGCAGTGGAAAAGGATTGGCTTTATGTACCAAACTGTACTTCCACCCTTGCTGGCCTCTTGTCATCCTCTTCCTCTGTTCTTCCACTCCTCCTTTGCCATTCCCTGCTTAAAAATCAAAGGGACAAAAATTTACTCACCTATAGTCAGTAGGAAGGAGAGAGCCAATAAGTGCTGGAGAATAAGGATTTAAAAAAAAATAAAGTGTCTAGCACTTGTTTGCAAAGAACTGCCCAGCTAGGGGCAGGGTACAAGCCCGTGCAGTGTTGTCCTTCAAGTTGAACACAGGGAGCTCTAGTTCCTGTACTGATGCTTAGAGCTCTGGTGAAGTACAGCAGAGTGAAAACTGGCCAGTGTCTTCCCAGGTCTCTCTGCTGCTATTCAGAACCACCTGGGCAACACTGAAGCCATAAAGAATCAAGTCACCTTCATGCTACTGTTTGTGGCAAAGCACTGAGGAGAAGTAGATACTGGGGCTATTAACCAGGAAGGAGTTCAACTTAGTGTAGTGGAGTGACACTCTGCTCTCTCTCAGCAGACTGTGAGGAACCACAAAATAGCAAAGACCCTCCACCCTTTAGCAGCCAGCAAGAGTCTGTTAACCCAACGGACAGTTCCATTTGCTTGGGATAGGATAGACTGGCTTCACTGCACTTCTGTCTTCCTGCCATACAGAGCCCTCTGCTGGGGTTCAAGCAGCTGGACTGGCTGTTGGGTTAAGTACTGGGAAAACCCCTGCTGCAACCCCTACCTCTCCAGTAGGTAAAGGGAACGCCCTCTTACTGCCCCTGATTCCCAGGGGAGGAGGGCCCCTGCTGTTGCCTTTCTGGGATGAGAAGGGAATCTCTTGCCACTATTGCTTCCAGGGGGTAATAGAGCAGGGCCACATCATGGTGTGGCTAGAGCCCTAGATTGCCTTTACAAACTCTGGCAGCCAGGTTTGTGGTGAGCAACAGAACAAGAATACTCCTTTCCACAAGGTCAGACTTCAGATGCTGACTAGTCACAGGCTGGTATGAAAGATAAGAGCCCTGAAGGAAGCTCCAGGGAGAGTGCTATCAGAGGAATCCCCACTACTTTCCCAGTAGCTCAGAGAAGGCCAGTTTCTCACACTGGCACTGCTGCTAACTATCTTCCTGTTCCCCAACTTCTGTATATGGCTAGTAGGTTTAGTCTTCTAGCTCTGAAGTATCTGGCAAAGTTTCCAAGGTCCTATTTGGGGGGAGGAAATGGTGGACCTGAGCCACTGATAGGATAAGCTAGAAAAGTACAATGTTGAGAACTGTGCAGAGAAGATGACAGAGTATGGTAGAAAACATTGTACAAGAAGGTCGGGTGGGCGAGAAGAGCAGGAAACACACACTGAAGACTTGCAGTCCAACCAGAACTTAGTTCTGCAGGAAATGTTTGTAAGGCTCTTTGAACATTTGTGAATTAGATCTTAATGAAAGGAAGGGGTTAAAGTTGAAATGGACTTTTAGAAAACCTACCTCCAGCACATGTTCAGACTCATATTCACTGACTTCCTCTGTTTGCAACATAAGGACATCTTTGTGCAAGACCCAGAAAAACTGACCCTTCATTTCTCTGCCCCCTTCGCCTTCCCCCCACCCTCTGTCTCCTAGGTCACAGCCTGTAAAGATGGACCAGTGTCCAAAAACATACCCTGTGACAAACGGCAGGAACACCAGCTGCTTAATTCAAGTTCAGCTTTCCCCTCCCAGTGTACAGATGTTTTGACTGGGTTTGCAGCGGTGTTGGAAAGAGCATAGAACCTGTACATTTTAGGATAAGGGTGAAGTGAGAAGTTTCCCCATTGTTTTCTGGTTAATTAAGCTACTTTCTTGTAAATACTGCCTGCTAAACCTCAATAAGTCTTGAGGCAGAAGCTTGCTGGGGAGCAAGAGCGGGGCTTGTTATGGTGGACCCATTCCACCAGCACACACATTTTCACTGTCAGGAAAAATCTATCTATAAATATTGTATATTTAGAAAGGTTCCAATAGCCTTAATACTTTACTAATGTTATTTATACAGTTGATGTTTCTCCCCACCCCCAATGCTTCATTTAACTAACATTTTGTCCATGTCAGTTGCTTTCTTCTCCTCCTCCTCTGCCACAGTGGAATAGTTGTGCAGGCAGATGACTTCTGTGGCTGATGTTACTTGTTTAAAGCTTGCATGCCCTTCAGATGCACCAAGTTTCCTGCCAAGAATAAATATGCTGCTTACCACAGCACAACAGCTATAGGGTGGGGTATAATGCAAGGAAGCCTAAAGGGATGATGTAGCTATTTCGGGGGAGGAAGCTGGGGATTATAAAAGTAGTTTCCTTTTGGGGGAAAAGAGTTAATATAGACAGAATATCACAAGAAGCTAGTCAGTTAGTTTTTAGTCAAGTATTGCCATAGACTGCCATTAAGATAAACAGTTTATTTGAATAGACAATATTTGAGCTTCATGTAACAAAATGTCTTTAGAAAAAAGACATTAGATTTTACAGCTTTCTGTACACAGTATATTCTGAAGAGTAAGTTTCTATACTGGTACTCCCTAGAGACTGGAGGAGGGAGACAGCTCATGAACTGGACTAATAAGATGCAAACTTGCACTGATTACACTGTCACATGTTTCATGGAGAATAGCTGACAGGAATAAGATTAAGCTTTGAGGAAGCTTTTTAGTATTTCACAAGTATACTATCACAACTGAAACTGCTTGAAGCTATTAATATATTTAAAGAGAAAAAATACCTGGGAGGAAAGATAATACACTTAAAAGATATAGAAATTCTTGTAACAAATATCAAACTTTTCCATATTGCTACTAGGAAAGCAAAACGTTTCATCAATTCTTATTTTTAAACAAAAATAAGATTGTTTTGGCTTTAAGTAGGGTGTGTAATATTTTCAAGCACACATCTATTGGAAAAGTCAAAACAAGTTTACAGTTTAAGTTACATCCAGTTTCCTGCCAAGTATAGAACTTCTGCAAATGTTCAGAGAACAAATTAAAAAACTCTAATAGAAGTTAGAATACAGAAATGTGACTAAACCAAGAATTTTAGTTTCTCAAACAGATCTAACAGATTCAGGTGATACTTCCAATATGTACAGCTTCCTGATTTCATTGCACATGTTCATTTTACCTGTATTTAACAATTACTTTTTTTCTTTCTTACAGTAAAAGCAGCAGTAGTGAACTAGGTTACCCCACCAGGGCAACCTAACATGACTAGGCTGCTTATAAGGAAGCAGTTATACCTGCTCATGGTCCATTCTCAGTAGTTGTAAACTCAGTGCACTAGTTTACTGTGGGGGAGAATACACAGTATCATGGATTCAAATGACTATGAATCACTGGTATCTTCACTACCATCCAAGAGCCAGTCTTACTCAAAATTACCCCTATGGAGTTATTTAAAGTAGTTAAAAGGCAAAGATGTGGCAATGTCATCAGGAAAACATGACTCAAATTAGAGAAAAATCTCAAAATATTCTGAACGTTTCTGGAAAGCTCTGAAAGATCAAAAAAGTATGTTTAGTATTCTAAGTTTCTATTCCCAATAGTTGTACAGAGTAACTTCTGACTCAGGTTCATTTCTTGTTGGCCTCATCCTATTCAGTGTTGCCTGTTTTTTCACTTTTAAAGAGAAACTTTGAACTTTAGAAACTATTGGTAACACTTATCCAAAAGAATATTTGGTTTAACTTAAGACTAGTAGGAGGCAAAGCTTCTCTATTTTCAACTCTTCAAATGAGTTACAACCATCTACTTTAGAAGATCACATGCAGTATAAAACTTGACAAATATGCACATGCTCATTTTAAAACCCAAGAAAACATATTCAGTTCAATATCAGACCTGAACCCCCTTAGTTTCTAATTTCTTAGAGAAACATTTTCTATTGCCATACAGATACAGTTAAGAGACCACCAACAAGGGATCTTAAGAAAAATACTCATTAGACAAGGTGGATGATATCGTTTATTGGACCAATCACTGTTCTTGAAAGAAACTTTCAAGCTACATAGAGCTCTCTTCAGGTCTATTGGTTTTCCCTGTATGAGAATGGCCACCTCTAAGAAGTTGCAGAGAACTCAGTAATTGTGGACTTAGGTTATATCTACACTACAGCCTATGATGGCCTAACTTATGTTGCTATGGGGTATGAATAAGCCACCCCCCTGAGCGACATAAGTTATGCTGACATAAGCGCTCATGTGCTCTTATGTCGGCAGGAAAGCTGCTCCCGCCAACACAGCTTCTGCCATTCATGGAAGTAGTTTGATTTTTTTTTTTATGCTGAAGGGACACAGTGTCTTCACCAGATGTGCTGTATGGTGCATCAGTACTGCTGCCGTGCTGTACATGTAGACATGGTCTTAGTCTTGCCACTTGAGATAAGAACAGCAATTCCAGCACTGTTTTTTAGAGCAGAGGTTCTCAAACTTTCATGTTATGGATCACTTCTGAAGACAGATCTTTCCCTGGATACCGCCCCTCCCAATTCCACACCTTCCTTGTATCCAGCATGGTGATTCGGTACATGAAAAATTAAAGGGAGAAGATCAAAATAAACTTGTTTTAATGTTAGATGCAGCTGCTTAGTTATATTTTTGGTTTGAATGTAGGATTTGCATATCAGTCCCAAGTCTCCCCTTTGTTGGTTTAGGTCCTTATTGTTCTAATCTTTCGAGGTCACTTGCAGTTTGGTTCTGGCCTCCTGAGTGTTTTTTACATCCTCCAGTGTTTTGGTATTCTCAACAATTTTTGGTTAAAAATATACCAAAGACCTTGTCTACACTACCGGGGAAATTCGATCTAAGCTACACAATTGGAGTTACGTGAATAGCGTAACTCAAATTGATGTAGCTTAGATCTACTTACTGTGGGGGTCCACACTATGCAATGTTGCCGGGAGATGGTCTCCCATCAACTCCCCCTACTCTTTTTGATCTGGTGGAGTACAGGAGTTGAAGGGAAAGCGATCTGTGGTCAATTTAGCATGTCTTCACTAGACCCACTAACTCGACCACTGCTGCATCGATAGTCGCTCATCGATCCCCCGGTTAGTGTGGACAAGCCCACAGAAAGCAGTTTTAATGTGCTAGCTTAATTTAAAAAAAAGCCTTGGGAATTTAGTCATGGATTGCGCTACAGCTAGTAGGAAGTGACACTATTTGAAGACTATAAAGATGCTTCAACACTGACAGAACACAGTTTTAATGGTACCTTGAGTTGCTATGAAGATGTAGCCTTTGGCTGAATAATCTTACCAAAAGTTAGTTAAGCTGGACTTAAACTTGCTGCTGCCCTGTATCATGTTTTTCTCCCCATATCTTTTTGGAATATGGGCCTTCTAAAACTTGAACTCAAACAAAAATGCCCCAGGAAATGCTCAGTTAAGGTCTCCCCACATATCCTCAAAAATGTTTGTTAGAAGAAAAAACAAACCTCAAACTTACAAATGCACAGTTAAGGTTCTACAAACAATACAACTGTAATCTCTTGACCCAAAGACAGTAGTTACTTCTAGTGAGGGTTAAATGATTTCATGGAGCAATACTACCAAGGCCGAAGAATTGCATGCTTAAGGGGCAGACTGTAGTTGTAAAGCCACCAGCTGCAATGGGAATGGTACACAGATTCACCACCCCAGAGAAAGGAATTGTACCTGCTGCCTCAGGCACAATGTCAGGAGAACAGCTGCTGCTACATCCTTTTAAGAGGTGTGGCATGTGCTCTGTGCGCCTTCCCTCCCCTCCCAGTAAAGAAAAGAAATGCAAGTCTAAGGCAGCAACATATGTAGCTATTTCTGGACATAATGAAAAGTGGCTATTCCTGCTAAGTGGCAGATGGATAGACTCAGACTTTCTCCATTTATTCTTATATTTGTAGGATTTCTTAAATGGCCTTAGGAATTTTTCCAGGTTTAGTTTGAAATAACCTTCATATTTCATTGTTTTTGTTTGAAATAAGCGCATTTCTTGCTGGCACCTTTGTCACTCTTCCGGATTTTGAATCTTCATAGTAGAACTTGTTTATTGGACAATTCCCACCCCCACCCCACTGCCATGAAGAGGGTTATGTTGCAACAGGTAGCTATTATAAAGCAAAGTGGGAATCACTATCAAAGTCAGGGTATCTTATTTACATGAGTGGGAGCTAAGGAGAATGATGTATTTGACTCTATGACCAGATCACTTAAAGTTTGTTTCAAAAATTTGCAGCATATTAATGTGCCAAGTACCTAATTATATTTCTCACTTTAGCACTGTAATTTCTTATTTTAGTGTTTTTTCTGTTTCATTAAACTAGTCTCGCAAGCAGGTACAAATTCTCTTCTGAATTTTATATTGTATCCCAAGACACACAAGCTGGTTATTTTTCAGCTTTTATCTCTACTAAAAGTGTCAAAGCTTTTTAAAAATTATTTGGCAAAATGCTTGTGCTGTCTCCCATAAGAGTTTCCTAAAGATTTTCCTCTACAGGTACATTAAAAAGCAATCCATGTCTCCCAGATGTATTTCTTGATGCTCTCAAATAATTTAAGTTTGTTTCTCTTGATTTGAAGATTTGCTGGAGACAGTATTGTGGCTAACAAAATAGAGACATATCATGCTGCTGATTATTAGGCAAATTCCCCATTGGTTTAGGGAGTTCTGCTTGCTCAGATTAAACTGTAGATTTATGCAACTTTTAAGTTTTATTTGAATGAAGATTTTTTTCTTAGTCTGTGATTGCATGTGTTAGCTTTTATTGAATTTTGCATACTTTATGTAATCTTATAAAATGACTCCTCTGATTTAGAAGATAAAAATTCTTAGTCATTGACCTATTCGTAAGCCAAGTATACCGTTAATGTATAAAGGCAGAGAGATGGGAAGAGAACAGACTGGACAAAAGAGCAACCATCAGGTAACAACCAGTTCTGCAAGTGTGGAGTTTATAAAATCTACATGCAGGACTCTGCAGCTGTGGGATCAGCTGCTTCCAGGTAACAGTTAACTCTTCCTGCCTGGGAAATGGGTACCCTATTAGGAGCAGCTTTTGCCCAGCAGAAAGTACAGCACTTAGCACAAGATCATCATAGCATGACAGGTGAAAGCAGACCCTTCCCCAAAGTGGGCCAAAATTACTGGTCTAAAACAGGAGGTATCAAACTTACTCTTTGGACAGGATCAAGTTTCATTTTTGTTGGGCACAAAGTAAACATTTAGGATGACATGCTTTCCTCAAACCTTAGCTGAATGCCCACTGATGTCAAAGGAAAGTTTGCACAAAGATTGAGGGTAGAGTATTATGATCTTTATGGAATAGCTAAGATTTTTGTTCTTTGTTCAATTCCTTGTCACATTCAGCATCACTCAGTGAAAACGGCTTCCTTTTAGGCCCACTGCTATTTTTCTCTTCCTTCCCTATCCCTCTGTTTCTCTACCTCTTCCCTGCCTTTGTTTTTTCTATGCATGTCCCTCTCTATAGTAACTCGCAGTTCACCCAATTTCACTGCTAAAATAAGCAATGAAATAGTTAGTGCTGATACATTTAGATTCCTTAAAATCTCAGCCTACAGTGTTCAGGTTCCCAAATCCCATTAAAATTCTAGGGGGATTGGGCATCTAAATCCCTTAGGTTCCTTTGCTAAAGTGGTGTTAGGCTTCAGCGTTAATATCCAAAAGAGATTAGTGGGAGGCGAGGGGTTCACACCTTTTAGAGTAGTTGATTCATGCTGTCTGCACACTCAAGAAGATCACTTTACACTCAGGTCACATTCAGAATGTATATTCTTCATGCCCCTGAGGGCTAGAAACTTTAAAAAAAAGCTAAGAATTGAAACATGCCATGCAGAACATATACATATATTATGCAGGCCTGATTCAATTCATGGGCTCTGTTTAAGTTTAGTCTAAAATTATTTTCTTGAAGTCTTAATATTACTGCCACTATAATTTGTTCTTGCCATGTTAATTTTTCTATGGCTCTACACAGTATCTAAATAGTTTTTTAAATTAAAGCAAGGCTATTTCAAAAGAAATTGAGAAATTGATAATGTACACAAACATTAAGATGACACTTGCATAACCTGATGTCTTCAGGTTTTCCACTGATTTTTTTTTTAAATGTCAAACACAATCAGGAAGAAAAAAAAATATTTACTAGAGCTGATCGGGAATTTTCAATCAATGTAAAAATGCAGTCTTCAAATGTCCTTCAGGTAAATCAAAAATTATCAACCCCAAATAAAATATTTTGGTTTGTGGAACCAAACGAATGTTTAATTTTGTTTGCCTGATCTGCCCTGGTATCTTATGCCCCCCCCGCCATTCTCCTCTATGTGCAGGACTCTATCACGGCTCTTTGATTTAACTGCTGCAGTGACCCATGGGAGTGGTATTCTGACTGGACAGCCTTGCCCCCTACCGGAGAATAGAGACATGAAGCACCTGACCTACAACTCCACTGAGGCAACCCACAGCAGTTCAGACAAATGCTGTTCAATGATTAACTGAGCCAAAATGAAATGTTCCAAGTCAGAAGTGTCCAAATGTTTTGCTTTGATTGAAGATTTCTAAACAATGAATTTCAAAATTAAACTTTTACAGCATTTTGTTCTGTGAAAGAAAAGTTTCAATATTTTGACCCTTTATCCTGATTTGGATCAAAAAGTTGAAATATCAGAATTTTCCATGAGAAATTCTCATTTTTGATTAGCCCTAGTGTTTACACATCAACATTATGAAAATATTGTACAGTAAACTTCAGATATAGTTCTGCCCTTATTTATACCTGTGCATCCCCAATGAAGTTATCTGAGGCAAGAACAGACTTTGGTCTACTAATTAGATAGCTGATATCTTTCTGCTACTATTTGTGAACAGCAAATTCTGGTTTTTGAGCCTGCTTTTGCACATTCTGGAACAAATGTTATAACAAAGGTTGTTAGATTTGATTAGAAGATACAGTTTTGAACAGTTTATTTTAACTAACAGTGGAAGATATTTCACTTTGTGCGCTATGGGAATTGCAACATTAACATTACACATTAAACCATTTGCTAAAAATTAACCACAGCAGATGGTTAATACCAGTATTTTTATAGTTCCTTTTCAACACAAGGGCAAACAGAATATTTTAACCGCATTCAATTTACTCACTGTGGGTTGTGGCATCAAGCCTATCACACTGGGGGTGCCAGAGCTTGATTCCAGTGTGGGCTGTATGTGAAGGTTTACAGCCTTAACCTAACCTTAATCAGCACCAGCGTGCATCCAGGATTTTGACAGAAAAATGGTTGCTATCTTGACCTCTTAGGCTAAAAGGGTCATGGAACAATATAGATTTCCATAAGAGTCATCAGGGGAAGAAACCAGAGTGCTCTTCCAAAATGAGATTTAAGGCTGCTGTCAAGTCTCTGATTCTAAAATATACACCCGTTCTTCAAAATACGATCTGCCTTTTTTCCCAGGAAACCATTTTTGCTCTCTCTTTAGCGGTTTTGAAATTAAAATATCTTAAGTGAGGTTGCAGGTGTTCTTTTCTCTATGAAAGAGAAGAAAGCCGTAATCAGACACATCTATCCCCTCCTCACCCCCAAAACCACTCATCCTGCCTAGAATGCTTTAAAGAATTTCTCATATACTACTTGGCTACATGTAACTGCCTGCCCCCCCACAAAAGCCAACCTACAAGTGAGAATTGCTTTAATATGCAACAGCATGGGGAACAGCTATTTTAGGAGTGACTGATAGGAGGTAGGTCACTTATGTTTGTATTTGCAATATTCATTTCCTGTCCTTATTAGTGGTTTTAAGGAGAACATTCTGTAGGTAACAAATTTTGTTTTGGGAAAAAAGAGAGGCTTTTTCATTCAAGTCTCTTCTATGTTTAGTTTGTGCATTTATACCCACACAACAGTAACACTAGTAAGTGACAGAAGGGACAAATGTTAGGCAGCTAGGAGTAGCCTTATGCCCTCTCTCCCCCAAAGAGAAGGGAGGAAGGTCAGGTAAGATTTTACAAGGCACAATACAGGCCTTTTAAAAATTAGGCTTGTTTTCAAAAGTTATTTTCTCTGATTTAGAGCGTTTCCCCTCCCCTTCTTGTACGTGTGCTGCCTCTGTGCTTTGGCCCTCAAGACTGAGGAACACTGAAGGAACTGACCCACAAGCAGCCTGTTACCACAATTTTCCTAATAAATGGGAAACCTTGGAACAGGCCTAAAACTTGGTTTTCCAACCAGGCCAGCACGTTCTGGTCCCGTTTGTCTGCTTATGCGTGTAGCTTTTAAACCATAACATAAGGTAGCCTCGGAAGTCTCATAACCTGGCCACCACGCAGAGACCGAATTAAGAGCGGCCCTGCAGTCCCAGCGCAGGCTAGAAGTGGGGAGGGGAGACAAGGCGCTCACAGGGAGTACGAAGTGTCACAACACACGGTTCAGTCTAGTGCTTTCTAGAGGAGTAAGAACGCGAGCTGCAGCGAGGAAGCCGGGGCAAAGCACAGCGCCGTCTCAAGCAAGGTAATTAAGTCCAGGACTCTGCCTCAGGCTGGGATTTGCTGCGCATCGCGTAATTAGCACTCGTGCTCTGGCTTCATGCTCCGGCGCTCGGGGAGCACAGCCAGCAGCCACCCTCAGCCGCGTACAATCGGGATTGTTCAGCCTCCGTGCTGACGGAGCAGCCTGTGCCTAGCGCGACCTGGCTTTGGTTCCAGTTGTATTCCCGCCCCCCCCGTGACTCCACATCGAGTCCCATCCGGTGCGCAGAGTAACCGGCGGACAGGAAGAGTCACTCGGCGGACCTCTTCCCACCAGGGGAGCGCCCCTCAGCCCGCCCTGGCTCTGCCCAGCCGCAACTCGGACGTGGTGTCTGCAGGTGCCCCAGCACCGACCCGAGCTCGGCTGCCGGACAGGGACGCGCTGCTCCGTGCGGGACAAACCCGAGCCAGACTGGGCAGGCGGACCCAGCGCGGGACGCACCCGCTGCCCTAGCGCCTCCGCCGCCCATACGGCACGTGGCGTCCAGCCCCGGGGCCTCCGGCTGGCGGGTCCGCACGCGCTGCGGGACCCGGGACCCCTGCACTTACCAGCACTGAGGCTGCCCTTGCTCTGCTGCGGGCGGGCGGAGCTGGCTGCCACGCACCGGGCAGGCGAGTAGGAGCTATGCCGGCGGGCTGCTACCACCGCTGGGAACCGAGCTGGGGTACGCGCAGAGAAGCCCAGCGACAGCTTCGTTTTCATTACCGTATTTCTCTGCTGCGCTTAGTGCCACTCCTCCCTCCTTCCCGCTCCCTTCGGCTTTCCCAGCGGTGGTGACCGGGTTGAGGCCGCCACGGCCCCGCCCCCACATTCCATTCCCTAGATGGTGTCACCAAGGCGGTGGCGCCTGCCCCACCCCCTTTTCCCACCACGCGCAGCCCTGAAGGGCGTGCCCAGGCTTGCGAGTATATGACATCGCCAGAGGAGGCTCCGCCCTCTTTCAGAATAACAAGCCCCGCCCCGGCTGCGGTCCCCACCCCCACTGCTAGTTAGACTAGCACACGGCTGCAGCGCCGGGGCCGTTCTATTTATGTTTGTAGGCGCTGATTTGCATAGCCCCGCCCCATGCCGTGGGCGAGGCAGCAGGCACCGCCCCCTTGCCCATACATGGCGGCGATGGGCGGGGCCGCTATTCCGGCTGTCGGTCGCTCTCTTCCTGGTGCCGTTTATAGGGTACAGCCACTTCCGCTGTCTGCTTAGAAGCGGCGCGATCATGGCGGAGCGCGGTCAGCTCCCTCCCCCCGCTAAGCGCCTCTGCTGCAGACCTGGCTACGGCTCGGGGTGCAGGCCGGGCCAGCGGGCGGGCGGCGGCGGCCCCGGCAGCGGGGCGCTCTGTGCCGGACCCTCCTCCGCGGCCGCCGCCGCTGCCGCCCTGGGGCTGCTGCCGCTCGGCAAGACTCAGAGCCCCGAATCCCTGCTGGACATCGCGGCTCGCAAGGTGGCGGAGAAGTGGCCCTTCCAGCGGGTGGAGGAGCGGTTCGAGCGGATCCCGGAGCCGGTGCAGCGCAGGATCGTGTACTGGTCTTTCCCCCGCAGCGAGAGGGAGATCTGCATGTACTCCTCCTTCAACACCGGCGCCGAGGACCCCGCCGCCCCCGGGGGGGCCGCTGCCAGCACCGCGCCCGGCGGGGCCGCGGACGCCGCCGCCGACGAGAACCGCCTGCCCTTCCGTAGGGGCATCGCTTTGCTCGACGGCGGCTGCGTCGATAACGTCCTGCAAGTCGGTGAGTCACGAGCCGGGCCGGCCATCCGGAGCCTCGCCCCCCCCCCCCCCCCGCCGCCCCCCGGGCTGCGGCCCCTCTCCCGCACCGCTGTAATCCTGCCCGGGGGGCTCTCCGGGCCGCTCGCCAGCCTGTCACCCACCTGTGATCCCTGCCCAGGCCACAGCGCCGCTCCGACCCTCGCCCAGCTCCCTGACCCCGCGGCCAGCCCCTCACCTCTGCTCTCCTCCTCTCACCTCACCTCGGCAGCTGCCGCCTCCACCCCCCAGCGCTACCCTGCCCCTAGCCCGGGCCCTGCAGCTCTCCGCTCCCTCAGTGCCCCAGCGACCCCCCGACCCCCCCTCCTTCGCTTCCAGCCAGCCATCCAGGCCTCGTAATTTCCTCTCTTCGTCCCCTCCCCCTCGCAGCCAGATTATATGGCTCTTTCACGCCTCTCCTCGGCATCCAAGGCCAGGTTACACGCTGCTTCTGTCCGCCTACCAACTGCCCTTCAATCTGCCCTCTCCCCCCCTCACACCACGCCTGTTTGCTCTCCACCCCCGGCTAATCAAACGCTTCCCGTCCCGTCCCTTTAACTCGCTTCACACTCCTCCCCCCGCCAGTCCCCACTCCCCCCGTAAACCCGGCCGTGCAGTCCCACCTCGCTGTGTCCCCTCCCACCCCCGCTAATCCGGGTCATCGTCATACCCTGGGCCACAATAGAGGAGATGCCAAACCCGCCGCCGCCTCTGCCCCGCAGACCGGGGCGGGCGAGGAAATGAATCAGCAGAAGAAGCCCCCGTGGGGGGAGGGAGGGGCAGGGATCTGTTACCTACAAACGCCAGGAGCGAATTTGCGCGGAGCGATTCGGGTCGCTGAACAAAGGCACTTGTAGGGGATCAGCGGCAGCGACGCTCGGGCGGGTCGGCAGCTGCGGCAGACACTGCAGCCGAAGCCTGGGGCTGCCTTTGAATCACCCCACGGTTGGCTTTGCGGGATGGGGGGTGGCTGGAGAGCAAAGCTGCCAGATAGCGGATCCAACTCGGGCTGCCAGGACTGGGGGGGGGGGAGGGGACTGAGCGATGGCTGGGAGGAGGGGGAGCTGCTGTGTATGGAGGCGGCGGTACATGGGGTGCTGCCAGTTGCTTTGGGATGTAGCTGTTCCTCGTTTCATGACAACAGCAAAAGAGGGAAGTGCTGTTCTTGCTTCTCCGGGAACAATACTCACCCCCCCCACACACAACCCCCACCCCCGCTGCTGCCGCCTGCTGCTGCTCTTCACCCTCTCCAAGAGATAGATCTTTTTCTATTTAACTCCTCCCTTCCTAGTTAGTTTAAAAGGCTGCGGGGGGGGGGGGTGTCCCTTCCTCCCCCTGAAGGGAGGAGGAAGAGGAGCTCTGTGCTGGGAGGGAGGGGTTAGTCCCATCAATAAGAGTGCTGGAGCAGCTACATGGCAGGCTCACATTTTCCTGTGGGTCTTGGACACGACAAGGGAAGGCTGTAGATTTCCCATCTCTCCTGCGCTGCCTGGCTTGCTCTGATGGGGAGAGGATGAACCACCCCCTGGTTTGTGATGGTGGTGGGGGAGGCTTTACAGACCTAGCAATCCAGGCTCCACTGCTGTGTGACAGAACGGGAAGATGGGTTATAATTTCCCGAATAAAACTTCAGTGCAGGGTGAGGTTCTCTTGTGCTGGAGCTGGAGCTCTCGTTTTGTTGTGTTTAGCTGAGTGTATTTGCCAGTTGCACATCTCGAATCGCCGTGAGGTAATTCCCTGTGGTGGAGAAGGAGGAGGAAGACCTGGCACTTTGTTCTCATTTTCATGTTTATTTGTGTCCTTTTCAGTTTTCTGCCAGCCTCCGAAAAGGGGAAGCCAAACAAAAGAGGCTCTTTATTTCTTTTCACTGCCTGAAAAATAGTGAAGATTTGACAAAGGGAAAGAAGGACTGATGACTTAAAGCTGCACGATTCCATTTTCCCTCAAACAGACTTGCATAATCTTCCCCAATATGCAGTTTAAGTCTGAGCTTTTCTCTTCCCTGTCAAGCTATCAGTTTTTGAGCATGGACATGATGATATTTTTAAATGGACTGAAACCAACAGCAGGATAGTTCACAACTCTCTCTTCTCTCCCCCTCCTTCCAAAGCACTTAAAACAAAAATGGATCAGTTTTTCCTTTTATTTATGCCTTGTTTTTACAGATTTGAGGGTGTGAAGTTTCTGGGCCCAAAGGCCCGATAGATTTTTTTTTTAAGATCTTTTGCGTAATTTTGGTTCTCATGTAATTTTGCCTCACTGCCATCCTTGGAGAGAATTCAGTTGTTTTAATCCTGTCTGTGGTTCATTTGAATTCAAATACAGTCTACAAATGTGACTTCTGCCTGGTCATGTATTTTCCAAAGGCAGACTCTGTTGCTTTTTCTCTATGCTCGGTGCCCTTCCTCCCTTCCTAGAGAGTGGTTCAGCGTTGAGACATTTTTAAAAAAAATTTAATTAAGTTTCATCTTCCTTTTGGCTTTCTGTTTCTTTCCAGAGGACTGAAGGACATCTATGGTTCCGCACTTGTGGCAAAACCAGAATTCAGTTTCATTTTGGTTTGGATGGCAGTGCTGAGAATTTTTTTTCTCTTGCCTGTGCTTGATTCTGCTTGCAGGCGATGAGGAATGACAGGAGTGCACATAGGGAGGGTTTCTTGGCTGATTACATTTAAGCCAGGAATTCACTGTGAAAATAAAGCCAAGGGGCGATAAATAAAAGATGCAATCTTCTCTAGGAGACAGACACCCAGCATGGGCTTTGCTTTACTTGCTTTCAGCAGTAGAAGAGGCTTCAGTGAGTAGTTGTGAAAGGGTGGGAGGGGGGGAGTAACTTTTTGTATAGTCTCAAAAGGGGAGGGGCATTGAGCAATGTTGGCAAGGGTCAATGTGAAGAAAGAAAATATACATAAATACAACTTAAGGTTTGACTGCTGCTCCTGGAACACTTAACCACACTTCAAACAAATGCTATACAAACTGTTGAAAATATAACTTTTTTGGGGAAGCCATTTAGAAGTAGCAGTGTATCAAAACCAGTACTTCGAAACACAATGTCAATTGTTCTGACTGCGGTAGAGTTTTTGTTTTGGAGGGCATATACTATAACTTTTAGATGGCAGAGTATCCTCCAACTACTTGTGTAATTTGGGAACATTGTGTCAGAGCTGGTAAGGGTTTTGTATTTGAAATGTTCCTGCCAGAGCAAAAAGGTGTAAGAGCACAAGCAACTCCGCTGCAATGATTTATATTGGCTGGAGAATGGAGTTGGCTTCATGTAATGTAGCAGAATATGTATCCTAATACTGAGCTTATATAAATGTGGATTTAGTGACGGTATAACTGTGAACGTACGTTCTGTGCAGTATGAGTAATAGAAACTTTGTACATTTTTACAGTTGTGCTTTCTGAAAGCACAATTATTGGACAAACCACATTTTATTGCATATCAGATCTAATTGTCGTTCTTGCAACACAAGTATTAATACAAACAGGTTGAAGATTTGCTAAGCAAGCCACATAAATTTTACTTCAGTGCTAGTTAAATGAAAATATTTGCTCCTGAATTTTACATTTTTAGTCAATACTGTAGGAACATTAAGCTGAAGGAAACTTATTACTATGGCAACTTGTTTTCAAGCTATATATATATATATATATATATATATATATATATATATATATATATATATATATATATATATATAATTAGAAGCATTCAGTCTATTAAAACTATTTCTCATTAGGTGCCTTTTTATGAAAAATCCCTACTTTTGCAGCTCCTTGTCTCACATCTGTATTGTAAAGGACTACTTTGCACAAAATTACATATTTTGTAAACGCTATAAGAATTTTTTCAAGCAGAAGTCTTGAGTGTCTATTAGTGTATTTAAAAGCTAACTTAATTTATTCCAATGTAATTCATTTCATTTATAAGCATAATTTGTTTCAAAGGGATTTTCTTGGGGTGGGGGGAAGCTGTCAGTTTAAAAATCATACTTCAAGACTGTGGGAAAGGGTCTCAGAGAACATCGATAAGAGCTTGGGGGAGAAGAGGTGGCTTAAAAACAAAACCTAAGAGAAATGACACATTTTAACTTTAAACCATTTTAAATCGTTAAATATTGTCCAGCAGTGTTTGCAATCCAAACATTACACATTTTCAAAGTATATTAAAATTTGGAAGGCAGATTGACTGACTGCCTAGAAAATAAGTTTTTACTTGGCCAACCTGAAAGACATGCCAAAAGTGAGGGGAAAATATAAATGGTGAAATGTAAATTTGATTTCTAAATTTATTTTAATCTAAAGTCAATGTATTTCTGCTTGCTCACACTGGTCTCTGTTTAAGATATTACAGTAATTTCCACAGCAACACTTGGGGACATCATAATCACAGAAGTAATACCTTTAGATATGAATGGCAGGGGGATGAGGCGAAGGGAAGAACTTCCTGGAGATGAAAAAATAATGTGAAGCATTAAGTGATTAATGCTTATCACATTTCTAAGATTTGTTTAATGTTGATATTGTAAGCCAGCAAACCAGCTTATTTTTCTTTTGAAGAGGGTTACTTCAAGCAGTGTGTCTCTTCACTGCATAACCTTGGGTTTTAGACCGTAAAACATAGTGAGATGCAGTTGGAGAAATGTAACTTATTATCTCCAGAGAAACTTTACTTTGGTTTTCTTCAATGTGAAATAACCTTTGGGGCTCTGTGTATATTTATTTAGTTGGATTCTTAAATTAACTTTAAAAGGTCCGCTTTTTTTTTTTCTCTTACAGAAATGAGATGTTTTTCTTCTGACTCAGATGTTTCTGTGGTAATTTATTTTATTGCTAAAGCTTAATAAAGAAAACTACAAACCTGAGCCCAAGTTTAGTCACTGCTCTCAAAAACACGAGTTACAGTTTTTTCACCTGGAATGGAATGCTTCATGAGACGAGTCACTTTTTTCTGTAAAATTCTGGTTAAATATAATTGTAGCCAACAACTTTCAGATGCTTTTATGGATCTAATGGATCAGAATCTTAGTTAATTTTCTACTTTTGGACAACTTTTCAAAAACACAATCTAAAATTGATAGATTCTAAGGCCAGAAGGGACTACTGTGGCTATCTGGTTCAACCTCCTGTATAACACCAGCTATAGGACTTCTCTGAATTTATTCCTATTTGAACTAGAGCATATCTTAAAATAAAAAAAAAAAATCTAGTCTTGATTTAAAAATTGCCAGTGATGGAGAATCCACAACACACTGTGGTAAGTTGTTCCAGGGACTAGTTACCCTCATTGTTTAAAAGGTTGTGTATTTTATTTCCAGTCTAAAATTGTTTAGCTTCAGTTTCCACCTATTGCATCTTGTTATACCTTTGTCTGCTAGGTTGAAAATACCATTATTATTTTTTTGTTCCCCATGTATATAGAGCCAATTAAATTATAGAACCAGTTAGGCAAATGTCTTTGCTCTTGTTTGAAACTTTTAATTGTTTGAATTTCAACTATATTGTGTTGTACGTCTTTTTAATTGATGAGAGAGGCCAAATTGAATATATTTTTAATAAAGTTGCCAAACAAACTTTGTGCTATGAATTGAAATGCATCCCTCTGCAAACATGATGCTCTTCATTTAAACAAAGTTGGCTGAAGCGGTAATATTTTGCTATTTTTTTTTAAATCTGTAGTTTCTTTAGTTTATCTAAAAGTCTCTTAATTCATTTAGAGTTACTTAAGTTTAACTCAAGTAAGACTGTCCTTAGTATGGAACAAAATGCTTATGTTTCACTAACTCTTTTTGATAAAGTTCTAGCATTGTTCTGGTATATGTAGTGATTTTTTTGTGGCCGGGGACAAAGGGGAAGGGATGAACATGTTAAACTATCTGCTACTGTCTTTAAATGGGAAGTGTTTCTCTGCTGACATGCCAGCAGATACAAGCAAGGTTTCTCTAGCAATCAGCCTGATGATGGAATTTTGGTTAGGAATGTATGAATTAAAGGAGGTAATCTATAACTTGTTTAATGCAGTACTGTGGGGTTTTATTTGTTTTTTTTGTTGTTGTTGTTGTTTTTGTTTTAGAGCTAAGACTACAATTAAGTTTGGAAGATTAGATTTTTATCCGTAAATGTCAGTAAACATCAATTTCACTGTACACATTCAAATGAGTGAAAAAATATTTCCATAGATCGAAACGTACAGATAGGCAAATAAGGAAAAATGCTCCTTGAGAACCTATAGGAGTAAAAATTGAGTGATTTAGGTTTTTGAATTAGGCTTGTTACAAATGGGCTAGCAAACAAATAGTAAAAACAGGTATAATTTGTTGATTTCAAGATATTTACCTTGTATATTTTGACATGTGATGTCAGTTTGTTTTAACAGTTTTTATAGAGCTTTAATTTATTTAATCTCAACATCTACAATCCTTAATTAACTCTCACTGCCCTAATTTCCTGCAAATGTGAAAATTTAAATTGAAAGAACCCAAGTCACTGAGGGTATTAACCCAAGTTAAGTAGTAGTGGCCAATATTTTTGCGTACAAAACCACAAACCAATTAACTAATTTTTAAAGATATCTCTTGCCTCAAGGGGAGAAAAATCTGAATGTATTCCAGTTTCCTTGTTAGATTTGGAATGTAAGTCCTTGATTAGGGAACAAAGAAGCTGTTTTCTCTCTCTCTGTGTACACAGTTTTTAACATGTACTGTTAACCTTGAATTATTTCTTGTGAAAGCATTGGTGTGTAACACTTTGCAACAGTGGAATATTAAATGTGGAAAACCTAGATCTTTCTTTTTTTGATAGGTCAATTATTTGAAAGACTGTCTAAAACCAGTTATTTTTCAAGTCATTTTTTAAAGTGCAGAAACTTTGCCCTGAAATAAAGCTTATGCTTTATTTGTAATGTAAATATTAATGGTAGTGTGTCGGTCAAAAAGTAGTGACACTGTCCTATTAAAGACAAAGTTCTAATACTTTCTTTTAAACAAAAACACCTTACTCAATTACAATTTGTGTGTAACATATTTCCATTGAACATAATTTAAAAATGCATAGATCAGTTTTATAGAAATATATTTTATTTGGATTAACCTGATGAAAATATTTAACATTTATTATAGTTTAGCATTCAAAGGTTTACTTATAATTATTCTTTTCTACTTCTTCCCTGGCACTCCTAATATTGAAGAATCATTGCCCTGAAAACAGACTTCGTACTCTGAGATTTGATAAGCAGAAGCTGACACTTGCATTGATAGTAAAATGTTTCCCAAGCTTGAGTTTTTTCTAAGAAAACAATTTTCACTTTAAAAACTTGCCATCTCTTTGAAATTCTGTTTAAGAAAATGATACCAGCTCTGCATATGATCAGATGTTTTGGTATGTAGCAATTCTTGAACTATAGCCAGCTGTCGTGTCAGCAGCTGATGCATTTTTTTTCTCTGCAGTCTGACTTTCAGAAATGAGCAATTAAAAGCTAAACGTGGCTTTTTTTCTGGGGTGGACGAAAATTAAGAAGCTATTGAAAAGTCCGAGGACTAGATAAACTGAACTTTTTATTTGTTGTTGCCTGTTTTTCCATGTATATAACCTGATAAAGTGAAATATGTATAGAGGTTTTTAATTGTACAGTGCCAAAAAAACCATCCTAAACAGATAATCAAATATAGCAGTGAAACTGGCTACAGGTGTGAAGGATAATCCATTTTACTAAATGGTTTTACATAGTGGGTTAGTGTTGAAATGTAATCTACCTAACTGATCCAGTTGTTATGCAACAACAATTCTTAATTGTTAAAACTGTGTCTCAAAATACTGGTGAAAATTTAAGATAAATTGGAGAAGTAGCTGGTATTCAAACTGTTTATTTTAGAAGATATGCTTGGGAGAAAAGTTTGACTACCTGAAGAACTGGCAGTAGATGATAATTAATTCAAGTCTTCAGATTATGAATATGCTGTCTCTGTAAAGAACTAGTAAATTTCAAAAAATCTTCCATGCATAACAAAGAGTACAGATTAAATTTGAATTCTGATTGCCTGGAATGCAGTCAGCCTGACAGCATGCAAATCCTTGAGTACTGTGCAATAACTGCTCTCATTGTTCAGGGAAGTCTCTCTGTGAACCTTCAGTTTTTCCTCTTGGTTTGCTGTCTAATATTATCCATGCATTTAAATGTTTTTCTCTTCATTGGATATGTATCTAGTGCTTGACATGGCTTCATAACAGTCATTGACCTGGATCACTGGAGATGTCTGCTGGTGCTGTATAACTCAGGCTTGCATTCTCCTTCTAGCAATATGCCAATTATCATGATTTATGTGATGTCCTCATGATGCATCATCACATCTTTTTTGAGATTATGTAGCCATACTCATATAGGCTTTGGTTTTATTGGTTGAATTGTTAAAGTCCCAGTGTCTGGAAGATTTGTAATAGTCGTCACCAACTTTAAATAATGTTACCCTTATTTAATTTCACAAATTGTATGAACACACCAGATGAATGTAGCTGCTAATAGTAACTAAAGTGTAGAGAATTCCTTTGTGATTGTTCGAACTGATAGAAAAGCCTTTTGCATGCCTTTTAACTTTCCAATTCAATTAAGTTTAGTCTCCCTTAATGTAGGCTTTCTATACACTAACTTAAAAACGTACCTCTTTTTTGAAAATTTGAGACCATAAAGTCTGAAGCACATACTGTGGCAGAGGAGAATCACATTTAACTGCATTTAAAATAGATTTTCAGGAAATAATTGTGAAGTGATCTGCACCATCACACACTTCTAAAAGAAGAGCTTAATTTTTTATATTTTACTAAGGCCCGCTACTTCTTGTTGCAAGTCAGTGCACTTGACAGTCTTTGAAATAGCTGGAAATTTTTGTATTGGAAATGCATGGGCAATGGCTGAGAAGGTCTGACATTAATTGGAAGGATACAGTAGAACCTGTCAGTAAGTTTAAATTTGTACTAGTAGAGCTAGCTGATCAGATAAATCAGAAGCTCATTTACTGAATTAATGTGCTAAAAATTCAGGTGATTTACCTCTTGTCCTGCTTTATTTAACAATAAATTGCCTATTTACATAAGTCATCTTTCATTGTTAATTGGTGTCAGACCTCTAATATGTTCAGGAATTGTATGAAAATATGTTGGCGGGGGGGGGGGGAATGGCATATAGAATGAAATATCACAGAAATAGGTATTAATATATCTTTATTGTGTCTGCTTCCTTTTTGTTGGTAGTGGTGGCGGCCAATAGTTAATTACATTCAAATGATCACTTTGGTGACTGGAAAAATAAAATCTTGCATAGCTTTGTGAATGCTAAGAAACAAGAAATTCATACATATGCCAAATTGAACTGCTAGGTGGTTACTGACAGCACCACAATTATGCAAATACAGTGCACAAATTGAATACTGCATATACAGCTGACTACAATGTCTAATTTATATTGACTCATGAAATAGAGAACATATAAGCATTTAAATAGCTGGCAAAACTGTTTTATAAAACCTGAAAAATAATGGGATTATAATCCACTATGGATCAGAATGAATTGGCTTACATATGTTTTAACTATTTTGATATTTCTATTTAAAACTTGTATTCAGAGCAATTGGTGTTGGTTGTGTCTTTCATATTTTTAAATATTAACTCTGGGTGTCAAGGTTAGAACTTGGGTATTTGGTTCCTGGTGGTGGTTGAAACTGTTAAATTACATGTTTCCTATTTCTCTTGAACTGTTGTATGTTTTTCACTTACATATAAATGATTGGTCATGTACTCTGGGCATAGTTCATGCTACTGCTATGTTCAGCAAATAGAAGCAGCTCATAGCTTATCCTTGTCAGTAGCAGCTGTGAGTTTTATTAGTATTTAGTTAATCTCTAGATTTAGGCCTGATAGTTTGACCAGTCTACAATTCATATAGCATCAATCCATATTCAGCAATAAGTAACTTGGCTTATATTGCATTTATACTTCATACTAATGTAAATGGTGAGTTTTTTAGCTTATTTTGCAATTTTATGACTTCAGACACCTTTGTCATTAACCTGCAGTTTGGACAGAAATGATGGTGGAAGAAATGACATGCTAACAATTTATTAGAGAACCAATCTTTATTCGACATGTGTCTACAAATATTCTTCCTGGAAATTTTTTTAGAAAAGATGGTGGTCATTGAACGTTTATTACAAGTATTACAGTAAGCTATTGATTACTTATCTCCTTTTGCATATCTAAGGGGCATAATACATCAATCTGGGAGGATGAGAGAGTGGGTTAGTTAAAACATAAATTAATGTTTTTAACAAAATTGGCATAGATTACTAGAAAGAAAAGCTAAATTAAACATAGCTGATCTCCATACTTAAGACACATTCTGCTGAATCCACTGTTCAGACAAGTTCAAAATTAAGGAAACTTGGAGATGCACAATATTTTGTGTAATGCACTACTTAATGAAGTAAAATTTGAATCTTAATATTTTAGAATAAGAGCTGATAGTGTTTTGACCAATAACTAGTGAGCCAGTTGGCTATGCTGTAGTTGCAAAAATTAGTTTCATTTCTTCCATTGATTTGGCTTGTAAACTGAAACCTCACAGACAGACTATAATTAGTGTCTTGGGGATAGAGTATCAAGTCCATTATGTTTTGGATCAGTGTCTGGACTTGGTGTAGCTATGCTATTTAGAAGCTTTAAGCATCACTTTCGCTCCTGTGCTTGTTGATACGGAGGGATATGGGAAATACAAAATGTACAGTTTGCTTTTGTGTATGGCAGGGCATCATATGTCCAGTGATACTGTACTGATCAGTATTAAACTCTGTGTGTTCAGTTGAGGCTACTTTAGCTGAATGTGCCACTTAGACAGAAATGGAGGTCAGTGACTGGAAATGAAAAGCAAGACTTAAGATGGCTTGGTTAGCCTGATCATGTAAGGCAAGCGGAGGGTAATTTGGTTAGTGCTATTTAAAAATTCTGTAAACCGAAAACTATTTTGGTCACTGAAACTGGTCAGGTAGAACTGTTACTTTGCAGTATTCACTACCGGTCTTGACAGTAGTATTGTTTTATGGGCGTAGGAGTAGGAATGGAAGGATTTAGGAGTGAACCAAGGTTGGTTCATTATTAGGATGGGAGTTGGAGAGAAAGGTAGTGAAGTGTTTGAACCTTTCATAACTACTTGTTGAAGAAACTGAGGACGACGGTGGGTTTTATGATGGAACAGAGAGCTAGGCGTTGAAGTGGGAGAGGACTGTGGCAGGGTGGATTTGATTTAAATCATTAGTAAGGAAGAATCGATTTAATCATGGTTTTCTACATAAAAGTGCATTCTTGTTGGTTGTTATAACCTTAATACCTCATTTTCACAGCTCAGAGATGTAGGTTTCATTTTTAGAAGGTACACACTATACGTTGTTAAATAATGATTTATTTTGAAAAGTTTTCAGATTAGTTTTACAGCTATGTCAGAAAATGAATGATTGTTTGGTTATTTCATTTACCAAAGGTAACTGAAGCAGATATTTATGAAGTCATTGGGAGGTGAAATATCTCCAATTGAACAGGTTAATCATTAATATTTGGAGGATTTTCTTGCCATGATGTATTAGGAGGAGAAGATCACCAGACAAACATTTAAATTATTTTATTTAACTAAAACAACAACATTAAGTATTTTGGATTTTTTTCTTCAACAACAAACGTAATATTTTAACAAAAAGCATATGTCCCTCGCTTCTTACATTTATCTCCAGACTTCTTCTTTTCCAGATCTATTCTGTCCCCAACTATCTTCTATTCATTGAACTTTTTGAAACTTTGACGTTTAGAGAGAGGTACGAAGGGATTGACTCCGCGTACACAAATTTGCAGAGGGAAAATGGAGTTGAGGTCTGTTTCTCATCTCTCTCTATTTTTTTATTTATTTATTTAAAAACATTTTTGCTGTTAACAAGCATGTTACCTCTGGAGACACAAATCCACAGTTTGAGAACTGCAAAACTAAGCATCTCTGGTATCTTCTAGACTGAGCACTGAGTCCATTGGGTAGATGGAAAGATTATTTTGGTTAATCTATACGGAAGCCTGGGGAACCCCATAAGATTGGGTCCCTAATCCATCAACCATTGGAACTCATTTACAAAACTTTTCTTAAACATTACATGTCTCATCTTATAGAATTAGAATTTATAATCCCTATTCCATGATGAGATATCTTTGAGCTATAATATATCTTTATCTTTAAATAAGTCGGGTTTTTTTTTTAATTTAAATTGGATTTTTTTATAAAATGCTTTGAAGAAAAAAAATCTTTTTTAAATCATTGATTTTTAACCACACTGGACCCTGGATACTCTGTGTATGTGATGTGATCAGGGACATGAAGAGAAGTGGTGGATGGAATAATGTGGGGTTTTTGGTTTTTTTTTCCCCCCAAAGGAAAAAAATAAATGAGGAAGGAGGATTGACAGCGGCAGGATCATTAGAGAAGCCTGGTTTCTCCAACATGATGTTAGGAGGATGATTTCGGGGTAGGGATAGGGGAATGGAGGAGACTGCTGAACAAGAGGGTGGCTGCAGAGACAGAGGAGGGAAATCCAGCACCCTGTGAGAGCCAGGTAGAGAGGGATGGAAGAAATCATGAATGACCAGTTGGTTATTTTTTGTTTTAATAGGGAATGAACTGGCATTCCAGAAGGGTCAAAGGAGGAGAAAAGACTGGAGGCTGGGATCAGGTCTGAGGTTGGAGAGGGACCAGTAGGGATTGAGGCATGACCAATATTGAGGGCTTGTCTACACTTACCAGAGGATTGACGCTGTGGCGATTGATGCATCGGTGGTCGATTTAGTGGGTCTAGTGAACGCCTGTACACCACCTGATCGAGAAGAGTAAGGGGAGTTGACTGGAGAGTCTCCCGTTGACATAGCATAAGTATAGACCCTACGGTAAGCAGATCTAAGCGACGTCTATTTGAGTTATGCTATTCACGTAACTCAAATTGCCTAGCTTAGATCTACTTTTCCCTTTAGTGTAGACAAGGCCTCAGACACATCTTATCTGAAATAGAGAGAAGGAGGCAAAAGGGGAAATGAAGGTGGTTTTGGATTTGGGCAGACAAGAGGAGTTGGAGAAAAGGGGAAGGGCAATAGGAGAAGGTAGAGCTGTGGAAGCAGTAAAACAGGAAAAAGGCAGGGAAAGGGAAAAAAAATTCAACAGTTTGTCTCTTAGCCTGTGTAATGTGCAGTAATGGACAGATACAAGGCATAACTTTAGTGGGATTAGAAACAATTTGTGTGCAGATATTCTGTTCTAGCACAAACCCAGACATTTTAGTTCCTGTAGGTGTTTTTTTTTTCTTTCAATGTGATACAGGAATTCAGCTTAATAGGTGATTACAAAACAAACCATAACATACCGTCCACTTTACAGGACTTCGCATTGAGGATCTTGTAAAGAGTGTTTGATAGCAGATGGGATAAAACATCCATATACACAGTCTTTGACAGTAAAGACCTCACTCTTGGCAGAACTTAAAATAAACCTTGGACACATGGTTGCTATTACCTTCAACTTTAGTAGACAGTTTGAATCATTAAAATGAACTCCTTCTGAGTTCCTTTCTAACTCCTACACCCTTTCATTTGATAATATATGGATACATATTCCCAGAGTTAGGGAGTGAAAAGGAGCAGAATCAAACGTCTGCAGGAGAGTAAAGAGTCCAGGAAACTGCTTCCTCTTGCCCCTGGCAGCTTTCACCAAGTATGAAATCAGCTCACCAACAGTAAATAAGAGTGGATTGTAGTACCCTCACAGATAACATTCTTCCTCTGTTTCCTTCTCCCTGAGGCCTTTGCATGGTAATGTTCTGGGATAGGTCTCCTCTCCCTTGCCTGCATAAAGCTAGTGGATGTGTGGGAGTGTTCTCTCCCTTCACCGTGACTGTTTCATGTGGAGCCAATTTCAGGGTGTCTGCTTCTCCCCCTATGCATGGAGTCAATTTGAGCATGATGTTGTTGTTACTCATACATGCATTGAGAGGTGTCTCTGGGTTCACGTCTTGTGTATGTCCCTTCCCCTTTCCCCCCACTTCCCCAGTGCTTGTGCACTTAGAGCTGTTATAACAGAGACACAGTTCTTCTGCAAAGAACTGGTTTGGTCGGGGTTTTCTCTCTTCCATGAGCAGATAGCACCATGCGAGCTGTTGGACAGCTTGTAGTTCCAGTAGACCTAATACAGGGCAGCAGAGAGGCAGTTGTAGAGCTCTGTTATGTGCTTTTGATAATTGTGATACTAATGCTCAAGGCTGTTGACGCACTTGGGTCCCAGGTACTGAGAGCAAGTGCTCTCATGCGTATGGTTGTGGGCTTCCACTACCTCCAACTATACATGTCAGCAGTTCTGAGCCTGTTGTAGTGGCACAAAGGTGGTGTACTGATCAAGGACTGGGACCAATACCTAAGGCAGGGGTGGGCAAACTTTTTGGCCCAAGGGCCACATCGGGGTGTGAAACTGTATGGAAGGCTGGGTAAGGAAGGCTGTGCCTCCCCTGACTGCCCCCCTCAGAACCCTCGACCCAGCCAACCACCCCTGCTCCTTGTACCCTGACCGCCCCCTCCCGGGACCCATGCCCCATACTGCCTCCCAGGACTCCACCCCCATCTAAACCTCCCTGTCTCCTCACCCTCACCCCCCCCCCCCGAACCTCTGCCCTGTCCAACCGCTCCCTGTGCCCTGACTGCCCCCCGGGACTGGCCCCTTTCCAGGCCGCTCAGAGCAGCATGTCTGGCCACTGTGCTGCCCGGAGCCAGATGTGCTGCCCTGCATGAGCGCACAGCCCCGCCACCCAGAGAGCTGCCTGCATGGCTGCGGAGGGGAAGGGGGCAAGCCTCCCTGGTGGGGAGATCAGGGGCTGGGCAGGATGGTCCCACAGGCCACAGTTTGCCCACCTCTGACCTAAGGTCTTTGTGTCCCATAAATATGATATGATATATAAGCTAAAATATCAGCCTGATACCTTTTCCTGTTGAGACTTGTAATATCCGTTTATAACCTATTAGGCAGCCTCAGTGTTTGTCTTTGTTTTGAGAGAAGTTGAAACTGCTCCAATTATTCATATGCCCTCTAATTTCTCTCCGCCTCCCCATTTTTCTGGGGAGGGAACACATTCTTCACAGAACAAGCTCAGTAGTTTAAAGAAATATGCTGATATGGCAACAAAACACAGTCAGAACACTTTCTCTTTTGAACTCAGATCTGTTAGGCCTCAGAAGTCCATTCTAGCAAACTTGCTCCCTGTCATCTATCATTAGGTGAACATTTCACCATAATGACAATGAAACAGGCATCGCAAAATAAATTTATTCCACTTAGAAATATTTTAGCCATGAATATGTTTAAATGAAGTAACTGATTCCATCTATGACCTGTGTTGTGCCTGACTGTAACTTTTGACAGAAGATATTTATTGCTGTGTTATTAAACCTGTATTTTTCAAGAATTTATTTTGTGAGCCTCCTTTTCAAACTTGTGTCCCTAAATATGGATTTAGGGGGCCCAAACTGAAGCCCAAATGGGCACTAATCACTTCAGGGTTCTTCCTCTGTCCTTTCCAGAAGTCCATTCCCAGCTCCTGGGACAAATAGGACTTGTTATTCTCTGCAGCTTCCTCTTCAGAACTAGAGTACTTCAGAAGAGGGTGAAAAGGTGATGCAGACCCAGAGGGTCAGATTGTGAGGCTATATCTACACTACAGCCAGGATTGACGCTCTGAGATCGATCCACTGGCGGTCTATTTAGCAGGTCTAGTGAAGACCCGCCAAATCGACAGCAGATGGCTTTCCAGTCAATCCCCCAACGAGAAGAGTAAAGTAAATTGATGGGAGAGTTTCTTCCATCAACTCCTCATGGTGTAGACCCCGAGGTAACTCGACCTAAGGTATGTTGACTCCAGCTATGTGAATAACGTAGCTGGAGTTCCATAGCATAGGTGGACTAACCGTGGTAGTGTAGACATAGCGTTAGAGTGACTGACTTAGGGTATGTCTACACTACGGAATAAGGTCGAATGTATAGAAGTCGGTTTTTTAGAAATCGATTTTATATATTCGAGTGTGTGTGTCCCCACAGAAAATGCTCTAAGTGCATTAAGTGCATTAACTCGGCGGAGTGCTTCCACAGTACCGAGGCTAGAGTCGACTTCCGGAGCGTTGCACTGTGGGTAGCTATCCCACAGTTCCCGCAGTCTCCGCTGCCCATTGGAATTCTGGGTTGAGATCCCAATGCCTGATGGGGCTAAAACATTGTCGCGGGTGGTTCTGGGTACATATCATCAGGCCCCCCTTTCCTCCCTCCCTCCGTGAAAGCAAGGGCAGACAATCGTTTTGCGCCTTTTTTCCTGAGTTACCTGTGCAGACGCCATACCACGGCAAGCATGGAGCCCGCTCAGGTTACCGTCACCGTATGTCTCCTGGGTACTGGCAGACGCGGTACGGCATTGCTACACAGTAGCAGCTACACAGTAGCAGCAACCCATTGCCTTCTGGCAGCAGACGGTGCAGTACGACTGGTAGCCGTTCTCGTCGTGTCCGAGGTGCTCCTGGCCACGTTGGCTGGGACCGTCTGGGCAGACATGGGCGCAGGGACTAAATTTGGAGTGACTTGACCAGGTCATTCTCTTTAGTCCTGCAGTCAGTCCTATTGAACCGTCTTATGGTGAGCAGGCAGGCGATACGGATTGCTAGCAGTCGTAGTGTACCATCTTCTGCCGGGCAGGCAAGAGATGAGGATGGCTAGCAGTCGTACTGTACCATCTTCTGCCGAGCAGCCATGAGATGTGGATGGCATGCAGTCCTTCTGCACCGTCTGCTGCCAGCCAAAGATGTAAAAGATAGATGGAGTGGATCAAAACAAGCAATAGACCAGATTTGTTTTGTACTCATTTGCTTCCCCCCCTCCCCTGTCTAGGGGACTCATTCCTCTAGATCACACTGCAGTCACTCACAGAGAAGGTGCAGCGAGGTAAATCTAGCCATGTATCAATCAGAGGCCAGACTAACCTCCTTGTTCCAATAAGAACAATAACTTAGGTGCACCATTTCTTATTGGAACCCTCCGTGAAGTCCTGCCTGAAATACTCCTTGATGTAAAGCCACCCCCTTTGTTGATTTTAGCTCCCTGAAGCCAACCCTGTAAGCCGTGTCGTCAGTTGCCCCTCCCTCAGTCAGAGCAACGGCAGACAATCTTTCCGCGCCTTTTTTCTGTGCGGACGCCATACCAAGGCAAGCATGGAGGCCGCTCAGCTCACTTTGGCAATTAGGAGCACATTAAACACCACACGCATTATCCAGCAGTATATGCAGCACCAGAACCTGGCAAAGCGATACCGGGCGAGGAGACGACGTCAGCGCGGTCACGTGAGTGATCAGGACATGGACACAGATTTCTGTGAAAGCATGGGCCCTGCCAATGCATGCATCATGGTGCTAATGGGGCAGGTTTATGCTGTGGAACGCCGATTCTGGGCTCGGGAAACAAGCACAGACTGGTGGGACCGCATAGTGTTGCAGGTCTGGGATGATTCCCAGTGGCTGCAAAAATTTCGCATGCGTAAGGGCGCTTTCATGGAACTTCGTGACTTGCTTTCCCCTGCCCTGAGGCGCATGAATACCAAGATGAGAGCAGCCCTCACAGTTGAGAAGCGAGTGGCGATAGCCCTGTGGAAGCTTGCAACGCCAGACAGCTACCGGTCAGTTGGGAATCAATTTGGAGTGGGCAAATCTACTGTTGGGGCTGCTGTGATGCAAGTAGCCCACGCAATCAAAGATCTGCTGATATCAAGGGTAGTGACCCTGGGAAATGTGCAGGTCAGAGTGGATGGCTTTGCTGCAATGGGATTCCCTAACTGTGGTGGGGCCATAGACGGAACCCATATCCCTATCTTGGCACCGGAGCACCAAGCCGCCGAGTACATAAACCACAAGGGGTACTTTTCAATAGTGCTGCAAGATCTGGTGGATCACAAGGGACGTTTCACCAAATCAACGTGGGATGGCCGGGAAAGGTACAGGACGCTCGCATCTTCAGGAACTCTGGTCTGTTTCAAAAGCTGCAGGAAGGGACTTTATTCCCAGACCAGAAAATAACTGTTGGGGATGTTGAAATGCCTATATGTATCCTTGGGGACCCAGCCTACCCCTTAATGCCATGGCTCATGAAGCCGTGCACAGGCAGCCTGGACAGAAGTCAGGAGCTGTTCAACTACAGGCTGAGCAAGTGCAGAATGGTGGTAGAATGTGTATTTGGACGTTTAAAGGTGCGCTGGCGCAGTTTACTGACTCGCTTAGACCTCAGCGAAACCAATATTCCCACTGTTATTACTGCTTGCTGTGTGCTCCACAATATCTGTGAGAGTAAGGAGGAGACGTTTCTGGCGGGGTGGGAGGTTGAGGCAAATTGCCTGGCTGCTGGTTACGCGCAGCCAGACACCAGGGCAGTTAGAAGAGCACAGGAGGGCGCGGTACACATCAGAGAAGCTTTGAAAACCAGTTTCATGACTGGCCAGGCTACGGTGTGAAAGTTCTGTTGGTTCCTCCTTGATGAAACCCCCCGCCCCTTGGTTCACTCTACTTCCCTGTAAGCTAACCACCCTCCCCTCCTCCCTTCGGTCACCGCTTGCAGAGGCAATAAAATCATTGTTGCTTCACATTCATGCATTCTTTATTCATTCATCACACAAATAGGGGGATGACTACCAAGGTAGCCCAGGAGGGGTGGTGGAGGAGGGAAGGAAAATGCCACACAGCACTTTAACAGTTTACCACTTCAAAATTTATTGAATGCCAGCCTTCTTTTTTTGGGGGGGGGCAATCCTCTGTGGCGGAGTGGCTGGTTGGCCGGTGGCCCCCCCATCGCGTTCTTGGGCGTCTGGGTGTGGAGGCTATGGAACTTGGGGAGGAGAGCGGTTGGTTACACAGGGGCTGTAGTGGCAGTCTGTGCTCCAGCTGCCTTGGCTGCAGCTCAGCCGTACACTGGAGCATACTGGTTTGGTCCTCCAGCAGCCTCAGCATTGAATCCTGCCTCCTCTCATCACACTACCGCCACATTTCAGCTTCAGCCCTCTCTTCAGCCCGCCACCTCTCCTCCCGGTCATTTTGTGCTTTCCTGCACTCTGACATTATTTGCCTCCACGCATTCGTCTGTGCTCTGTCAGTGTGGGAGGACAGCATGAGCTCGGAGAACATTTCATCTCGAGTGCGTTTTTTTTTTTTTTCTTTCTAAGCTTCACTAGCCTCTGGGAAGGAGAAGATCCTGTGATCATTGAAACACATGCAGCTGGTGGAGAAAAAAAAAGGGACAGCGGTATTTAAAAAGACACATTTTATAAAACAGTGGCTACACTCTTTCAGGGTAAACCTTGCTGTTAACATTACATACATAGCACATGTGCTTTCGTTACAAGGTCGCATTTTGCCTCCCCCCACCGCGTGGCTACCCCCTCAACCCTCCCCTCTTCCCATGGCTAACAGCAGGGAACATTTCTGTTCAGCCACATGCAAACAGCCCAGCAAGAATGGGCTCCTCTGAGTGTCCCCTGAAGAAAAGCACTCTATTTCAATCAGGTGACCATGAATTATATGTTTCAGAGTAACAGCCGTGTTAGTCTGTATTCGCAAAAAGACAAGGAGTACTTGTGGCACCTTAGAGACTAATAATAATAAATAAATTGGTTAGTCTCTAAAGTGCCACAAGTACTCCTTTTCTTTTCATGAATTATATCTCACTCTCCTGAGGATAACACAGAGAGATAAAGAACGGATGTTGTTTGAACGCCAGCAAACATACACTGCAATGCTTTGTTGTACAATGATTCCTGAGTACGTGTTACTGGCCTGGAGTGGTAAAGTGTCCTACCATGAAGGACGCAATAAGGCTGCCCTCCCCAGAAACCTTTTGTAAAGGCTTTGGGAGTACATCCAGGAGAGCCGTGAATGCCAGGGCAAAGTAATCCTTTCACATGCTTGCTTTTAAACCATGTATAGTATTTTAAAAGGTACATTCACCGGAGGTCCCTTCTCCGCCTGCCGGGTCCAGGAGGTAGCCTTGGGTGGGTTCGGGGGGTACTGGCTCCAGGTCCAGGGTGAGAAACAGTTCCTGGCTGTCAGGAAAACCGGTTTCTCCGCTTGCTTGCTGTGAGCTATCTTCTTCTTCGTCCCCAAAACCTGCTTCCGTATTGCCTCCATCTCCATTGAAGGAGTCAAACAACACGGCTGGGGTAGTGGTGGCTGAACCCCCTAAAATGGCATGCAGCTCATCATAGAAGCGGCATGTTTGGGGCTCTGACCTGGAGCGGCCGTTCGCCTCTCTGGTTTTCTGGTAGGCTTGCCTCAGCTCCTTCAGTTTCACGCAGCACTGCTTCGGGTCCCTGTTATGGCCTCTGTCCTTCATGCCCTGGGAGATTTTGACAAAAGTTTTGGCATTTCGAAAACTAGAACGGAGTTCTGATAGCACGGATTCCTCTCCCCATACAGCGATCAGATCCCGTACCTCCCGTTCGGTCTATGCTGGAGCTGTTTTGCGATTCTGGGACTCCATCATGGTCACCTCTGCTGATGAGCTCTGTATGGTCACCTGCAGCTTGCCACGCTGGCCAAAGAGGAAATGAGATTCAAAAGTTCGCAGTTCTTTTCCTGTCTACCTGGCCAGTGCATCTGAGTTGAGAGTGCTGTCCAGAGCGGTCACAATGGAGCACTCTGGGATAGCTCCCGGAAGCCAATACCATCGAATTGTGTCCACAGTACCCCAAATTCGAGCCGGAAAGGCCGATTTAAGCGCTAATCCACTTGTCAGGGGTGGAGTACGGAAATCGATTTTAAGAGCCCTTTAAGTCGAAATAAAGGGCTTCATCGTGTGGACGGGTGCAGGTTTACATCGATTTAATGCTGCTAAATTCGACCTAAAGTCCTAGTGTAGACCAGGGCTTAAAGTGCCTTGAGAAGGCCAGTGAGAAAGTCCCTTTGTACTTAAGAATTTGCTAGCAGAGGCAGCTCTGTTGCTTCCTGCATTGACCACCTCCCCATCCCTGGTGTCAGTGTAAGGAATGGCTGTATCTGCCTTCTGTGGATCGGCCCTGGATGGGATAGGGTGGAGAGCATGGCAGTGGATGTCTGCTACTCCTGTTCCTCCACTGATGTAAGTTAACACTGCCCATATGAGCCCTAACTTTTGTGGTAGGGCCAGCTGGCTCTGAATAGAGAAGCCATAACAGGCTCCCTGTGGGCCCTCTCTTTTACTCTCTGAGCAGAGCTTGGATGGAATGGAGAGCGAAGTCCAAAATTCCTAATACTTCCTAGTGTCTTCTGCCACCTCTGTCCTCAGTGTGTGCTCTCTATTACTGGTAATCATGCTACTTTGCAGTTCCTCAAGGCCATTCAGCGTTCTTTCAAGTCCCCAAAAGATACAATACAATATTGCCCATTTTGAAACTGAAGTGAATGAATCAATTTGTGGAGTATCAGAAGTTGGAGTTTCTTTGTTTTGTATAGAAGAGAGTGTCCATTAATCTCAAGACACACCTGTGCACAGCAAGTTCCTCTGCTCATCAGCAGTGCCTTAAGTTCACAACTGACAATTGCAACTTCCGGTAGAGTTCTCTAACATTTGCATTGCCCTTGAACTCTCACAGTGATTATGGCCATGCTAGCAGTAGCCTTCAGGGTGACAGACTCTTGGCCATCCCAATATGCAATCTTTTCAGGAAGCAGCCAGTGCAGTCAATGTCCTTGTGGATATTAAAAGACCTGATAATAGTGGTGACTTGGAACAAAAGCTGGTTGACTAGCTCTCCTTCCTCCCTTCCCCTTAAGATGCCTTCCTTTTGGGGTAGACATAAACATTTTCCTTGTTCATGTCTATCTCCACATAGTATCAGCAAACAGGAATCGCTGATCTAGATCCGTAACTACCTCTACACCAAGGCTTTTACCAGTACAGCTACATCTGCAAAAAATCACATAACTAGTATTTATACTGGTAAGATTTTTAAGAATAAGCCAGCTCATAGGAGTCCTCTGTTTTAGTGCATGGCTCATAAGGGAACTGAACGTTATAGGAGCAGGGAAGGGGTGTGTATAATTCTTTGACATGCATAGCATATGCCTAGTACACTGCTTTGCCTCAAAGCAAATAACCAGTAAGTCTAGTTACTAATCACTCCCTTAATGCCAAGCACAGGAGGCTTTGTGCCACCATAATGATCACTACCTGTGGTTTACTCTACTTGTAGGTAGTAATTATTTTTTGTAATATTTGAAAGGGGGGGGCATATTCCCTTCTGACTCATGTGTGAACTTCTCACATGAAACTATAGGAATTGTTCTCCTTGTTCTTTCAAATTACCTGGATAGCTCTGGAGAAGAAACTGGGGAATCAGACCATATCAACCACTGCAGAATGCCTGGCATTTGAGTTGGGTGGTGGTGTATGGCACGCACTCATTTTTTCAGTATACCATGTGTTTTCACCTGGAGTCCTCTGGGTTTCTTCAAAAGCTATAAGCTTTTGTTTAGTCTGAAAATACAAATACCAGTTATTTGCCTTGTTTAATTTACAAACATTTCCCATTTTTGGTGGTGGAGGGGAGAATACAATGTTTTCAGACGTTCTAATGATTCCTCAATGCTTGTCTTCCCTCCACAGAAACTTTAACTGAAACCTTTGCAGAAACCCTCTACTCTTTTAGCTAGTGGCAAGCTTCCCTTTTTACTTTTGGGAACTGTTCTTCCCTCCATTTGGAATATGGCATTGTTAGCTAAATTTAAATCTATATCATGAGATATTACCATACAACAGAATGGGTGAAAGAAACACTAGTGTTGCATTCCATGCACAGGTGCATTTTCTTACTGTGTAGAACTTGCAATGGTCAAGGGAAAAATGTACCTATGATTACTTTAAAAAAAAAAAGTTTGAAATGGCTAAGTGGAAGCCTATGTTTTGGGTATCTAGGTACTTATGAGTACAGCAAATAGAGGGAGAATATGTAGCATGTGGGTAATTAATATTAAACAAATCTAGAATGAAATATTCTCTCATCCCAATGTGTAAGATGGTTTTATACTTGTAAGTACAAATATAGCCTCTTCCTATAGGGTATTACTAAAACCTAAGCATACCCACACCAAGTAGGTTTTTTTTCCCCCAAGATAATTTTGTTCTTTAGGGTCCACTTCTGCTTTGAAATATGACCAGGTAAAAATGGGTGTCACTTACTCAGATTTGTTCCATGTATATATTCATTCACATCTCCTTCATAAAATGAATGTTCACAACTTTTGTTTTTCCTGTTAACCCTGCAGAAACATAGTTCAGAGTTAGTTGGATTCTCTTCATCCTTCTGTGTCAACAGAACTGTTAAGTTTTGATCAGTTGTTCCTCTGCAATATCACTCAAGGCAATAGGGTTACACAGGTCTAACAGAGGCATTACTTGGCTTTCAGGATCTCTATTACTGCAAGTAGTGCATGAGAAGTAAACAACTCAGCATCACTTGTAGATCTCAGGCTGAGTTTGCAAAGTTGGTAGTTAAAAAGCAATAAGATTCTTCTAAACTGAGCACATGATGTGAGCCTCATTGAGACTCCAAAAATGGCATTGTGGGGCTCTACTTTTATCACTACTTTTCAAAATAGAACAGTGCTTGAACAAAATGTTGTATATTGTGCATAGCATGCTGTGACTGATTTCTTTAATACATGCTTGGTAGAAAGAATAGAATAAAGCAGATACATGTAAAATATTGGATAGAAGTTAAAGGGGTGTGATCCAATTCAGATAAATATAAGCAATACAGAACCAAGCTTTACCGAAGGCTGGGTGATGGTGGAGTGCATTAGGAATCTGGCTTCCCACTTGCATCTTGTGCAAGACCCTGTCACAGTTGCAGTTCCTGCACATAAGGAGCACAGCATCTGCTCTTCGAGGCACCAAGGGAGGGGTGAGGAGGAGGCATGGCTGTGGCATTGCACTAGCCTGCACAGCATTGTGCACCTGGGCACTTGTAGTGTGGGAGGTGAGAGCTCCTGATTGGCTCCCTTCCCATGTGTGTGTTGCACTCTGGCACTAGGTAAGCTTGGTTTGGGTTGCTCACACTTGCTGGAGCCCTCCCTGAGCTCCCCATAAAGTATTGTCACTCGACATCAACTCTTCCACAGGCTTGTGTGAGAAACTTTGATATAGCCCCTAACATGCAACTGTGGTTTGAGTTTGCCAGTGAACCTTTTCTTTCCGTCTTCTGCTTGTGGGGACCTTGAATCATCATCAGCCCCAATGGAACGGTTTAGTTTCTTTTTCTGTGATGGGTGTAGCTGTATCCAACCATATATGCTACTGTGTTCTTGGTTTCTAAACCAAGTGTTTCTTGTTTGGTGGGAGTAAAGCTCTTTAGCCCGTTATCTATCTTGCTTAATCATTGAACAGAGTTGGCTGGCTGGTCTAAGTTGTCTGGCTCTTCCTGTAAAAGCATATTTTAGGATTATTACATCTGTTTGACATTATCAAATATGTGTATGGCACCTACTAGGACTTATTTAAGGCTGTCTGTTTAAAGGAACACCAACTTGAAATCTTCCATTTAAAGAGAATTGAAAGTGGCTTCAGATAAATCATCTGCCCTCTGGTTCTCCTGCCAATTTGTGTGGTTTTACAATCACCTTATTTTTTTTCTCTTTCTTTGCTATGTTGAACACAAATATTCAGGGGAAACTGACTCACTGTACAGGAGAACAATTAAAATTATATGCAAAGTACTGTGACATACATAAACAAATGGGAAAAATGGAGAAACAGACTGCAGTAATCTTGGATGTTTGCATGAACAGGTAAAAACAACTTCAGATAGGCTTTTTTAAAGTTGACAGTATCTCTATTCCTCAATCAAGCTTCAGACTTAGTATCCCAGTCGTGTGACAGGAAGGGTGAAAAGCTCCCAGATCAAGTAATCCACAATGACTGATGATAAATGAATTGAGCAGACAGATTTTTTGCCTCATGTAACTATTAAATGACTATTTACCATTTGTTTAGTTTCTGGCCTCCTAACAGCTTAACAGTTACTGAAATTATCCTATGAGATTTAACCCCTGTGCTGCTGGTTGATTTCTGGGCTCAGAGTTCCTGTCAGATACTATGTTGTTGGGATGGCAGATCTGGTTCATCCAACTCTCTCTATATAGAGGCATTTTTTTAAAAAAAAACTGTGCAAATTTTGAGATTAGAGCAGAGAACTGTGGTAAATTCTTTCTACTAGGTGACAACCAGTCATATGGGACTTTTCATGCCTTCTGAATTAAGTCTTTACAGCAGATGCTTAGTTAAGAACTTCTGTAGAGACTTAAGGTTAGTCTGCTCCACCATCCTTGCTAGAGCTCAGCAAAGTAATCTCTTTGGGGTGTCTCTGGGAAGATGCACCTCCTGAGCATTGTCCATACTGGTGTAACAGTCACAAATTCAGCAACTTAGAAAAACTTGCTTTTGTGTAATTTGGACGCCACCTGGCATTAGATAGCCAAATAAATCTGGACTTGGTCCTGAGGATGACAGAAGACAAAAAGATGATGCAAGCAAGTGGTCAGCCCCTTGCACATAACAGAAGTGGTTAAAAAACGCTGTTTTAAATATGTGGTGGTTATTCCCAACTTTCACAGACCATAGTGCTTACTAAATATGAGCAAAATTTGTTAGGTTAATGAGTTTTGAGGGTACCCTGATTTAAAGAAAAGGAATCACTACACTGAGGAATTAACTGCAGTATATATCTAAGACCACAACATAGCCCCTCATTGGAGAGGAGCCTTTCCTCTTTAGGAGGAAAAGTATTCTCTGACTTCCCCCACTGCCTCACTTTCCTCTTACAGAGGTTTTGTGATTTGGGTGCAATGGTATGTGTCTTATTTGGGTGACTTATGCTACACCACAGCCTCTGCTTCAAAGAATGCCTTCTGAGCTATCATTTGGGAGTGAAGTCCCTTTGTCTGAGCAAAAAGAGCCTATGAAGGAAAGTATTAATTGCACACCGTCTGCTTCCTCCCCTTTTCTTTCCATGCAGTAACAATAAGAGGAAAAGACAAAAATAAAAACCCTGGCCCTGGGGCTGCTTAATCATGAAAAGGTAGCTGAAAGTGTACTAGAGGAAGCCAGAGGACCAGACTTGGAAGCGGGTGTGAAATATTTTGTTGAATTTGAAAGTGTTGCCTCTTGAAAGCAGAAGGGAATACACCATCTGCATTAAAGGTAACCATGTCACAAATTGTGTATTAAATCCTTCAACCAATACAGGTTTGAAAAGTGTTCCTGACAGCTTAGCAAGAATCCTTTACAAGATGTTAGGAAGTACCTTCTCCCCCTGCCCCCCCTCCCCCCCATTTCCCAAAATTACATTCAGACTAATTGCCCACACAACAACCTTCATTGAATTACCAGTGGGATTTTGAAGATGTACACAGTGCTAGCAGAAATAATTAAAGTGACAAACCTAAATCTTGATGGTATGATGAGTATAATTTCTTTGTAAACAACTAGAAAGACTGAATGAACTGCAAAAATCACCATAGAAAATGTGATAGTCATACTCTCATAGGCAACTTTAACTGAACTGCAAGCAGCGTGAACTAAAAATCCCATAAATGTGGAACTGTACCTATATTGACAGACTGTCTTAAAAATTGAGAAACATGCAAATGATTAAAAGGAATCTGCTTATTCTGACTTGGCATTTAACCATTCCACTCAAAACATTCCATTCCTAACACATTCCATTACTTGACCGTACCCCTAATACATTTAAAATTATAAAAGCCCTTTATTTTATGCTTAATCATTCAAAATTGGTGCACATCTACTCAGGGCAGTAGATTTGTGTAAGTAGGCTGGGACTCAGAGCGGGAACAAGACTGCTAAGACTACCTTCATTAACCCCATGTGCCAATGAGTCCTTCAGTGCTCTCCCTGCCAATATTCTTGCATTTCACATTAGCACTTATCAGCAGGGATCCTGTTTTTTGGCACCAAGGGGTTAATTAATTTGGCTATCATGCCTGATTGAGAGTCTTCAAACTGAGTCCATGTATAGGTGTGGAAGATGAAAACCTTTCAAATTGTACTTATTTCTCCAAAACACAAACTGGAATATCTTTCACAGTAAATGCAAGAACATGCTGCCTGTTCTAATTTTCAGTCGGCAGTAATGAATTTTCCATACATCTCAGCTGTTTACTATATGAACAGCTGACAAAAGTTCATGAGGCTTTCAGAGGTAAGGTGAGCTGGCTCTTTGGGTGGAACGAAGGCCTTTGGTGCTGAAAAACTGCTTTTTTAAGGCACACAAATGTCAAGGCAGCTGGCAGCATGAGTGTTGCAAATCAGAAATATATCTGGAAACGTCAGTTTCCAAAGTATGTTGTGGCTTTTAAGTGCAGGGAATTATTTTTCCCTCTTTAAAAATAACCTGTACATGATGGCTTTTTAGTGTTTCAGAACTCCATAATGCACCTAGAACTCTTCAGTCAGTGATGCAACCATCTTTAGTGTTTGTTGTTTATAAACTGGATTAAAGAAAGATGTTCCAACCATCCTTATATAGTGCCTGTCACATTTCCCTCAAAATCTGAACTTTATTTTGGAATCCTTTGGAAACAAGCTTTCAGGATAATCAATGCCTCATGCTTGTGAGCCCATATATTTATTTGCTTGCTTCTTTTTAATACCCCTTTTTTCTCTTCACCGCCATGGTACGTAATACTTTACAGCTTTACTAGCACTTTTCTTCTGCTTAGACAACCTTAAAGAGCTGCTACTACTACTCTCCATTTTCTACGATCATGTTTTTTTTCTTCTTTGCTTAAATCAGTTGTTGCTCTGTGTATCTGAATCGTTGTTTCATCTTGACAGCTTTAAAAGGTATAGCACTCTTTTGTTGTTTTCCTGACCCACACCTTGGCAGATAATCACAGTACTGAAAAACGGCAAAACTCTGAGAAATGTATGTTTTGCTCAAAATTACAGAACTTAATTTATTTTTAGGGGGGAAGAATTCCATTTGGAGGGGGAAGAATGCTTACCAGGGCAAGGGAATTTAGTAGCAGTTCTCTGAAGTGTAGGAAACCTTAATACAACAGCATTATGCTATTACATGAGAACCAGTAAGCAGTATTATTTTCCCTGTCCTATCTAAAAGATGTGTAGAAAGTAAAAACTTTGCACAAATATTGCAAGGCACCATTTTAAAAAACTCTACTTATTCACTTCCCCAGAGAGTAACTATTTTTGTCTGACAAAGACAATTTATTTCTTTAATTATAAACATCATAGTAAAAGGTGAGCAACTAAACTTTTTTTTTGTAATATACAATAGTTATATACTAGAAGTTACCTGTGCAACTGACTTAATCTAGACAGTGTCCTTTTAACATGTACTGTTGAATACCTGGAATATTTATGGGAAAGGGCTATTTAACTGGCTGACTAGTTTGATTTCAGACAAATTAAGACTTCAGTGGTTAATTTAATATTTCTGAACTTGCTGTTAAGTGCTACAACATATAGAAATATCACATTCTAAATCAATTAACATACCCAAATAAATCATCTTAGAATGTATTATGCTGAAGTATTTTTAAATGTTTTGTATTTGGTTCAGTCCTGAACAGCTGTGGAAAATCTCTCAAAATAATGTACAGTGCTACATCAGTGTGTTGCATGAAATAGGCACTAAGCTTAGTTGCAGCAGTCTTTAGCCCTCAGAATTGCTTTTTCAGAGGAAAAGATTTAATGTGTTCACTGAATAGAAAGTGAACTAAAATTGGTTACAGCCATTTTTCTAAGCTCTTTACATTGCTTTTAAATTATTCTACTTTGCAGTTATTCAACTATGCCGTCCATAAACTTCAAGATTGTCATATTTTAGGATTCTTTTCTTAAAGGGCGTAGTGCATACTTGCAAAGCTGTTGATTTAGAATAGGTTACTGGCTGATGTACATAAGCTTTTCAAAACACAGTATGCTCAGCATTAAACCTTTGCAATAAAGATCACTAGAAAATTCAAAATGCTGCCTTACACAGGAGGACAAAGTTGAGCTGACTCTGTAACCTAGAGACAAGAATACTAAACTGTTTTTTCCTCCCTCTTTTTCTTCAGTAAGAGGAGAGCTTTGCATGCTGCAGAGGCAACATTGTACATCATGGATGAGTGAGCCTTTTGGCATTTGATGGGCACAACCTGTTAAGTGATCCAGAGCAGTATTACCTGAGTTCAGAAGAGAGTTCTGGGATTCCATCTGCTACCAATCTAGGCAGATACTCTTTCCATACAAACATGTCCCCTCAACTCTGGTCCTCAGGCTCCTTCAAGTTTTTGCTGTGTCCCTATAAGCCGCTGGGGCATAGGCAGCTTACCGACAGGGCAGAGCAGGACCTTGCTGGGTGGTTGGGATGGCAGTTCAGATAATGGCAAGTGAAGATCCAGGGATCAGACACCTATCCAAGGGTGAAGTAGGAGTCAGGGTCAAGGGGCCAAGCCAAAGATCAGAACCACAGTCAGAAGCCAAAGCGTAAGCCAGAGAGGTAGTTAGGGGTCAAAAAACAGAACAGGGCAGCTACTGCCTGGAGCAGGGCTTGGAGTGAGGACTGGAGCAGGAAGTGGCAGTGAGAGCCAGGTTGGTGCAGGCATGGTACACATTGAGCAGCCACTGTGCTGCTGCTATGCTCAAGTAGTAGAGGCTGGCTTCCTTGACCAATCAGGAAGTGCAACTGTTTGGAAAGGGCTCATTGGGCCCAGTTGAACTTTCTAGGTTGCCTAGTGACCACGCTGAGAACCAGCTGTATCCTGGCAGTCCCAGATTCTGCACCAGCACAAAAGAATAAGGAAACAACAAGTTCACTGTCCACTCTGCATTCCCCGTTATAGGATCTTCCTGTCTGATGTGCACATAAGGCCTTGCACACCATGCTGGACAGAAGGGGTGGGAGAAATATCACAAACGTTCTCCAACATTGCTAGCTGAATTAAAAACCGAGACTGCATCATTTTGGAAATGAGAAAAGGAACTGCTCTAGGTGGACTGAGTCTTGGAACGTGACATGAAAGCTCTAAAAGCAGCATATTCAGACCTTGAATAGTCACTGCCAAACAGAGTAGCGTATAGTAGGACAAAGTATAGAGCTGAGAGGCTTCTTTATCTCTGCAGACTTGGGGCCTGATTCTGAGTTACGTTAAGGCTGCTTTACACCACTTGGCAATGTAAAGGAGCTTTAAAGTCTGCTTGAAGGCCCCTTTGCATTGTCAGAGTGGTGTAAGTGAGAATCAGGCCCTTAGGTGTTTGGGTTTTTTGAAAATTTTATCCTCATGAGCTGAACTCATTTTCAGAAGTGACTTAGGCACTTAGCACCAGATGCAGCTTGGCTGCTAGTGGGATTTTCAAGAGTGCCTAACTCCCATTGAAATCAGTGGAAGAATCCCACTAGGCACTTCTCTGCATCTTTGAGTGCTTAACTACTTCTAAAAATCTGGCCTGAAGTGGCTGTCTTTGTAGAGGTAGCTGCTTCTTGAGCAGTGAGCATCAGTGATAGAAATTGCAGGGGAGAAAGCAGAACAACCCCTTCTTGCCCCCTTCCTCTTGAACCTCTACCTATATTTGGCCAGGCATTTCCACCTTGATACTCAGTCCTTGCTGGCATCTTCATTAAGTTTAAGGTTTTTTACAACCATTATCAATGTACTTCAGGCCTATTGTCTTCCCTTTAATAATAATTTTTTTTAGGATTCTTAGCCACCAGTCAAGACGATAGGTTTCCCTGCCAATATTTGTCAAACTGACATGCCAATACCTGTAAAAGTCTTAGGAGCTAACCTTTTCTTCCTGAAATTTCTGTCAGTTAAAACCTATGAGCTGGAAAATGATGGTAACAAAGGTGCATCTTTGCATGTGGAAAGGGGAGGGCCTTCATAAAAGCATGGTTTTGGCCATTAAACATTCTTCCCTTCTCCATTCCCCAGTGCAAGGGATGACCCAGGTCTTACTGGAAATTGGGCAGGTCATTATCTGTAAGCACTCATGCTTGTGGGAGGTTTATGCCACATATGGTAAGACCAGTCAGCAATATGTAGGGTTGTAGAATCCTACTGCTGGAAGGAGGTAGCTATAAATCATGGAGGCATGAGACAAAGCTCTTGACACCTTAATTTTTTGATTGGGAGCTGGGATCGTTTAAAAAAAATTGCAGAGTACTAGGAAGTGAAAAGGGTTAGTGCATCACAATAGTTAATAAGACAATGTTTTATGGGCAGTTACCAAAATAGTATGTGTTACTAGTTGAAATGAGGTTCCTGTGTATATTTCTTCAGGTGACATTTGGCTGTCAGCACTGAAAAGCTGAAGTGAACAGAAGCATATGTAGTAGGTACTACATCAGACCCTGAATTGATTTATACCTGGGCATGAAGCAGTCAACCCCTTAGCACATTCCATTGGTAGAGGAAGCAGCAGCACATCTCTTCAGATGGCCACCATGCACACATCCAACCTATCCTCCACTCCCTACAGTGGCTTCCCACAGAATGCAGAGTCAAATTCAAGGTCTTCATCCTTCTCCTCAAGGAGCTTAATAGCATAGTCCCAGAGTTCCTAAAAGATCACCTAAACATCTGGGCAGAGTAGTGTGGTTGAGATCTCTGCTCCTTGGGCAAAATAGAGCAGTTGTCTGCAAGGGACCATTCCCCCAACAAGATTCTAAGAACTTCACTAGCTTCAATTTCAAATACAAGGTGCATTACTTTCTTTGTCTTGCACAGCAGACTTGTAATAAACAAATGTGTTAACAAAACGAACCTACACATGCAACTTCCCCTTTCCCTAGGGAGAAAGGGAAAGGAGGTGGGGGAAGAATCACACACAATGCATCTCTGCAAGGCACTAAGATACCATGGTTATGACTGCAGTCTAAAAACTAAAATAGAACAGAGGCATAAGTGGCAAGGAATTCCAAGTGTTAATAGTTTTGATAGTGTTCTATCCAGTTGACACAGTACATATGGCATAGCTATGCATTGTAAAATAGATGGCTGAATTAACTCTTCTATTTGTCAACAGAGGGCCTGGTGATGTTTTCATATATTAGTCACTATTTTAAAAAATGCGGGGGTGGAGGTGCTGACTCTCCATATTTTGATGTTCTAACATTTCATATGACCCCAAATAGGGCAATTGATTCTCTTGATATGGAGACTACAGTAAAGAACACTTTTAGAAATCACTCTATCCATGGAGCAGTGTAAATCGGGATGATTAAAATAATTGATCTTAGTGAATAGGTGACCATGATGTTTGTCTTTTTATTTAAATCAGCTTGAGGCTTTATGAAACGAATTTGAAAATGTGTGCTGCTGCAATTTTAGATTACAATTAATTCTAAATTTATACACCTAAAAAAACCCTACTGGTAGGGTATTACAGTTGAATTGTACAGAAGTGTTATAGGGTCAGATTTTACTGAGGTATTAAAGCACCTAAAGTTATAGACAGACATGGAATGGGATTTACAAAAGCTTTTATGCAAGTCAGGCACCTAACTAAGAGTCTATTTGTAACTTTAGGTGCCTCAGTATCTTCATAGATGCGGCTTCCGGATGGAGAAAAGCGGGTAGTTGCTGCTGCTGCTGCAAGTGCTTCAGCAGCTACGTGACTTGCTTTCAGGAAAAGTCACATTGACTTCAATGGAACTGCAAGGATTTGGTATAGTGCATGAGCCTCTTTCAAAATGGAATTAGTGACTGCTGTATTGTACGCTACTTTTAAAACTACATTATAGACTGAATTGTTTGGTACTGCAGTATCTGCAGAGAACATGGTTTTGAGGTTTTTGCGTTAATTATTTAAATAGAAATCTTGTTTAATCTCAAACAGCAATTGTATATGAAGAGATTGCCTCATTTTAAAATGGATCTTCATCTTCTAAAGCATAATTGCAGGGTCCATTATTCTTGTCTGTCTTCATTGCGTGGCCAGCAACTTGAAGTAGTTTGTGTTATGCTTATTTTGGAATAACAGTTGAGAAGCATGTGGGTTTTAAAATCCTGTTAGTTTAGGGCAAAAGAATGGTTGGTCTTGTGAGTGGAGTACTGAAATCTAGATAGATTAGGGGACGAGGTGTGTATATGGCCAGTTGTAAAAGGTTTGAGCTTTAACTACCTTGTGGTAATTAGGGGCTATCTTGTTATATCTATGAAGCTTTGAATAATAACTTCCCTGCATACGTGCTTTTTTTTTTTTGGCATGTCCTAGTCGATGTAGGTATTTAGGTCTAGCCTTTTCAAGCATTCTGTCTGTGTACTGTAATTTAAACTATAGATCAGATTTGATTATATAGTTTTTTTAATTCCTATAATCTGTTCAGATTGATTTATTTTCAAAATAAGTGTTCAGATGCATTCTTGTTAGAAATGTCAACTGAATTGCAGTAATCTGTGCAAGACTAGAAGCCAGTTTACGTTGTATATGACTGACTGAAGTAACAAAGCAAACATTTGCAACTACCATGAATTAAATGGCTAATGTCACAGCACAACTTCTGTATTTAAACAGCTCCTGAAAGGCAGCTCCTGAAAGTGCTGACAGCATTGGGAGTACTAAGATATATATTGGGGATGGCAAATGATGCAAGTTTCATTATAAGGCTGTGAGTATTGTTGTTTGTATTTCCATAGTTTCTAGAAGCCCTAGTGATGCACCAGGCCCTGTTGTGCTAGGCACTGTACAAACAGAGTAAAAAGATGGTCCCTACCATAAAGAGCTTACAGTCAAAGTTATAAGAAAAGAAATAACAGGTGGCTACAGATTGGTCCCTCGTACTCTGTATATGACACAGTGTTTGGTCAGTAGGATAAGGAGTAGTCTCTGCACAGCAGCAGCCTAACCATTGTCAAAGTTATTATAGGCATTGTGGCAAAGGAGTGTTTTGAGGAATTTGAAGGAGGATAATGAGGGTGAGGTTTAGGGTCATGGATGTTTATGGGATGCTCCTCTCAAGCATGAGGGGCAGCGGGGGAGAAAGCACAAAGGTGTTAATTTGAAAACGTAACAAATGGATGATGTACTCTGACTTAGAGTGCTAATTCATGCACTGGCCCTTTTTCACTAGAATACTAATCAATAGTTTTGAACTGAGTTTTGAAGTCTTGTGAGGATCTGTTTACATCATTGAAGACTTGATTAAAATTCCCATGCGTTTCACATATAACACCTAGAAATAGAGTTAAATGACAGAGGTGAAGACATAGCCTCCGTCTATTTATACTATGAAATCACTTTCTTAGGGTTATTAATGAAAGTGGACTCAAGTTGATTCAATGCTCTTTACTGTAAACCTACATAGGTGCTCACCAGGACTTTCGGTGGCAGGCAAATGAATCGAGGCATACAAAAAGATGAATCCTATGTTTGAGTTACCTAGTCTGTCTGGAATACTGTGTATAGTCTTGGTTACAGGGTTATTGGAATCCTGTTTTGCCTTCAGAAGGGTGCAGCATAACATGTGACAGGCAGAGTATTTTTGTCTTTCGTTATGAAGAAAGACACAGAAATGTTCTTATCTTGACTGCATTAAAGAAGATTTCATGGTAACTTAATATTGGTGTATATAATCATGAAAGAGACTGATAGTTTGTTAAAATACTGTGCTCATCCTGGTGAAGAGTTCAAAAACTAAGGGCCAACCTACACTACTAGGAAATCTTTTTAAATGCATCCTGAAGACCCACTTTTAAACACCTGGCATTAAGAAGTGATATTTGCTCATTATTTTTTTTTTCCTCAAGGAAATGTTCTTTCATGCTGTAAACCTATCTGCGTGTGTAATCTTACTGATGTACAACTACTGTTCTTCCCTTCTCTCCCATGCCTTCTATTGCTTTGTTGCCTCTTGTATAAAACTAGACTGCATGTTGTTGTTTTGTTTTCGGGGGTGGGGTTTGAAACGGAGATATGTATCTGTACTGTGAAGGTCTACCATATTTCATGTATGTCATGGTGGTCATGGAAGCTGTGAATTTCATGAAATGTGCCCAAACTGAGTGGTGGTGCAGTCTAGCACATGGGGCCGCACTGCCACTTGGGTTCGGTGCATGTACTCCCCTATGTCCGTTTACAGAGGGGCAGATGTGCCAAACCTGAATAGCTTTGCATCCACATGGGCCAGGTTGTAGCACCTGGAGCAGGGAGCTGGACCTAGTCCTGCAGGACAGGAGCCACCACTGCAGGATGAGCTCACTCTCCAAACACTCCCCGCCCTCCCGCTCCCCCCCCCCAGCCTTTTCTGTAACACATCATTGTTTTCCTGCACCTTTGCTGTGAAACTTATTAAAAATTGGCGCATAGCCCTAGCTATGGTTTCTGTGACTTAATCCTCATGAAACTCCATGAAGAATTCTAAATTTTTCAACCAATAAGTAAACTTATATACATTTCTGGGCAAAGTAATTGAACAGTGTAAATAAGTACAGACAGTTATATTCTATCTGGAGAGTGAAAAATTAAATTGGTAGGATTGACCAGAAAAAAATTGGGCATGAGGAATTTGTGTGCTGGTTGATACCAGTGCAAAACACATAGGTGGCTCCCCCTGTTTCTTGACGGGCAGGTCAGAAACTGACAGTCTCCAGCTTTGGCTTCCACTAGCTATGCTGGTCATGTTCAGTGTTTTACTTGCTGAAGAACAGAGTTTGGCCAATGCAACCTCTGCTATTTTTGGCTCTTCAGTGGAGCTTCTGAAAGCTTTTTTTTCCATTTTCTAATATATCTTGTAAAATTAACAATAACAAAAGAGATTCCCAAGGACAGAGACTATAAGTACCCGGGGCGAAGTGGCATAAATGTACACCTCTTTTGAAGGTTCCTTCCACGCTAGTCAGCTTCCGAGTGGACAGATAAAACTTCTGACAAGTGATGGAGGCAACTAGATGGCAACCAGATGGTAATGACCTTGTAGACAGCCTTGTTGCAAAGTAGTTCATTTAGAACTTAATAATTAGTAGTTAACTTATTTTCTGTAATGTTCGCTTCTCTTGGATGCTGAATGTGATATTACCCATCTTTGTCATTTGCTTGGGTAGCGTTGAATCATTAAGACATCTTAAGTTTGCCCTTTACAGTCCCATTGCAGTGTTTCAATGTAGTTGATATTTCTAATGGTTGAGGGTTTTTTGCTTTAGTTGTACCACTGGTTAAATAACCAGCTTCTTTTCTCTTGGTGCAAATCAGAAATTTTGAAATGTACATTACTGTTCCACAGAAAGTCAGTTACAGATGAACATCTGTTTTGTGTATGTAGTTAGATAACCACTTATGAATGATAACTACTCTAAAGCTTGTAAGAAAACAGTCCATTTCCCCTCAAGTCCTTTCTTTACCTGATGGTTTTTGTATATGGTGTAACTGTTTCTAACCACTGGTACATATGTCAGTACAAATTTCCACTCCTGCTTTATTGATGGAGCTTCTATGCTGGGACCTAGCATGCTGCTGCTGCATTCCTTCCATTCATTAGTGCATTAGGTTATGCTGCTTCAAACCTTAGTCTTGCAATTCTAAACAGTCAGCATTTCCTGGCAGGTTAGAGCATGCACAATAGAATGGGTGGTGGCAGATAATGGCAGAAACAAAGGTTTTGGTTAGTCTGATAAACTAATGTAGTTTATATAAAGATTGGAAAACATCCTGCACAGTAAACTTCAAGGTGTACAAAACAATTTGGTTTTGTCTTTTTTTTCTTTTTTTCTTTTCTTTTTTCTATGTGAGCTTGACATTTCAGAATAAGTTTTTTGTACTTAGTGGAGGCTTGTGAAACTATTCTTTCAAAAAGTGAAAAACCAGCTGTTTTCCCTGAAACAATTCATAATGAAACATAAGGGTTAGAACAAGACTTACCCCAAACTAATAATATATACTTACTTTTGTTCAAGCTATTGTGAAAGCTCACAGGCGTACTCTTTGCACTGTTGTGAGTCTTCGCCAAATAGTTCACAATGGAAATGCTAAGGACTTGTCCTTGTGCCACACAAGCAGATTAACTGAACTGTGGGATTTTTCTTTAACTTGAAAAACCTCTGGTCTATTATGGGGGGGGAGGGATAGTTCAGTGGTTTGAGCTTTGGCCTGCTAAACCCAGGGTTGTGAGTTCAATCCTTGAGGGGGCCATTTAGGGATCCAGGGCAAAAATTGGGGATTGGTGCTGCTTTGAGCAGGGAGTTGGACTAGATGACCTCCTGAGGTCCCTTCCCAACCCTGATATTCTATGGAAGCACAAGGGATAGGGAGGTCAAAGGCCAACATGTGTGTGCTCTGGTTGAGCCAGTTTTTTTTATTTTGAGTGAAGTATTAATATGATTTTACACGGTCTAGAAGCTAAAAATAAATAATGCTATAAGCTGTTTTCAGTGTGCTTTGCCATCTATTGGGTAGTGGGGGAACCCTCAGCCCTTCTTAAATAAGCCTTCATGTGTTGGGCTGAGTTATTACGGATTGCAAAATAAGTTATAAAAACTCAATAATTACATGTCCACACCATGCCAGATTTGTCACCTCACCTAGTTATTAACACAATGTTTTGTTGCCCTCTTTCTCCTATTGCATGTTCATACTAAGGCAGGATATCTGTTTGTTTGTTTTTAAATTTTTTTTGTAGCAGGCTGCAACCCTGAGCTGGCTTCTCCCATCTGGCCCTTTAAATTACTCTCTTTCAACCCCCCCCCCGCCCCCCCGGCCGTGAAGCCTTTGAAACAAAAACCTTCACAGTGGAATGCTCTTTTTCTCCCTAGCTACCTGTTCTGTGGGTGTTTGGTTTTCCAGTACTTTTTCATAGTTTGGAAACTGTCAGCACAATTCAGTGAGACAAGGTGGGTGAGACCAAGTTTATTGGACCAACTTCTGGTGGTGAAAGAGACAAGCTTTTGAGCTTACGCACAGCTCTTCAGGTCTGTGTGGCTCAAAAGCATGTGTCTCTGACCAAGTTGGTCCAATAAAAGATACTACCTCACCCACCTTGTCTCTCTAATATCCTGGGACTGACATGGTTACAACTATACTGCATAGCACATCTCAGCCTCATTCTGATTGGTCAAGGTCATAGGCGGTCCTCCTTTCTACTAGTCATTCTCCTGGGTATGAAGAGGCAGATTATATGCTGCCCTCGTTTCTGTCTTGGCTGGCTGAGAGGAGCACTGGTCCACCATGCATTATAAGGTTTGTGATTCCCTAAAGAGAACAGTAGCCTGTCTTTCTCTCCTCCTCAACACCAAATGTTACCTTGAGACCTTTTCCCCTTTCTCAGCATCTGCCTCTGTCATTTCCTAAATCCGTGCTTGCAGAACTCCTGTAACAGGGTAACTTGGCTTGAGACTTTGTTCTTAAATGTACAGTATATCCCAGTACAATTTTATACTACCTATCTTGCAAATGCACAGAATCAAGACAATTGGTAGTTCAACTTCTGTTTGTAGTATGGGTGTAAACTCACACCATTACTTGTATGGGGAGTCTTGGTAGAGAGGAAGTAGTTAAGGGACACAACAGTGAGGTAAAGTGAAACTTGCTCTCCCTAGGCCCCAAATGTACGCAATATAGGCTTCCAGAGAAGCATATGTATGTTGAACACAAACGAAGAAATAACAGGATGTCAAGACGATAGCCATGTTTAGAACTAGCACAAAACATAAAATCAAGCCTTAGGCTGCATAAATAGAGAAGCATCAAATTGAAATCTGTTCTTAAGTAGAACTTTGTAAAGGAGTTGCTAGCTATAAAAGTTAGTTAAAATGAAAGCAATATCTTTAAAAATAACTTAAGACTAGTGTTACTTAGATTTTTAGATTTAGCTGAACGTCCATCCCAAGGCAGGACCCTTATAAGGTAGCTTTGTCTTTGTAATGGAAACCTGAATTGTCTGATACATTAGCTGAATTGTCGGCCCGCCCCGCCCCCCCCCCCCCCCCTCCCCCAGGTTGTCAGTGTCTCTTTCAGACTCCTCTCTCTCCCTGGATTTCCCTTTTCACACTACTTATGTTCAAAGACCTTTGTGATAGCCGCTATCCTTGCAGTGGAAAAAGACTGAATAGCTCTTTTTGGAGTTCATCAACACGGTTGCTTAATTAGCTGTGTAGGAGGTGCCCTTGGGCCAAGTGAGGCTTTCCTTCTTCGGGGCTGAATGCACTGCTTCTTCAGTGTTTCATACCCCTACAGACCTAGGGAATAAGACCAAGACTGACTTCAGTTGTCCCAACGATTATTTTGTGTTTTGTGTTAAGGTCATGTACGAGGTCCCAATAAGCATGAGGGACCCCATTGTACTAGACCTTGTACAAATTGATAGCATGAGACAGTCCTAGCCCCAAAATGCTTATAGTTGAAGATATAACACAAGTGGGTGTAACAAATAATGGGAGAGGAATAGTGGAGGACAAGGGTAACAAATGATATGAATAGGGGGTTGCACACTAAATATGTGGCTATTTAGATGGTGTTAGTATAATTAAAGCAAGTATTCAAAACATTGAATCAGGTCTCCCAAAAGATCATGATTGGCTTTAAAGGTATGGGATTTTTAAAAATATTTTTTTGCCTCTGTTTTTTATTTGGGTTCACATTTTCATACTTTTCTCTGCAACAGTATGGAAAGAAGCTTGAAAATGTAAACTCTGAAGGCTCAAACAAGAAGCAAATTAAAAGAAAGCCAAACTTTTTAATATTTTTTTTTTTTTTTTAAAGTGGAGCTTCTTTCAAACATACCTCCTGGAGATGAAGGGGCTTTACAGAAATGCCAAATATTGCAAGACTTATGATAAAATCATGAGAGTTGCTAACACTGGTATTGAGACACTTTCTTCTTTTTAATGGTAAGCTGGTAGTAAACATACAATAGGTAACGGTAAACACTACGGTGAAGTCGTAGAACCAGCCATCATTTGAATGTTTAATTAGGCAACTGGCTGGTATGTTCAAGCCATCCATTTTAATGTAACTTACTTAGCTTTTCATATACCTGATGGGTGTTTATAGGGAATTCTGTAAATAAGTAAAATCTTAAGTTTATATGGAAATTCCTATATATCTATATGAAATATTATCCTTCTCTGTCTAGGACTCCTGGGGGATAATTATTATTTTCCATACAGTATTGGCACCAAGAACTTCATAGTTGAGTATATCCAGGTTTGGGTTCCATGAGATAAACTTTCTTTACCAAATTTCTCCAGCTGCAGTAATATGGGAGCATTAAGCACATTTGTCATGCTAAGAGGAGCATACAACATGAGTAAAATTTCATGGATCAGAATTTCAAATTTGCCTAAACTCTGCATCTCCCTCAAAAAGCAGGGGGAAAGTCAGATTATATGAAATCCACTATGGTCCTCTCTATAGCTGATTTGCTTTTATATGGAGGGTGCTCAGCTATAACAGTGATGGACGACAGCTCAGAAGCCCAAGACAGGCATTGTTTTACTTGTGAAATGTGCCCAGGTTTATAAAGGGATTATTTGTTATAAATGGAAAGAAATAAAATTAAAAATTGTAGATTTCCACTCTTACTTTTTAAAATAATTGCTAATTTAGAGAAATATAGTGTCAGCAAATGATGTGTGGCTTAGGAAAGTTATGAAGAGATGTTAAAAACCGAATTTATAGTGTGCTGTCTAGAAATTATTCATCTTCTAATTATTTACCAACAAAGATGACATCTGAGGGGCAATATAACTGTAAATAAATACAGGGAATAAAGGAAGTGGGGGATGTGGGAACTATTTTCAGTAGCATATAAAAGTACCAAAAAAAGCCTAAAACTAGGGGAGGAAAATGGAAGGTCAGTAGTAGATAGCACTTTATAATAGTGATGTTAGTTACCTTGTGGGACAACCTCTAATAAGCTTGTAGAATGACCATTATTAGAAATATTTCAGGAAAAATGCGACAGCAAATTAATGATCATGTATAAGTTATGAATCCTATCCTGCAGTGCTGCAGAGAATAGATAATCTCCAACTCAAATATCTGTCAAATACCACTTATATAGCTTTATTGCATTTTAAAGCAGAGACCAAATTCTTTCAAGTCAAGAAATTCAAGATTTCTCATCTGCTCAGCAAGTGTAACTCTGCACCTTTTGTGTGTGTGTTTTATGTTGCTATATATGCTGATAAAATTTTACTTTAATATGTATATGTTGTGGCAGTTATAGTAGCTATGGGGAACTCGTATACAAGTAAATGCCATAGTGCCTTTGAAGAGCACAGGACTCACCATATTTATGCTTACTAGAATCAGTTGCACATTCAGATAAAATATTAATTTGTAATAATTTCAAATAAATTGAATGGATATCCAGACATAACATGTATGCAAACTATTTGGGGTCCTCAGGTGGAAGGAGCTGTAGAAGTGTAAGATATTAGTGATTAATATTTGAATGCCCACATATTGATTAATTACATAATTAGTACAGTAATATGTTGTACATGTGAGGTTTGTGGTCTTCAAATGTTGTAAAGCTTAATTTTTGGAGAAACCTGATGTTCCGTACTTGAAAGGGAAAGGTTCCCACTTGGTGTTGAAGAGTGGGCAAATGGATTTTTCAAGCTCTATTTATAGGGTTGCAAGTGTAATATTGTTATAAATTCTATTTTCTTAACTTGTAGGAGTCCATATTAGGGAATTGAAGTGATATTTCCAGTTATGTAGTGTGAAAAGTGATAGTCAAAGTAGGATAAAAAGATTTAGCTTGCTAAAATAGTAAGTCACTCTGTTTCTGAGGAGTGTTACCTAGCTAGCTATGAAAAGTTTTAGTGCATGAAGTGTTCTTGATTGTATGGAGTACAGTGGGATTTTATTTAATAATAATAAAGAGGGAAATAAGAAACCTTATTGGCTGCTAAAATCCGTATATAAAAATAAAGGGCCAGTAATTATATACAATAGTATATTTTCAATCTTCTTTTTTCGATTCTGTAATTAATCCAACAATTCCGCCTAATAGAAAAGAAAAACAAAAAAAATTAGTTTTAATAATTGAGTATTTAGTGTTTATATTTTCTGATATTTAGATTAATTAAGTTGAAATGTATGTCTTAGTGCATTAACAAAACAAAAGCATATATATAGAATTGCAACAGTCTGGATCATTACATGTATGCTGTCCTATAAGCTTTGCACATTTTAGGCCAAGATTTTTCAAAAACAGGTATGTTTTATCTTTATTTGGATGCCTCGCTCTAGGCACTCATTTTTTGGAAAGTCTTGGCCTTACCTTACGTCATTGGCAAGTCACAGGTTACATTGTAACGCTGCCTTCTGCAGGAAGTAGTGTGGCCTTTTTATCCCCTTGTGAATGGGACTGGTAAGCTAAGTCATTCACAGGAATCTGTTTACATTATTGAGTGGTGTTGGGGATCTAAACATTATGCTGGTCACAATATCAAGTAATAGCCCATTTTTCACATATGTTGTTTATTGCAAAAGATATTTTCCGTATAATCACTCATTTTGCAAGTGACTTTGAGCCATTTTTGATTAAACGTTTAAATGGCCAACTGCTCTGTTTTTGTTTTTTTTAAATATAGCAAACTCTTGGAGGAGCTCTTCTGTCACAAAATTGCTTAGATGTGATCTGACTTGAAACTTTAGATTTGTAAACATTCATAGTTAGGTGAAGTCTGATGGTGCTGAGTGTATTTCTAAGATCTGTAAACATAGATTTTATATAAAAGATTTTTAGGGTGACAAGTAATACCTTCCTCACAGCGATAACCATAAATTTTAAAACTGGCTAAATTTTAAGTCCAACTATTACACATGGATGATTGTGTTGTATGTTTTTAAGCAAATAAAGCCCCTCATGCCCTATAAGTGTTTTGGTGTGGCATGTAGTCAGATATAATATTGAAATCAAACTTGTGGGGGCGTGGAATAGCTCTGGGTTGTAAGTACATGTTGCAAAATGGAAGGTTGCAAATATATGTTTTACACACAGATTCCCTTCACAGGCTTGCTGCTTCTGCCGCCTCTCACCCCAACAACCTTAAATTGTTTTCCATTCTTGTTCATGCTTTGTTCTATTTCCAAACTACCTATTTAAGGATGAATAGTTTAAAGTGGTATAAGCTCATTAGGAGTATCAAAATTTGACTTAACATTTTGTTGTCTTGCGTTTCTTGGTATTAATTGCAAAACAAATGTTTGAATCTTTCCCTGTGAAGGAAAGTCAACATTTTAACGGTTTTGTAATGGAAGACTCTAAACTAGGTTCTGAAATCTAAAAATGGATGCCCTTTTGAAAAGGGTTGTATGAAACAGTGCAGGTGGAGTGGGTTAAGGGAACTTACTTTCCCCCATGATATCTTGACTTTTAACGTAAGAAACATCTGGTCTCAACATATTTTTTTAAAGACTGTATGAATGAAAAATTGAAATTCAGTCTGCATTTTCATATAGAAAATTTCCTGCATTAATTCTAATTTTTAGTGAAAATTAGAAATCGGTTTATAGAGCCTATATATGTACCTGCCTATTATCATTACTATCCTTGTCTACCCCTCAACTCATTTGTTCGACCCATTTGTTTTGAATCTTCTCTTAAGTTGGATAGTAACTTCCATCAGGGCAAGGACCACATCTTCCTTTCCGTGGGACCCCAATCCTGATTGGGACCTATGGGTGCTGTCAGATACAAATAAGGCCAACTATTTCTCTGTTACACTGGTGCAACAACATTGTTGAAAGCGATGTTTTTAATGTGACTTGATGAAAAATTCAGCTGTCTACATAGATTCAATTCAGGATGGGGTAAGGTGAGGTATAGACTTGAAAAAACAAAACGGGATTAGGGCTGCCTTTATCTTCAGAGTTGTCTTTGTTTAATTTTTCACATTCTTGAGTATAATTTCTTGCAAGCAAAGGCATCAAATTATTTTTTCTTGGTGTTCTACATGTTTTAGTTTTGTGAGACATCTTCCTGTTTGTACCCTAAGTTGCTGCTTTGTATTGCTAGTAATTGCTGGACTACATAGCATGGGCTAGTGACCTGAAAGAATCAGTTTAAAACTTTAAAAATAAAGTGAAATTAGGTAAAGAAAGGGTTAAAGGTGGAATTGGCTAAGGCATTATGCAAGCTGTTAAGTAAAAAGGAAGTGCATTACAAAATGCTGAGCTCAGTAGTCTGGCTTCCAGCCAAGCCTTTGCCTTCTTCACTACAGCTGAGGGCTTTCTAAGCTTCCCACCAGTGGGTTTGTCTGAACTGTTTAGGAATGCTGCCTCAGTCGCCAGCTGACGTCAGTGTAGGCAGTTCAGCTGAGGGCCAGGCCAGACTGACAGTACGGATGGGAGGGGCGTTGTGTGGGTGGCTGTGCGTGTGTTCTCGGCATGGCTGGGGGAGGGGTGAGACAGTCTGGGTTTCCTTTGCTGTTGCTGAAATGAAATGGCTGTTTTTCAATCTGTTTTTTTTTTTTTTTTTTAATTAGGACATTTTTTTTGAAGCTTGCATATCCTTTCCCCAACCTCCTCATAATACTATGATAGACTAAATCTCTACATTTTCATACATCCATTTTTTTTTTTTAATAACTTGAAAAAGGGAGGAGAAAAATGCATTGAGCTCTCTGGTTTCAAATGGTCTTTTGTGGGTGATGGTGGGTATTTTGATGTGCCCTATCTTGTGTGAAGAGATGACTTGTGAGACACGAGTTGCAGTCAGAAGAATTGGAACAGGTTTTTTTAGTTATGTCAGCGTGCTCGGATTATCACTGCTTCCATCTCATTTAATTAGGAGAAAAATCTTCTGTAGAACCTAATTTATTTGTAAGATTAATTTTTTTAAGTCTGCTGCCTTGTCAGGATTAATTTTACTATTTAAAACAAACCTCATGCTTTACTTGCCAATTCAGACCTGAATAGTTTATCAATCTTGTTCTTTTCAGTTCTGTGACCCAGTTCTGAAACATCAGAGTGAGTTGTTAGTTTTGTTTTTTTTCTTCACCTCTTCCTTGAAGAGGTATGTGCAATATTAGATCATGAGTAAGAACAAGTAATAATTTTCATACTTATGGAAAAGATGTAGCTTGTAGAAGAGAGTAAAAGAAAGCACATTTCAGCTTCAATTGTGTAGGCCATCTCAATAAATTCAATATTACGTTAAGGTTTCACCTGGTTTTGAAGAATCCTGTTGACTGCAGAGGGTTCTATGATATTCTGACACTGGCTTAGCCAATTTTTAAATGGTTTCCTTGAGCCTTCTTTCTTTACCCTTGTCCCTGGACTACCTTGCATTCTGTATCCAGTCTCATATCCCCTGTTTTAGGCTGACCTCTGCAAAACTGGAGGGACAGTGTTGCTTAATGCAGGACTCTGCTCAGTGTACAGATGAGGTTAAACAAAAATTATGCTTGTAAGGAATTGAACTGTTAAGAATACTAAAATAGTCTAATGCTATTAGTTAAATTAATGGTATATCCTCACTTGGAATACTGTATTCTGTTCTGATCACCCTAACTTAAAAAAAAATAGAATTAGAGGGGTTCAGAAACTGTTGATGAAAATTATAGGCATGGAAAGCTCTATGTGAAGACTGAAAAGACTGTTTACTTTAGAGGTGTGATAAGGCCGGATAGGGGACATAATGAATGCTATAGAGAAGGTAGATGGCATCAGTAAATTCACCCTTTCTCAGAATAAAAGAACAAGAGGACAGATAGTGAAACTGAAAGACAGGAAATTTAAAACTAATAAAAGGAAATACTTTTTCACACAGAGCACCATCACAAGCTATAATTGAGGCCAACAGTTTAGCTGGAGCAAAAAACCGAAAAAAAACCAAACAAACAAAAAACCACGTTTGTATGTAAAATAACTTCTCCCAGAGTTACAATGTAGCATGAGGTCGCATAGCTACTAGATAGGGTATTGGACTGGAAGTCAAGAGATGTGAGGCTCTTCCGTTTCACTGATGTGCTATCGTAATCTTGGTCAAGTCGTTACACTTCTATGTCTCTATTCCCCTTCCACCTTTTGTCTGGTCTGTTTAGATTGCTCCTGTCTCAAACAGTGTACATTCTCCACAGTGATACAAATTATTATTATGGCTCCAGGTCCATGTTCATTGGCTCTCAGTGAGACAGCCCGGCCTGCTGCTGTGTGCTAGAGGTCACATCCACTATACAGTAGTTTGCTAGTGAAGCATATATGTTCCCTGTGTGGGTGACGCATCTGTTTTACACCTCTCCCTGTATTGTACTCATTATAATGTATTTCCTTTTGGGCTATAAAATTACTCAAAGTATAATTAACACAGTGCAATATTGTGAAGTGGGATGTATGAAACCAACTTTGACACATTTAGACTGCCTACAATACTGATACATTATGTACAGTGCTGGACAGTGTCCAAGTATGAACCATTATAGAGGAAACCTGCAGAAAGAGGGGCATGTGAAGTATTAAGCATGTAAAATTCACTATGTTGAAAGAGGTTGTTTAACTGAGTGAAGGTGGACTAGAACTGTGTGCATTTAAAAACAAAATTATTAATCTGGTTATAACATGGTCTTGGGTCCTGCTTCCCAAAACCCCTTATTGGTTTTAGGCCTTCATCAATAATTATTGGAGACTGATTTCTGCCTCCTCCCCCGCTCTCACTCGTTTGTTTCACTTCCTCTTTGAAGAGGGAAGTCTAAGTATTCATGGTGCAATGCATCTTGTACCTACATCATGAAATCCTTTGTCACAGTGAGTCATTTTGAATGACCTCACAGACTTTGTTGGGAAACAGGTGTCTTCCCTTGTAAGCCTAGGAAACATCTTGCCGCAGTAAAACTTATCCGGGAATCCTGTGCAATAGAGTAGCATTTCTGTTCAGTTTATTAAAGAGGAAGGAGGGGTTTAGACCTTTCTATGTGACTGAAGGAACTCAAGGTGTGTTAGGGTGTCTGTAAGTAAACAGGAGGGGAGCACAGCTATGCTTTTAGAAACTTATCTGAAGCAGGACACAGTGTCCAACCTGGTAACTTTTGGCATTGTGAGTTATTGTCTTTTTGTCTCTGGAGAAAAGGTGTGATGGGAGGATCCACAGAATCCCTCAAAGAGTAAGTGCATACACACATAGTAAATTCTTTGTGACAGGGATGGCCAGTGTCTCAGTATTGGAGTTTTTTGTATTGATTGATATTTAAAGAGGCATTGATGCTAAAATCATGTTTATTTTAGTTTTGTTAATACTGTAGACATTTGAAACTCAAATGTTAGTCTGCTGCTTATTTCCTGGTTCACATACCATGCACTCCTTCCCCGTCCTTAAAGAACACTCATAGAGTTGAATTAGTCTCTTGCTTTACCACTTACTATGTTACTGTATGTTAATATGTAGTAAAGGCATTAATTCTACATGTTAAGGCTTAATTACACTGGAAAGAGTTGATCTCTTCCATTCTCCTCTCTTTTTCATCAGCAAACACTTTGGGTCCCCCAAGTCCAGGTGATTTTTAATGGTAAAAGGGTTGTGCAAAACTGCAACTCAGGTCAGAATTCCATTGTTTCCCTTTCCGCATCAATTAATGCTTCACCCTAACAAACTTCTGCCATCAGCTTTCATCACAGGGAAACTGCCAGCACTTCCTTAAAATTGTAACTTTCTCTTTGGGGGTAAGATTGAAGACTGTGAGCCCTTTTCTTAATAGCTCACTTATAGGAAACAGCTGCCAGTTCAGGTCAATGGGTATTCCGATCTTCATATGGCTGTCCATATGAATTCTCACAGCAAGAGAGTTGGTAGCAGTGCTGTCTCATGTAGCTAGCAGAGATCCAGTCATCTTAGTGTAGGCACGATGTGCCTTAGGTGGATTCATCACTGAATTTAGTCCGCTGGTTGAATCATTGGCTTCCCCGGCTTGGGCCGGGTATTGATGGGGAGTGCAATGTGAATGCTGATCCATGCCAAGAACAGCTATTTGGTTAGGTAAGAAAGTAGCTGCACTCAAAATAACTCATTCCCTGAATGTTGTTTGTGGTTAAGGAACATTCTCCATTTAATATAGCTAAGCTATACTCCAGTGATGCTCAATAAAATTTACTTTTGAGGAAGATAAATTTTGGGACTTGACAAGTTAATTGTACGTTGACAAGTGAGGCAAAATGTAAACTATTTTATTAAGGATGAGAGAGGTTTCAGAGAGCTCTCCTTGATTCCCGAAAAGGTAGAGTTGATTTCCCTCTCCTGGAAGTGGGAGAATGGGTGCTCAGGTTTGAGCACCAGTGTTAGTGGGGGAGTAAATGTTAGTATGCTGCCAAATCAGAATTGGGTGGGCGGCCAAAAGAATTATTATGGACAACACAAACTTGCCTGTGAGTGACTTGTTAACCATTGCTGCTTTTAAAGGGACAGTTATTTAAGTTAACTCTTATCGCTTCTAATACCAGTGCAGTAAGTATATCTGTCTGAGGGCTTGTCTGCACTGGCAAGTTTACACACAGTAAAGCAGCTTTTTGCGCTCAAACTGCAGACATGTACACATTGCCAAACCACTTTTGTGCACAGAAACTCCTCAGTTGCAGCGCTGCAAAAAACCCACCTCAACGAAAGTCGTAAGGCTATTTGCGCAGAGGCTCCAGCGCTCTATTGCCAGTGTAGACACTTGATTGCTTTCTGTGCTGTAATTGGCCTCCAGAGCTGTCCCATAATGCCTCAAGTGACCACTCTGCTCATTGTTTTGAACTCGGCTGCCCTGGGGACATGCGCCTTTCCCCTTTCAAAGCACCGTTTCTGACAGCCGTTGAGTGCTGTGCTCCGGGACACACAGTAAACCATTAATGTGGAATGCTCGTGCTGTTGAACACAAAGGCAGAGGTGTGAGAGAGAGCCCAGATTGGGAGGCAGGGGCTGATGTCGGGGTTTTCCCCCTGCCTCAGGATTGGTTTCTTCCTGCCGCTGTCTGAACTTACAAGACAGTATGCTGACACACTCTCTATCCCCCAAAACATACTCCTCCCCCCACCCCTTCAGTTGAAAAGCAGCTGGCAATGTAGTAGGATGCCCATGGAGCAATGGGATTGGGAAACCTGCATCTTGCGACGCTGTGCCTGCCCCATGAGGCATTGCAAACCCTTCCCAAAGTACCCTGCAGCCAGTTACACAGTGGGATAGCTACCACAATGCACTGCTGTCTTTTTGCCATTGCAAGAGCTGCTAATATGGATGCAATCACAAGGAGCACAGTGTGGACATGCAACAGTGGTTTAATTCCAGCATTTTAATAATAGTGGTATAACTTGTTGCGCAGAAACTTGCCAGTGTAGACATACTCTGAATTTCCCAGCAGTTCTGCAGCTCAATGAGTGAGTCAAGCCTTTGTTAATATTTTTAAAATCCTTTTAGCTTCTGAAGGCAGTGAACAATTCTGTTTATTTTGATCTCTGGAATATTTCTGGTTTTGGTATTAATTTTAAACTCAAACCAACTCCATTCTGATTTTTACTTTCGTCTTCAGATTTTTAACTGTTTCTTAAACAATAAAATCTGAATGACACAATGGATTAAATCATTAGCCATCCAGCTCAGTTAAGCAGATCTCTCATCTGCATCATAATAACCATCATGACATTTGGGATACTTCACAATTGTCTGCGTGTACTGGTAGGCGGTCCAGTACTAGGACTGTACTATGTCAGGACACAGTTATGTTGTCAAAACTTGGTAAAGAGAGGTTTGTTTAATCCCTGCTGTTAAGAATTCCTCTTGGTCATGAGCAATTAAGACAAAATTGATGACAAGAAATGCCATTTCCTGCAAAACATGGTGTATTGTTACTTTGTAGCTCCGCCCTTGAAGTATAATACAGAACTCAGTATTGGTTGATGAATTTGCATATCATAATGAGATATTTAACCCACCATGATATTGTGTTGGCACACTGAGCTGCAGTGTCATGAGGTCATAATGAATTTGCAGACCCCTCCAAAGCTTTGGGACTTGTAAGTCTACAAGGGTAGGAAATTGTTCTATTGGGTGCTTAAGACTGTTTTTGAAATATGCACTATTCCCTGTATTTTACAGTTCCGCTTGTATAGCACTAAATGTAATCTTAAAACAATAAATAAATCAACTTTAATTTACCATGAGGTGTGACCTGTTCATGGCAGCAAAGAACGCTCATATTTACCAAATTTACTTTGTTAATATCAAACAGTTTCTATCAATATGGACTTACATGAAGAGCATGCAGTGAAGTCCTACAATTTCTCTTCCTCCTCCCTACCTTTTATCCTCTCTAAAAAATCCTGTCTAATAATCTAAACTAATAATAGTAATGCCCTAATATTTTCCCGATAATCTCTACTAGTGAAACTTTTTTTTTGTTTTGTAACTTCCAGTGCCTATGCTTCTCCATGCACTGAAGTAGGGGTGCAGGGGGTGCTGCAGCACCCCCAGGTTTTGTGCCTGGGGTCCCGGCCGCCGGCCTTCACCCCTGCTACCCGGGGTCCTGGCTGCCGGTCCCGAATCCCACTCGGGCACCTGCCCCGCGCGCAGGAGCTCCGCTGCTGGCCCGGGGTCCTGCTCGGTCGCTGGCCCCGGGGGCTCCGCTGATGGCCCCAGGATCCCGCCGGCCCTGCGCCTGGAGGCTCTGCTGCCAGCCCTCCAGGCGGGGTCCCAGCCACTGGTCCCACTCCCGGGGCTCCGCATCCGCCCCTAGCTGTGGCCCCAGCCCCTGCCGCCTTACCCCGTCCCTGTCCCCCGCTCCCGGAGCCATGGCTCTGCTCCCGGCCCCAGCTCTAGGGGGCGGTGAGGGGCATGGACAGAGGTAATGGGTGCAGCTCAGCACACCCACTCCAAAAACTGTTTCAGTGCTACTGTGGAGAAGAAAGAGAAACTAAGCAACAGTTTTCACAGGCATTTAAGTTTAATATTCTTCTTCCTGCTCCCTGTTCATCATTCTGTACCAGCACAAATCAGGTTAACTTATCCTATCAGCAGATGGAGACAGACACAAGTTTTGACACTTCTCCCGTTTCCATAGAGGTCAGTTGTCTGAAACCACTGTTTTTCCTGTCTACAAAAAATGAGAACCGCTGTCTTTACTGGCAAATTAGAGATAAATTTACTATGAACTGATGCCTAGTATACCTTCAGATCAGCGGCACTGCTATGGGTACCCGCATGGCCCCACAGTATGCCAACATTTTTATGGCTGATTTAGAACAACGCTTCCTCAGCTCTCGTCCCCTAAAGCCCCTACTCTACTTGCGCTATATTGATGATATCTTCATCATCTGGACCCATGGAAAAGAAGCCCTTGAGGAATTCCACCATGATTTCAACAATTTCCATCCCACCACCAACCTCAGCCTGGTCCAGTCCACACAAGAGATCCACTTCCTGGACACTACAGTGCTAATAAACAATGGCCACATAAACACCACCCTATACCGGAAACCTACTGACCGCTATTCCTACCTGCATGCCTCCAGCTTTCACCCTGACCACACCACACGATCCATCGTCTACAGCCAAGCTCTGCGATACAACCGCATTTGCTCCAACCCCTCAGACAGAGACAAACACCTACAAGATCTCTGTCAAGCTTTCTTACAACTACAATACCCACCTGCAGAAGTAAAGAAACAGATTGATAGAGCCAGAAGAGTTCCCAGAAGTTACCTACTACAGGACAGGCCTAACAAAGAAAATAACAGAACGCCACTAGCGGTCACCTTCAGCCCCCAACTAAAACCCCTCCAACGCATTATTAAGGATCTACAACCTATCCTAAAGGATGACCCAACACTCTCACAAGTCTTGGGAGACAGGCCAGTCCTTGCCTACAGACAGCCCCGCAACCTGAAGCAAATACTCACCAACAACCACATACCACACAACAGAACCACTAACCCAGGAACTTATCCTTGCAACAAAGCCCGTTGCCAATTGTGCCCACATATCTATTCAGGGGACACCATCACAGGGCCTAATAACATCAGCCACACTATCAGAGGCTCGTTCACCTGCACATCCACCAATGTGATATATGCCATCATGTGCCAGCAATGCCCCTCTGCCATGTACATTGGTCAAACTGGACAGTCTCTACGTAAAAGAATAAATGGACACAAATCAGATGTCAAGAATTATAACATTCATAAACCAGTCGGAGAACACTTCAATCTCTCTGGTCACGCAATCACAGACATGAAGGTCGCTATCTTAAAACAAAAAAACTTCAAATCCAGACTCCAGCGAGAAACTGCTGAATTGGAATTCATTTGCAAATTGGATACTATTAATTTAGGCTTAAATAGAGACTGGGAGTGGCTAAGTCATTATGCAAGGTAGCCTGTTTCCTCTTGTTTTTTCCTACCCCCCCCCCCCCCCAGATGTTCTGGTTTAACTTGGATTTAAACTTGGAGAGTGGTCAGTTTAGATGAGCTATTACCAGCAGGAGAGTGAGTTTGTGTGTGTATGGGGGTGGGGGGGATGTGAGAAAACCTGGATCTATGCAGGAAATAGCCCGACTTGACTATGTAAAGAGTTGTCACTTTGGATGGGCTAGCACCAGCAGGAGAGTGAATTTGTGTGGGGGGGTGGAGGGTGAGAAAACCTGGATTTGTGCTGGAAATGGCCCACCTGCTGATCACTTTAGATAAGCTATTACCAGCAGGACAGTGGGGTGGGAGGAGGTATTGTTTCATATTCTCTGTGTGTATATAAAGTCTGCTGCAGTTTCCACGGTAAACATCTGATGAAGTGAGCTGTAGCTCACGAAAGCTCATGCTCAAATAAATTGGTTAGTCTCTAAGGTGCCACAAGTACTCCTTTTCTTTTAGTGGAATGTAGGCAGTCTTTTTTTATTTTTTTGCTTCTGCAAACTATTCTCAGAGGCTTTGTACTGACAAGTTCAGATAACTTAGGTGATTAAGTAATTCTCGAAGATGTGGAGTTGTGTACATATTTTGTCTCTTTCCTCGTGTAGTCTTTAGTTCTTGCTTAAGCAAGAAGTTGGTACTCTGACACTCCTTATATTCTTCTTCTGAGACTTTAGATGCAACAGGGATGTGGAGAACTTATTTTGGAGGTTCTCCTTGGCTGTAAGACTTGTACAGTTCATTGAAAATTTGTAAGTAGGGTTGATTATCCTCATGAATAAATAAACTTATAGTGTTGTTTTCACTCAAGGAGGTATTCCCAAGTGAATCCTGGATGACTCTTGTTGGCAGTCTCGAAGTTTTCCCAGGGAGATTGCTATCTAGAATGAAACCTTTTCCAATATAAATGTTATCCAGTTAGCTTAGTTTCCCATAACCTCTGCTTTTCAACTTAATTCAAAGTTGTGAGCAACCTTGTGTGACCACGTTTTTCCTGTAGCGTTGCTGTAGTTAGGCAGGTGTTACAACTGTAATAGTAGTGGTGACTCTTGGTTATTGTTTCTTGTAGTTGAAGTCCCACTAGTAAGGATGGTGTTTGAGAAGATGGTCTTCATAAGTTTCTTTCTCAGTATCGTATACCACAACTCTTATCTGAATTTTTTGGTGGTGATGGGTGGCTCTTGATTATAACTGGATCTGGAACTCTGCCTTCAAGGTTTACTGCTTAAAGTTTGAGTCGTTTTGAGGTAGCAAGACCCCTGTATGGCAAGGAGTGACATCACCAAAAGTTTGTGTTCCAATCTCCACCTGCTGGTAGAAAGAAATGTACGTAGTCCAGATATGTGGATTTATTTGAAGGAAACAAATTATCAAATAAGAAATTGTGCTTAGAAGCATTTTGAACATTTGTGTGGATTTCAGTTGTGGAAATACTTTCAGTTTTATGAATGTTTATGGCTGTAAGTATATTTAGTGTTTAACCTCATTGTACTGGACTTTATAGGAAACATGATAGCCCGAGAGGCTTGATCAAAGACAGGTGGTAGTTTTTGGAGTTTTCAGGTAGGAAGAATTAATGCCTACAAATAATCACTCCAAATACTTATGGCTGTTTACATCTGGGGAAAAGCAATTATTTACACGTCTGTACCTTACTGGCTTTCATTTCTTTAAAATAAAATACAGAAAATTACTCATGATTTCAGTGGGAACTGAGCTTAACCAAATCAGGGTTTCTTTTTTGTAAGATATAGCCCACAGATGATATTATTATTATTTATTATTAATTTTATTATTATGTTTAAAGGGTTACAAGTCTGTGGGAAAAATGTACTTGGGAGTTGAGACTATGCGGTCAGTGGAGATTTCCAATTGTGATTCTATTGCTAGTGTTGGGGGGTAGAGGGTGAACCTTATTTAATGCTTTTTATGATATGCCAAAAAGTCCTTTCATGGTAACTAAACAGTAATTTTCCTTCCACACTGTTTGAGTTTGACACCATTTCAGCTAGTTGCGTAATTCTTGTGTTAAGAACAAGGCTTAATTAAGATATAGTGAGCTTGTGTTGACATGGACATAAAATCAATGCTTTGTTTGCCTGAGGAAAAGGGTTTTTTCCTTTTGGGGGCCTGGCTAGGTCTTATTTATTTATTAATGCATTAGTGATTCAGAGAGCAGAAGCAAATACCCATTTTTAAAATTCATGTCCTCAAATGTTAATTTGATGCTTTGAGGCATAAATGACCTTTCTAACCAGCCCAAACTTGTCAAACAAAAGAACGATAGAAACAAGCTGCTGTTTGTTCTAATACAACAGCCTGCTTTTCAGAGAGAATTTTCAAAACAATTTTGCTTCCCCCTTCTCAACAACATTAAATTAAACTTTGGCCTGTACTATGTTTGATTTTAGCAAAAGAGAACTAACTGACTCAGTGTGCATCATTGGATAGAAGGTGATGAACTCTAGACAACCTGTGCAGGTTGACCCATAGACATAAGCTTGCAAAGTCCAAGGGGCGTGAATAGTGCATTCATCCGTAGCTACCCAAACTAGTATTACTTTGTATGGTATAGTTGGTTTGGGTGGGAGAGAAGAGTTGAAGGGGGATTTATTATTGGTTTCTTAAAACTGATTTCTTTTTATTTTTTTCATTGGGGTATGCATTTCATGATTAAAATTAACTTACGTAACAGTAGGATAAGGCTAAGGTAACAGTAAAATAAGCATGTTTGGTACATTAATTTGCATTCTGTTCGCTAGCTGTCTGCCAAAATAATAGTAATTAAAAAAAAAAAACAAAAAACCCAAGGTTGTTACCTCAAGTCCACCCATTCCCCTGTCCTTCCCCAGCCTTTTAGGCTTATAGAAGTTTTTTTTTAAAAAAAGAGTGTTTTGCCATCCTGTTTTGAGAGAGTATTGTGTTTTAGTCAATGAAACCTTTGTAGAGTGATACAAGTCTGAAGTGCAGAGCAGTAAGCTCTTGCAGTTAGTTATGCTGAGGTGTTGGGCTAGTAGCAATAAACTGCTTTTGTATTTTGTATATGTTGAACATAATTTTTGTGTCTCTAGTTGTATACATGCAAGACATAACTTATTCAGGACCTGCTGTTTCATTTACATGGACATGAGGCAAAAATCAGTTAAGTATCCATACTGATGTCAATTGTCAGCCCTTTCAAAGTTTTGCTTAGCATATTCTTTTGTAGAAACCATTTGTTTTTTCCATTTAATAAAAGCATAAGCCTACCATGGAGCTCCCCAGTGGAGGACGGTGTGAGGAAGAAGATAGATGGTGTCTCTTTGCTATTAAATCTTTGAGCATCATCACCCTTCCAATCTCTCCTACCGTGTGAAGGTCTGGTATGCTAACTTTGCCATACCAGGCTGCTTGAAGCTTTTCTTTTAGGGATGGAACATTGGCTGTGATGTGAAAGGAATTGTGGGCAGACTGTAATGTAATCTACTTTTTTGCTTTGAGATGTTTTTTATTTAAAAAAAAAAAAAAGACAAAAACAAACCCAAATCTTCGAAGGATTGGGAAGAAAAGATAAATACAATTACCCTCTTTGTTCATCTTCTGAGACCTGAGATTACTTAGCATGGTGGTAAAGTCCCTTATGTTTATTATCCTGAAAGACTTCAACATCCCCTCAGATGAAGCCTCTTTATTTTGACCCCAAACCTGTTCATCGCAAGCTTGTCTTGGTTAATTGCCTGACTTTTGGCCTGGCTGTGAACCCAAAGGGCCCAAGAATTACAGCCCTATTTCACTTGGACCACTACTTTTTCTAGGTGACAATGAGAATTATCATAACCTCCAGAGAAAAGGAAGGTCTTTCCATGATGGTCCACCTCTGAAATCTCATGGACCCTGGTAATTTACAAAACACCTGCTACTCAGTCAAGAGGCCAAAGAATGGTAAAATTAGTGAAATACTACAATATGACCAGATACTGTCCACTGTTATTGACACAGGCTCAAAGCATGTGAACCCTTCCAGGTTGGCATGGATATCTGACACTAATCAAAGATAAAAACAAGAATGAAAAGTACTTGAGCAGTGCTGGCAAAAATATTTGTAAAACACCAGCACATATGGGTAGACTGGCACAAGGAATTCAACAAACCCTTTGCCCTGGCTGTGAAAGAGATCAAAGAGGTCCTTCTCTGCCCTAGTGACTCCAAAGTTACAGCCTGCAGAGCTGTTCAGAACTATAAAGTGCTTTATCAATCTGGAATGTCTCCATTCACCTTCAAAAAGCAGCAGAGACTTCTGCAAGGAATTATATTTTGGAAGAAGAATGTGGGACTTCAAGGGCTCAAATGCCAGCAGCATACAGATAACATCTTCACATAAAATATAAACTGCATCATCTCAAGGTTATCCTACCATGTAAGCTAAATGAGAATCTAGATTAAGAGTAGTTGTCTCAACTTTGAACATGGGCAAATTGGAAATAAGACAAACTTAAAATACTAATTGCTACCTTAACATTAGCCTGTTTCCTATCAAGGGTGTCTGCCCTCCGATCATAAAGATGACCCGCAGGCTCAGAGTCGTCTTGGATGCTTCATTCCTACTGGATATCCAAATAGTGACAACTGCTGAAAATGCTTTAATCCACTTATAGCTGGCTTGGAGATTGTGCCTTGTGCTGTCATGCCAGTTTGGTCACAATGATTCTTTACATTTGTAACCTTCAGGCCTGGTTATTCCAAAGCACTGTGCCTTGGAATGGAAAAAATATAGATAAGAGCTTTTTCCAAACTTAAATTCCGACTGCTCATGATATTTTCTCCTTCCTCTCCACTCTTCTGAATTAACATTGTTCATTCTCTTTCAGATTAATCATAAGTAAAATATATGTAATTATATTGGGGCGTGATCTTCTACCCCTTTGGAAATAGTCCCAATGGAAGTTGTCAGCATCCAGCATCTCTCAGAATCTCCAGCTCACAAGGTTCAGAGGGAGCAGCGGGGGCTTTTATAATGGTTGCCTACCTCGGATAGTACTTCACAGTGTGGCTTGAAGCTGCATTTCATGGGTTCTGTGTGCTACTAGTTTTACAGTATCTGATCATCTATAAGGGAATTACATTTTACATAACTGAGGTCTACCTATCATTTAGCTGTTGGCAAATTCTTGAATCACTGCTCTTTTTTCTTTCCCACTCCTTTCCTGCTTCAGTAGAGGTAAAATATATCCTATTATGTGTGAAAGGAACCAAAAATGTATGCAACATGCACTCAATGCTATTTTTTTCCTAGGGTCAAGTATTCGTATTAGTTACTGATCCTGTAAATATATACTATGTTAAATGTGTTTAATTTGTTTTTCCTTGAAAGTTGTAACTTAAATGGAGCCATTTGAAATTTTTGACTAGAGCTGCTACAGAAGTGTGTGCACAGCTACTGTTTTAGTAAACAAAGCCTCGTAACCAGATGGTAGTAATATTTGAAAAGTTGAGCAATGAGAGTTGGGAAGCATCCAACTGGAATATGCCGTGCTTTACCTAGGTACCTTAGATTTAGATGAGTTTGTGTTTTTTATCACTGCAGTAGCTTGAAAGAATAAACAGACTATTATGTGGAATACAAATAATGCTTATTAAGCTTGCAGTTGATTCTTTCTGATAGATGATCCAAATTGCTGTCAGAGTATATTTACTTACACACAAACAGATGTGCTTGTGCTCTAAATCAGGATAACTATATTCCAAACCTAGTTATGCATATTTTAAGCAACGGTTAAAGATTATATTTTAAAATATTTTCTGGCTTAACGAACAAACTTGTAGAGTCATTTGCAGAGGGTTCTATTTTCCCCTCTTTAAAGAGGAAATCTTTGTTTATTGCCCAGCTGATTTAAGGTTGGAAGAATGAGTAAGTGCAGTGAATAAGGCATTTCATTTGTGTTCTTCTGTATATTTTTATTCCTGATCATTACACCATTATAGCTTATCTAATTTCTTTCTAATTCTAAAAGCAGTACATAAACTAGGTTGAAGAGGGACTGTAAAGCCTTCATAGTTACAATGAAATGTTTTAGAAGATAATACGCCATATTCAACTATAGGTGGCGCAAAGCAGCGGGAGAACACTAGTAAATATGGCCCAATAGATACAAAATGCAGAGGTAAATTTTTTTCTTTTCATGTTTAGGGCATGTACACAGTGCATAGTAGGTGATTTTTTTTCCTTATCTTTATAATCTATTTCTGGAGGAAACTCACATTTTATTTCTGTATCTGATGTAGGAAGATTTTTTTTTTTTTTCCCCTACTGGGATAATTTAAAACAAACAAGCAAAAAAGCCCACTTAAATTGCCTGTTGTCATTTCTCACAATAAGTAGGCTTGAAAGGATTAGATTTTAATTGGTAAATGTTGATTTCACTCTACACGTACTAATGTATGAAAAAAATATTCCCATTGATGATGATGGAAACGTACAGATAGGCAAAGTAAGTAAAATGCTGCTTGAGAACACATTAGTTTGATTTTAAGGATACTTTGTATGTTTTTGACATGTGATTTTCACAATTTGTGTGTTTTAATGGTTATAAAGCTGTAGCTTGTTGAATCTGCATCTGTCATTAAATGAGTGTCTGAACTCCCTATAATTTCCCACAGCTGTGAAAATATAGATCAATAAAAATTGGGAAAAAAAAAGCTAAAAATAAGCATAATTATTATCCGTTGAAATTATAAAAGAAAAAATATCTAATTCTGATGAGCCTACAGATAAGTATCTTTTGGTCTGGACCTTACTCATGGGTTGGACTGCTCATTCCACCGTAAGAGAAGAAGCTTAGGCTCTTTTCATTTCATCCTTTTTGAGTTCAGACTCTGTCTGCTGGACTTCTGCAGCGCTGTACTCTGACCCCAGTTTGCTCTGCTTCCTGCTAAGAGCAGTAGTGTATGAACTTCCTTTTCAAACTGCTGCAAATTCAATTTCAGTAATTGAAACCTGTCAGCCCCTCTTTTGGGGACTGTGAGCATCCTGTGTGTTAAATCCGCAATCCTTCTGGCAACCTCACAGATTTTCTGTAGCTTAGCTCAGCTGCCATTCTACCCACACGTTCCACTGGCTTCTCTCAGCAGCACCACAGACAGACTTGGATAGTATCAACAGATGCCCTGTGCCCACAAACCATCTAAATAGCCAGAACTTGCAGGGTAAGGTAAGTCCAAGTTCTGTTTCTCCATGGGCATACCAGAGCTGCCCAGTCTAGATCATGAAGGTGTGAATTGCAGAGCACACCAAATTGTAGCACTGTAACTGCCTCGTTGGATGGTGCTGGTACAAACTAAAATGTACCTAGTTCATGTTAATTTTAGTCCTCTTTCAATAGTACTACATCAGTACAAACTAGGTACCTTTTAGTTGGTGCCAACAGCTCCCTCAAAGGACTGTTACAACTGTGTTTGCTACTGTGCCCTGCGATTCACATCCCTGTAGTCCCAACTGCAGGGTCATGTAGACAAGCCCTTGGCTGCCACCTTGAGCTCCCCTGCCAGTTTTCCGTAAAGTATTGAAGCAAAGTGATCTAGTAGTCTGCTCTTTCTATAAGCTTACCAATGCTAGTGGACAATCCAAATGACCATAAAAGTCACGGGGTCTGTCAGCATACAGAACATGCTAGAACAAGGGAAGCATCACATATATGCTAATGATCCTGCCCATCTCTTTTTCAATCACCCACAGTTTCATACTCTGCTTTAGTGGAGATTGTTCCTTTTTTCTCTTCAAGGTGGTCATTGACACCAGGTCAGCTGTGAATAGCTGTACAAGTATTGGAGTTATTTGCTCTCTGGCCCCAAGGCCTTTTGAGTCCTGGTACCTCACTGGAGGTAAACAGGAACCTGGAGGATTGCCATCTTTCTCTTGTATCCTCTTCCACCTTTGGGGCAAGACAAACAGTGTTTATCTCAGATTTCTCTTGGCTTCTAAAGAAGGAGTTCTTGCAGTGTAAACATCCAAGCCAAGAGCTCTGAATCCAAGTTTATTCTAAATTCAACAGCATTGCTGATCAAAAAGGAAATAAATCTGTTAGCTGTATTTCTTGCTGCCATATCTTATGATTGTAATTTTCAAAAGAAATCATCTTTCAAAAGAAGAAATACAAATAAAAATAAACAAGTAATGGTGTTTGTATTGAACTAGTACAGATTGTGGAAACTTTCTTTTATTCTCAAAAGTAATAATTTCTCCTTAGACTAAACCACTACTGTTATATAGTGGAGGTGCTGCCAGTGTCTTTGGGGGAATGTGTGGTGTGTGTACACCAATTGTAATTCCCTTTTTAAAAAAAAAAAGCTTTCATGGCCAAGTGGGGGTACAGATGGTAACATCTTGCATAATTTCAGCCACAACTCCATACGTTGGTCCAAAGCATGAGAGTTTGGTTGAGCAGAAATGAAAGATCCATGGCACACACCTTTATCGTGGCATTAATATTCATGCTTTTTCAGTCGTATCAGGTTACTTGGAGAATCCGTCAGAGAATTCTCAAGGATTCATCAAAACTGAACAATCTGTTTTTTTCACTCTGGTTCTTTTATCAAGATTAAAAAATTCTCTTGTACCAAAAATACAGCTGAGTTCTTGTTCTGTCAGGCAGTTTTTCAGCCATCTTAATTTCTGTAGTCTGGAAGTATTTTTTGCAGGACAGAGCAACACAAATCTGTAAATTCATAGATTATAAAATCAGAAAGGACCACTATGGTCATCTAGGCTGACCTCCTATATAACGCAAGCCAGAGAAGTTCCCTAAGTCTATTCCTGTTTGAACTAGACCATATGTTTTAGAAATGCATCCATTCTTGATTTAAAAATTGCCAGTGATGGAGAATCCCCCATGATTCTTGGTAAGAGTTAACTAGTTCCAGTGGTTAATTACCTTCACTGTTAAATAGTGTGTCTTATTTCCAGGCAGAAGTTGTCTAGGTTCAACTTCCAGACACTGGAACTTCTTATACCATTGTCTCCTAGATTGAAGAGCTCTCCACAACCCTTTTGCTCCTCATGTAGGTACATTTAGACTGTGATCAAGTCACACTGTAACCTTTTCTTTGTTAACCTGAATATTTTGATCTCCTTGAGTCCATCACTATAGGCATATTTTCTAATCCTTTAATCATTCTTGTGACTCGTCTCCGAACCTTCTCTAATTTATCAGCATCCTTCCTGCATTGTGGACACCACAACTGGACACAGTATTCCAGTAGCAGCCATACCTCTGTCTAATACAGAAGTAATATAACCTCTTTACGCCTACTTGATATTCCTCTGATTGTACATCCAAAGATTAGTTGTCCTTTTAGGCACAGTGTCATACTGGGAACTCATGTTCAGCTGATTATCCTCCAGGACCCCCAGGTCTTTTTCAGAGGCACTGCTTCCCAGGATAGTCGCCCATCCTGTAAATATGGCCTACGTTGTTTGTTCCTCTGTGTAGGTCTTTACGTTTGGCTGTATTCAAATACCTATGTTTGCTTACATCCAGGTTACCAACTGATGCAGATTGCTCAGTGTCGGTGATGAGTCCTCTCCCTTATTTACCCCTCACCCAATATTTGTGTTTTCCTGCAACTGTACAGTGATGATTTTGTTTTCTTCCTAGTCAGTTTTAAAAATGTTCAATAGTGCAGGTCCAATGTGGATAAAAATCTTAGCTACAGGGGAAATAACAGATTGCGCAGAAAGAGAAACACTCTTGGGCTGGAGGGAGGTTACTAGTAGAGTTCCTCAGGGATTGGTCATGGGGTCAGTCTTATTTAATATTTTCATTAATGACTTGGGCACAAAAAGTAGGTGTGTGCTAATTAAATTTGCCAAGGATACTAAAGGCATGATCAATACAAAGAAGGATTGGAGGACTTACAGAGGAAGAATTGAATGACCTTGAGGACTGGACTAATAGAAATCAGAGGAAATTTAACAGTACAGGTCACATAATTGGGAATAATAAGAATTTCTGCTTTAAACTAGGGGGTCAGCAGTTGGAAATGACAAATGAGGGGAGAGATCTGAGCATGTCGGTTGCAGGATGAGCCACCAATGTGGTGTGGCCGTGAAAATGGCAGATGTGATTCTAGGATCACATCAAGTGAGGTGTTTCCAGTGAAGAGAAGTAAGTATTATGCCACTGTACAAGGTATTGGTAAGACTCCTTTAGAATACTATGTATAGTTCTGGTCGCCCGTGTTAAAGAAAGATTAATTCAAACTGGATCAGGTGCAGAGAAGGGCTACCAGAATTATCAGGGGAATGGAGAAGCTATTTTACGAGAGGAGACTATAAGAGCTTGGCGTGTTTAGCAAGCAGACAAAAGCTGAGAGGTGATATGATTGCTCTCTATAAATACATCGGGGTAAACACCCAGGAGGGAGAAGAGCTATTTAAGCTAAAGGACAATGTTGGCACAACAACAGATGGGTATAAACTGGCCATTAATAAATTTAGGCTGTAAATTAGAAGACTGTTCGTTTGTTTCTAACCATCGGAGTGAGGCTCTGGAATAGCTTTTCACGAGTAGTAGTGGGGGCAAACAACTACTTAAAATGGAGCATGATAAATTTTTGAATAGGATTATGTGATGGGGTTGCCTGTCGTAGCCAGGGATTGGATACGATGACCTAGAAGGTCCCTTCCAGTCCTACGTCCTGTGTTCCTATGTGCTGGTAGCAGAGAAATAGACGCTAAACTGGGACTACTTTGATTATTCAACAAGTGGTTTTCTCTTATCTAGACTTTTATTTGCAGTTTAGAACAACAGGAAGGTATCAGTATTCTGCTCTTGACATTGGCATCCCCAGGCAGCTTGTGGACATGTGTTCATGTACGCCTATTCCCAATTTCTTCTTAACACTGAAGTGATCTCTAGAATGTAACCCTAATCACAAATGTTAAGTTTAGATAAAGTGAATTATGACTTAGTTCACTTAACCTAGGAATATGAAAAAGGGGTGTAGTTAAATATCTTCTCTCTATAATGCAGTGACCCCTCAATAGAGGGTAGATTGTTGCTTTCTTCAAAGCAAGTCAGTCGCTCTTTCCCAGAGGTTATCACAAGCTGGTAATAGTGTTCTCGTTCCCTTTGCTGTGCTGGCTTCCCATCACTCCCAGCCTCAGCTGGCTTCGAAACAAGTGATTCATCTCACTATTTTTACTTGGGATCCCCACATAGTAGCACTACTGCATTTTAGACTACAGGGCTGGCTCCATTGTCACTTTTGTGTAATCTTATAATCTCCAGAAATTGCTTTGTTTATAATACCCACACAAAAAAAGTTGGAATTTTGTGTGAGAGGTGTCGACATTTATTGGTTAAGTAGGAAGTTAATGGATTAGAGATGTGGGTTAAAAGATGTCAGTGAGGATATATGCAAACTTGCATGCCCCTGGTGTCATATTAACTGCCAGTCTCTGTTCTTCCCTAGCTAAAATGTCTTTGCTTTTTTCTTCCAAATATCCTTTGATATAGTAAATAAAATGGTTGGTCATTGTGTATAATAAACTATAATATGTTGCTGTGGGTATCGTAATGTAGAAAGCTGATAACTTTTAACCGTTGTGAATCCAGGGGAAAACGCAATGAAGATTCCTATTTTCACATCAGAAAAACTGCATACTTCTGTATATCCAAAACCCTATTATTTGAATGGCCACGTTAAATGAATCCCTTCCTTTTCCCTCAGCATGAGATATGAGATAAATGCCCTATCTAGCATGTGTGTCATGCTGAGGGACAAAGAAGAAATTTGGATAATGCAGAGGTTCAGATAATAAAGCAAAGTCCCCCACCAGGTCTGTGAGGTGGACGATGAGACCCCAACCACAGGGGAGGCCACCCTGCTGCTGAAGGACTCCTGCGCCAGCACAGGGAGCTCTTTGCAGCCTCATAGTCATGGGAGGGCGTGAGCAGGGGCCATGGTAGCAGAACTGCAGTGAGCTCACTGCACTGCTGCAGGGCTGATGGCACCCGATCCCTATAGGCACAAAGTGCAGGGATGGCAGATGGTCCTGGCAGAGCAGAGTCCTGGCTGGTGGTCTCTCCTCTGCCCCACCAGGACCACAGCACCCTGCACCTGCATCAGGTGTGCAGCACAGGGGACCTTCTGTAGCCCTGATGTCAGTGGAGTGAGTGAGCGGGGCAGAGCAGATGCTCCCAGCGCGGACTGTGAAGAGGAGGACGACTCCCCCATTGCAAGGGAGGCCGCCTTGCTGCTGAATGGCTTTTGCCCTCTTGATTATGTGACCTCCCAATTATTTGAATAAAATCCATGTGCCCGTGCTATCCAGATAATAGGGAGTATGCTATATTCATATTTCCAGGGACAAGAACAACTTTAGGGTAGGTTTACCAATAACTGTTGAGACATAATTCCTTGTGTCCCTTCGTTTAAAAAAGTAAAAAAACTATACATAAGAAAGTGAGACTTAAAATACAAAATAAATTACATTAGCAGTTGCAGGCCAGAAACTTGTCACATTCGGTTACCTCACCCTGAGTCATGTTTTTTGGACTGAAATAGTCTGCAAGCCACTCATTTGGGGAATCTATTACAAAGAACACTTGGGAGGAGTCCTAATAAAATGTACAATGTTTTTCAAAGGGAATAATTTAGAATAATGCTACTTAAGAGTACATAATATCAGAACAAACAGGCAATGAACAGCATATAATTCTGCACATTATGCAGCAGCATTAAATATACATATTAGTAAGGTAGCAGATGCTTTCATTCTGAAATTGACATGTAAAGTAGCAGTCTCTCTCAGCAGGGTGCTGCTCTATGTGAAGCTCCTTCACATGTAATGAATAGCTAATTTCAGTTTTATAGTCCATGAGAGACTGAAGGGGAATGAGGAGAGGGAGAGCATATGAGCAACCGAAACCAGCAGGATATGTGGAGATGTGCTTTTAATGGAGGAACATTTCAGAACTCTTGGGGTAACCTCATGAGAGGTTTGCTCATCTGTTACTTTGTATTCGGATTGAGAAATTTTTCTTATAAAGGGACAAGCCAGCGTTTGGCTTGTATGCTGCAGGAGGGAGAAGGTGGTAGATGGATGTCTTGCTCTGTAAAGAGAAAGTGTACTGAAAAATGGGTAAGTTTTTCTTATCCCTTATTCAGTGTCCGATCCTCCATTACAGGCTGCTCTGTCATACGTATGGGGAGACTTGGCTAGTAGGTAAATCTGACATTTACATGCATATTTTTCATGGACTTCCCTATCACTAAGATGAGGAAAAAACAGGGTTTTCCTTGTGAATAAGTAAGGTGCTGAGAGGCTTCTGATGTTCCCATATTTCCTGTCTGTGTATTTTTTTTTTTTTTTTTTTGTTTAGAAATATTTTTAGATGGGTAGATGGAGAGTTCAAATATGTGTATAGGTAAGTTACCCAGTTGAAACTGTTGCAGTCCATGTGAGGAACAGGTCCTTCTGGAACACCACTTCCACAAATCTGGACTGCTGAGACTTGGCTGGAGGAAGAAGATGTACAGCAGACGCTTTAGGACATCTGTCAGTTCTGTATCAAAACATTGTGGTTGCAAGGAGGAAAAGTGAATAAATGAAGTAGTTGGTAGTGTTTGTAGCTCCTGGTAACTCCCACATACATTATCTGTGGAAGTCTCCTGTTTGGCTGCATGTATGGGAAAGGCAGGACGATAAAGTACTGTACCCTACAAGTCTTGATACATGTAGCCTGAACTACCTTGTTATGGTATACAATCAATTTAAACTCTTTTTCAGCAGGTAAAAATAACCTGATCATATTGCAGTCACAGAACTTCTTGGCTCTCTGTATGAGTCCAATCTAAGATACACAATCTTTTGCCTCCTATTGGAAGAAAGTGATTTTTGTTGGATGATTTTTGCATGAAAAACTGAAAACTCTTTGGCATGGGGCCCAGATCTTTCCTCTGACTTATGCTGATAGAGTGAAATTAAATGGGAAGATTTCCAAAAGGGGACTGGAGCCTTTTTTTGTTCTTTTAGGTGATACCTTGAAGACAAAAGTACCCTTTCAGAATAAAAAAAAATAGTGAAATCAAGAGAAGTGGCTCAAGGGGAGGAAGACCTCTCTGTTTAGGGGCCTGATTTTTCAGAAGTACTGAGCATTACAACTACCTACTGAAATCAATGGAGGAGTTGTGGTGTTGACATCTCTAAATTTTTAAGGGCCTGATTTTCAATTCTCTAACTAGTAGTCTATGATGAAATTACGGAGAATGACCCTACTGTATTAGGTCACCCCTACTCCATTTGCCGACCAATGAAAGATAGTTTTCTACACTGTTCTGAGGTTATTTTGCTGTAATCTTGGCTCGAATAGAATTCGAACCTCCATTGAACCTCTGAGATGTTGTTATACAAGACTAAACAGTATTTAATTTTAAACTTGTCTAAACCTGGCTGTTGAAGTTCATTATGAGAACACAGCATGATACAGCTGACATCAATTTAATGAAAAATTCCACTGTCCCTATTCTGATTGTATCCTGTTTTAAACTGTTTTTCAGTCAGATCCACAATAACTATACTGAAGCTGCGGCATACTGTTTATTCTTAAAACTCCGAGGATGTGCTACTCAGCATCATGGCAGTGGAGAAAAGATCTTTGATCTAATTTTCCTGTGAGAGGAAAATTCCCACACCTTCACATTCAATTTTTAAGTCTATATAAATACTTTTTTAAAGCAAACCAGTTGATGATTGTAGACTTTTTTTTTTCCTCTGAAAACTTGGAATGTTCCTTGGTTCACTTCTAGTTTCCTTTTAGATGCATAATTTGTTCTACTTTTTTAAGCTGCTTTTTTGGTTTAATTTCCCAGTAATTTTTTACCCCTCCCTTGTTAATATCCCTCTCTCTCTCTTCTCCTCCCCCCCCCCCCCCCAGTGTTTAAACTCTTCTTTTACAGGGTCCTGCTCTTGCTGTGCCACAGTCTACAGAGAGTTTAGATTTCCTCGTGTGGTGCACCAATGAGTGAACAATACCTTGCATTTTATTGCAGGAACCCTCAACCAGCCTGTGAGCAAAGGGGTGTTTAGCCAGCATAGCATGTTAGACATTCAGGTACTGTGACTGTGGATTGTGTATAAGAACCTGAATAGAATAGACCTGAACCTTTCTTGTTCTGAACAGGAAACTTTTGCAAAGTGTCTGTGTTTTGGCTTTCTTCTCTTTGTGGAACTGGGATTTCTTAACTGTTCCCACTTAAACAGTCTGCACTTCAGGTTTGGATTTTGGGTCATTTCTTACAAGGAAAGCAGGCTGGTATGTAGCTACTGTTGTCCGCTGTGGTTGTGGAGATGTATAGCAGACACTGCATCTCCCAGGACATTTAAATTTGCTTAATAGGTTTTAAAAAATGTCAAATGGGCCACTAATTCTGGGTCAGCATGGGCAAATCACTTGCCCTTGATTATGAATATGGCTATCCCCCTCTCCTCTCCCCATTAGCAATTAAGGTTTGGGATACCCTAGAGTAGAGGGTGTACATTCCTCCGGGTTTCTTGGCACTGGGCAGACAGCTCTGGTATGTCAACTCATTCAAGGCATGTAAATGCCTGATTTTTTTTTAGAAGAGTAGCTCGTTGTGGAACAAAGCCATTGACAGTAACCTGAGTGCTAGGTGGCTGGCTCCTGTTGACCTTTTTTGAATTAAACTTCTTAAATCCCTTCTGAAGTGTCTAAGGAGCAGTCTTGAGTTGTGACTGGTCGTGTGCCAGCATGGTAGAATGGCAGGAATGTTTTGAGAGGCCTTTATTTAGGGAGTAGTGGCACAAATGTCAGAGTACTTTGTTCAGAGGGAAATACTGTTGTACTCTTTGTGGATTGGGCTCCGAGGTCCCCAGGCTGTCAGGAAATTATGGGTGTGGTAAACACAAGAAATTGCTCTTAAAACTTTGCTACACTTCAGCATTTATATTTTAAGTGCAGTTCAGCAGTAGCAGCTGGTATTAGTTTGGTTTTGACTTCTCATAGATCCCTAAAGGTCTACATCTTAAAGTATATATTTTACAATAAGATATACTGCAGGAGCTAGAATCAGACTTGGGTTTCCATTACCATTTTTGGTGTGGGTTTTAAAATCCAGAGTTTTAGTGATCTTCTTGATATTAAATACCAGGAAGAGACTGTTTGTTTGTTTTATACAATATGGAAACACTTCTGTTGAGCAGCAAGAGATTGTGGGCACATTTTGTGAAAACTAGCTGCTGTTGTGTGGGTTAATGTTGTATGCTAGTGCTGTCACTCTGGTTTGTGGTATAAATGACCTTTGCATGCGTCCTTACAATTTATTTGTTTACATTACGGTGGGGCCTAGATATTTCAGTCAGGATTGGGGCCCCATTGTGCTCGGCATTCTACAGCTAGAAAGACACTGCCCTTCTGCAAAGTGTTTGCAACAGCTGTCCTGTACTGACTCAGCTGTGATGTTGAGTTTTGACAGATTTTTATCTGGCTACTCTTTCAATGCTTTGGTGTTTAGTGATCTTTTCTGAACTGCTTTGTCAGGAAAGCTTACATAGTTCTTCCTTATTTTTTTCTGGAATCTGTTGTAATGCATAATGACCTGAGGAAGTTACAGTAAGCATCTCTGCTGTAGAAACTTACATCCCATATTGAACCCATCCATAAACTCCAAGTCTATCACAATGAGCTTACTATAGTAACATTTTAAAAATATCTCTTTCCTCCTCCTCCTCCTGCATCCATCTTGAGTCTGTTATATAACTTAAACAGGAATTCAGTGTATATTCTAGCTATTGCGTGGACAACATGCTGTAAATGAATAACTTGCTCTAAACAAAAAGAAAAACATTAACTTTCAATTATTTGACAAACCTGAAAAGACTTATAACAAATGGCCTGGGTTGTTCTATAAAGATAGGTATGCAGAAGAGAAGGGTGGAAATACAGCAACATTTGGAAGATCTCTGGGGTGCCTCCTTTTTTCCAGGAGCTGCTGAATACCATTTTTCATCAGTCATAAGCACACCATTGATTTTAGCTAGGGGAAAATGTCATTATTAGGAATTGGAATGGGAATGGCTGTTTGCTTTTAAACAGGCTATAGCAGATTTCCTGACGGAAGGTCAGTGTTTTTAACAATATTAGTGTTGTGCATACTTACGCTAGTAGGGAAAATTTTGTGCTAAATAATTATTTTTCTTAAGAACACCATCTTGATTTCCTGTAATAGCAAAGGGTTACTTGTGGTTGGATTAGCCTAAATACCTTTATTGCTCAGCAAAATATTAATGCCGGTATTTTACTATTATTCTCCCTCTTCCCTTCCCCCCCCCACCTCAGTGAGAGATGAATCAGGCCCTTCATCAAGAGAATGGGAGACATTCAAAGCTGAGACCATTCTGAGAGTCAATCAGAAAATTATTTCTGAGGGTTTCCCTCCTTTGCATCACTTCCTTTGCCTCTTCAAGATTAGTGTGTGTTTCTTTCATAATATTCATAAGCTCCTTTTGCCTCAGAAACAAGACACACCCAAGATTACTGTCAAATACTGGTCTTCAGTGATACGGCGCCTTTTAAAAGTAGTTGAGAGAAATCCACCCTACTGATTATTTTTTTTTCTTAAAACTGTCAGATCCATTTAGTAGCTGAAATCAATCTTCAGACCTTTTCTCTCTCTAAAAACCAGTTATTACTTTTGTTGTTCCTGTTCACATTTCAGCTTAAAATTTGGCTTTTCATAGAGGGAGAGGTGCTTAGTTGCTTGGTTAGGGGGTATTTACTTGTGTCTGAAATTGGGCTGCAGACCCACTGGCTCTTCACTTCAAAAAAGTAAGATTACCTGTTAAATATAACTGTAACTCATAGATCTGAAATAGGGAGAACGTTTTCAGTTATTAAGAAAGTAAACAGCAACTTTCCTAAAAATAGTGCCCATGTTGTCTGTTTGTCAGGCAAGCCATTTTCTACGGTATTTAGGGCTGCTGACAGTGGTGAAAATTTATCCTTTATTTAACAACACTATCTTTGTTTTTTCCCTTGTCATGTTACTTTAAGGATATTTTAATGAAAGCAAGATTTTTAGTTTGCGTTCACTTGATCATGCTGCCTTTTCTGCACTTGTAGTCATAGTCCCCTATTTGTGATATTGCAAAGGGTTGCTGTGGCAGTTATTGGCATTTTACAAATATGTTATGTGTGATGTGAAAACTAAGAGGCAAGAGATGACCAAACCACTTTATTCTTAGGTTATGATGAGGGAAGCAAAAAAAAACCCCAAAATATTGTTCATTGGCAGGTATATCTCCAAACAAAGTTTTCTCCTTTGTTTGGTTTTTATAGTTTATTATAAGATGTGCAATCCAGTGTGGTTTTTAAGTATGCAACATTAGTTTTACCTGATCCCATGTAAAAAACAACAACAACAAAAAACCTTTACCAAGGAACCAGTCTGGAGAGCTAGAGATGATGATTTGTACTGCCATCCAGAAGACTAAGGTTTGACTTCCATACTTAGGCCTTGTCTGTACTTGAAAGTTTTGCTGCTTTAACTTTGCTGGCAAACTCCACCTCATGTAGACACAGTATAAAACTGCTTCTACTGCTTATAGTTTATTCCTGTTTGCCGAAGAGATATAAGCTATACTGATCTAACTGCATCTACTCTATGGGCTTGGCTACACTTACATTTTAGAGCGCTCTAACTTGCTGGTTCAGGGGGGTGAAAAATCACCTCCCTGAGCGCAGCAAGTCAGAGCGCTTTAAAGCATTAGTGTAAGCAGGCTCCGAGCACTGGGAGCCGCTCTCCCAGGGCTCGGAGCCGATCCCCTCGTGGAGGTGGATGACCAGGAGCGCTGGGAGAGCTCTGTTCCAGAGCTCGCGCGCGACCACACTCACACTTCAAAACGCTGCCGCAGGAGCGCTCCCGCAGGAGCGTTTTGCAGTTCCCAGTGTAGCCCTGCCCTAAGGCTTTTACTGGCATGACAATGTCAGTTTAAAAAAAAATCGTCACAGCTCACATTGACATCGCTATGCCAGTAAAACTTAAGGCCACGTCTACGCTATAAACTTCAGTTGACAAAGTTATGTGGGCGTACGGCCACTGTGGTTAGCATATCGCTTGAGTGCATGCGTACTTCGCTGTTTGTCTCAGCCCTGTGCACACTTGCCAGGAGTGCTTGTGTCAGTGTAAAGTGCAGTGCACCATGGGTAGGTATCCCAGTATGCCCCGTGTGGCTGTCCAGCACAATTCGTTTTGGGAAATTTTAGCTGTGTGTTGTGGGGTAGAAATGACTCACAAACTTGCATGGCACTTTTTTTTGGTCTGCCACCTCTAACAGAAGCCTGGAGCCTACAAAGCTTTGCACGATTTTCATGACCATTGCAAGTATAAAACACATGCTTCTCCTGTATTTGCAGACACCCAGGAAGAACTGTAATAACAGGGGATGTGACTCTTTGTTTGAGGACAGATTGCTAAGGGAGATAGAGGAAAAACAATTCAAGGTAGTTGGTGACATTTATGGAGCACCTACAGACAGTGAAGTGCCGAGAAGTGGCTGCAGAACTTCTGGATGTAAAAGGCCACATTCCTAGATCTCTGTCAACCTCACCCCAGCCCTCAGGGCAGGGACATCAGAATGAGAGTTGCACTGAGAGTGGAGAAGTGAGTGGCTATCATGCTCTGAAAGCTTGTGGTGCTGGATTGCTTCCAGTCAGTGGGAAATCATTTTGGTGTTAGAAAATCCATGTTGGGGGCCATTGTCATGTAAATGTATAGGATCATTCATGGTCTCCTGCAATGTTCAGGACACAGTGAATGGAATTTTGCAGCAATGCAGTTCCTGAACAATAGTGGGTTGATAGACAGCATGCATATCCCTATTTCAACACCAGCCCACCTTAAAACAGAATATATCACCTGAAAGCGCTACTTTTCTATTGTTATGCAAGTGTTGATGAATCACCAGGGATGCTTCAATGATAAGTGTGGGCTGTTCAGGGAAGGTGCCTGACGCTTCCATTTTTAAGAACACGGGACTGTTCAGAAAGCAGGGACATTCTTTCTTGACTGGAAGATTATCACTGGTGACATTGAAATGCTAATAGTGATTCTGTGGGACCCAACCTGTTCCTTGTTCCCATAGCTCATGAAGCCCTGTGCTGGCCACCTCAACAGCACCAACGAAAGATTCAGCTACCATCTCAGCAGAAGCAGAATGAAGTTCAATGTACTTTCAGTAGATTGAAGGGATGCTGGTGGTGTTTACTAACAAGATTGGATCTCCGTGAGAAAAGTATCTCAATGCTTTTAGCTACTTGTTGTGTGCTGCATAATATCTGTGAGGCAAACGGGAAAAAGCTGCCACTAGGGTGGAGGTGAAGCAACTGTCGTCTGAGTTTTGGACTGCCAGACACAAGGGCAAAATAAGAGCCCAATGTGAAGTTTCTCACTTGCGGGAGGCTTTGAAGAGTACTGTAGTGGTTTGTCACGGTTATGTTCTGTGCTGGACTATTATCTGGGCCTGGAGCTTTAGGTGCTGCTAGGAATTGGATAGTGCTTGATGTGAATTTATAAATATGACCAGATGTTTTCCTGAAGCTGTGTATTATGTGGTACTTGCCGGACATTTACAAGTACAGTTTCCTTTGAGTATCAGTATGTTGAGCATCCCCTCCATAGTCCTTTTCTTTCTCCTCCTCATCAGGGTCAGCTGTTCTGCAGGTGTGGACGGGGCATCTCTGATTAAAAACACAGGCAACTATCATTGGATTTACAGTCACAATGGGAAGGGAAAGACAAGTTGCAAAACACTCTTCTCTTATTCCCATAAAAACTTTTAATGAGACAAACTTATTTGCTCTTCAGCTTTGGAGCACCTCTCCACAGCACCACTTCCCAGCTCCAGCCATGGTGAGTATGGCCTACCAGGGGCAAGAGATGGAAGAAATTTCAGTTGCATAAAACAATAAAATTTCAGTCCCTGTTCCATGGGCAAAGATATAGAGCAGTGGCACTGAATATTGTACTATGTATCATGGGTAGTGGTGGGTTTAGCTGATATCTCACTCCTGAGGGCCACAAAGGCACAGAGAGCATGTCTGCTACTGGTGTCCCAAAGCCATCTGGGCCCAATTTGGTGCTATCTTGTTTACTGCAGTGGTGCCAGCCGAACCCATTGTGGAGTGGCATGGGGAAGTGTCCTACCACGGATGAAGAAATCAGGCAGCCATTCCTAGAAAACTTGGGGAGAGAATTGCAGAGTATCTCCATGAAAGTTTCATTGAGATCTAAGAGGATACAAGGGACGTCCCTATGTAGAAAAACAAAGTACACCGTGTGCCCTCCCCTTTTCCCTGCTCCTCCGCCCCCCACCCTCCAGCAGATACCAACTTCATCTCTCTTTATTATACTTCTACCTCTTCTTGTAGGAGTAAAACAACAAAGTCAATACCTGTGTCTTGTTAACTTGGGGATGGGCCAGGCACCGTCTTTAAATTTGAACACTAAGGAAAAATGCTTGCATGCACTTACCCAGGGCTTCTTCCTTTTCACTGGGCTCATCCGTGTTTGACTGGCAGAACTGGATATTCTGTGACAGAGGCTCGAACAGGTCCTGGCTCATGGTATAGCTGGATCCCCCACCACATCCTTCCCCCTCTACCCTGCTGTCCATGGCAGGGCTCTCTATCTTACCTCTTCTGAGGTATCCACAGTGGTCTGTGGGGTGCTAATGGGGTCTCTACCAAGTATGGCATGAAGCTTGTAAAAGCCTGTGGCTCAGCACCAGATCAATTTGTTGGCCCTTGTGGTATGCCTACTGCAGTTCCTTCGTTTTCACATGGCACTGCTGCTGATCATACCCCTTTACATGCATCCTCCATGTAGTCTTTTTGTAGATGGTCACATTTCAATGGCTGGTCAGTAATTGTGCCTGCACAATCTCTTCTTCCTGCAGGCTCAGGTGGTCCAGTATGTCCTGTCCGCTCAAGACAGGAGCACGGTTAGTGCTTGGTGCCAACATTGCCAGTTGGGCAGTTGCACACGACCAGAGAGAGCTCCTTGGTGTGCTTGTCACAGTGGGCAATCAGGAAGAGACATTACAAAAATATGTGGAGATTTTTTTAAAGACGAAGGTGGCTTCCCTTGCTGTAACCCCTGGGCAGTGGAGTTCACAGTTGTGACCAGAGCAGTCCCTGTTATAGGGAATGGGACATGGTGGGACAGCTGTTGGAGGACTGTTAGGGATGACATAGGTCTATATTCACACTGCATTGACGTCAGTAAGTCGACTGTGGCTCAATACCTTTTGGAGAAGTGGCTTTGCTGCATCACTGTAATGGGGTGCTCAGCTGGAGACAAATTTGAGTGTAGACACATGTACAAATAGATCAATGGAAGGCAACTTACATTGACCTAACTTGGTAGTGTAGATTAGGCCTAAGTCTCTTGTTCTCTAGGCTGAGAACAGTATTGAGTAATCTGCTCTCCTTGATCAGTGGTGACCACCATGGCTGATGTGGGAGTGATACAAAAGTCATACTTTTTGCCCAGAAGATAAGGAGTGGAACTTGGAAGCTGATACATACAAGATCATACACACAAGGTGTAGTTCTAAGAATGCAACAGCCCTATTGGATGTGAGGATTTAGAGCACTGACAAATCTTGTGTGTGCACATCTGTAGAAAACAGCATTTTAACTTAGTCTAGAAATAATTGTTTTTGGATGTTGGGCTAAAATTTTATCAATAGCTTTTAGTAAAGTCTTTTGAAAAGTCATGGCAAACTGCCTTTTATTAAAGGCAAGCCTTTAGTGTGCTGTTATTTAAAAATAAAAAAGGTTTTATTCTGAGTTTCATTGCAAGTAACAAAAATCAGACACTTGCTCTGTAAACCAAGGTCACTTTTTTAAACAAAGGAAATGCTATAATCAGAGTTAACACATCACTGTGTTTTAGAGAGAGCCCCTGTAATGCATGTAGGCAGCTGTACAATTCTCAGGCCTGGAGGTCTGAGAGGACAGACTTTGAGGAAAGTCTTGGTAAAAATTTAGTCACCAGCCAAATTTTGCATACACCTGGCCTTCTATATGAGGTGGGAAAACCTCATGATGCTGGGGTATGATGTTTGCTTAAGGTCCGCTGATGTAGTCATTGTGTTTAATGTTGTTGCTGAGCTGCCATGCTCACTTCCAAAAAAGTGATGAACTTTCAAGCTGTCAGTGAAGTGTGTGTGTGGTTCTATTGTTCTAATCCACGCTCTTCCTGGTATGTAAAAATTCCCAACATGTTAAATCATAACTATTTTCTGTGGCAAAACTCCATCTTTAGTGTGTGTTGGGTGCAGTTCAGTAATGGTGCAAAACTTACTCTAGACGATACGTACGTTCAAGACATAAACTACCCCAGACTGAATATTTGTAACATATAACAAACACCTTGTGTACTGCTGCTTAACCTTTCTTTCTCTCCAAGTTACCTTTCTACAGGCATTTTCAAGATACAATGACTGTAAGTAGTTTCCATTTTAAACCACAACTTTCTTTGGTTTATAAATTGTCAGTTTAAATTAGCTCCAGGTGGAGTGTTGGCATACAAGTCTTTAACTTGAAAATTAACTTTGTTTCTTTTAGGGTTGTTAAGGTTCCTTCCCCACTCTGAACTCTAGGGTACAGATGTGGGGACCTGATGAAAACCCCCTAAGCTTATTTTAACAGCTTAGGTTAAAACTTCCCCAAGGTACAAACTATTTTACCTTTTGCCCTTGGACTTTATTGCTGCCACCACCAAGCGTCTAACAAATATATAACCGGGAAAGAGCCTGCTTGGAAACATCTCTTCCCCCCTCCCCACCCCCCCTCCAAAAAAAATCCTCCCAAACCCTACACCCCCCTTTCCTGGGTAAGGCTTGATAAAAATCCTCACCAGTTTGCATAGGTGAACACAGACCCAAACCCTTGGATCTTAAGAACAATGAAGAAGCAATCAGGTTCTTAAAAGAAGAATTTTAATTGAAGAAAAAGTAAAAGAATCACCTCTGTAAAATCAGGATGATAAATACCTTACAGGTTAATCAGATTCAAAACATAGAGAATGCCTCTAGGCAAAACCTTAAGTTACAAAAAGACACAAAAAGAGGAATATACATTCCATTCAGCACAGCTTATTTTGTCAGCCATTTAAACAAAACAGAACCTAATGCATATCTAACTAGATTACTTACTAAGTTCTAAGACTCCATTCCTTTTCTGTTCCCAGCAAAAGCCTCACACAGACAGAGAACCTCTGTTTCTCCCTCCCCTCCAGCTTTGAAAGTATCTTGTCTCCTCATTGGTCATTTTGGTCAGGTGCCAGCGAGCTTATCCTAGCTTCTTAACCCTTTATAGGTGAAAGGGTTTTTCCTCTGTCCAGGAGGGATTTTAAAGGGGTTTACCCTTCCTTTTATATTTATGACAAGGATATATTAAAGTTAACACAAAATTTAGTTTAGGAAATGTCTTTGTACTCTTTAATTTAAAGCCATTTCCACCTTAAAAGAGTAAATTGGACAGATGGTGAATATGGTCTAAACTCTTGCTTGCCCTGGAAAAAATAACAACCAGTCAGCTACTGAGCTTTGAAAAATGGATAAAGGAAACACTCAAGAACTATTTTCCATAAGGATTTGTAGTGGCTTGAGAGGGGTGGTGAAGCAAAAGCTTGCTTGTCACGTGCTTTTAGTCCACACAATAGTAATGAATGTGCCAAGAGATACAGTGTTCATGTCTTATCTGGCAGACCAGTCTGCTAATTCCGTTTTAAATGATCATTCGAGATGGATGGTATGATTCTGATAAGCCCACTGTAAAATTGTGTAAGAGAGGATTCTCCACAGTGGGCTCTCCAGAGAAAATCCCTATTTCTCAGCTCAGGCTCATTTAAATTCTTCCTTGCCTTTGCTGTTACTTTTTCTCCCAAGAAGAAGGGCCTATAATAAGTAACTGCAGTGCACATCTCCTGTCCCTCTCCCTTACCATCTCATTCATCTTCAGAACTGTGTGCAGGGATTTAGCCATACATCTTCTGTTTACCTTTATGGGAGCCATATAGGTAATCCTTGTTTGCCACTTGGAAACATTTAGGGGGTTAACTGATCAATTTTAAGAAAAAGCTGTGTTGTCCAAATGGTACACTTCATTTCAGTTTTAAGATCATGAATGCATATTGGGTGCAGTGTGATAGTGTTCTCTAGAGCAGGAGTCGGCAACCTTTCAGAAGTGGTGTTCTGAGTCTTCATTTATTCACTTTAATTTAAGGTTTCGCGTGCCAGTAATACATTTTAATGTTTTTTAGAAGGTCTCTCTCTATGTCTGTATATTATATAACTAAGCCATTGTCGTATGTAGAGTAAACAAGGTTTTCAAAATGTTTAAGAAGCTTCATTTAAAATTAAATTAAAATGCTGATCTTACGCCGCCAGCCCGCTGCCGGCCTGGGGTTCCGTTCACCTAGGCTGGCAGCAGGCTGAGCAGGGCCTGTGGCCGGGACCCCGGCTGGCAAGGGGCCAGCAGCCAGAACCGCGGACCGGCAGTGGGCTGAGGGGGGCCAGCGGCTGGGACCCCAGAACAGCAGTGGGCTGAGTGGCTCAGCCCGCTGCCCGTCTGGGGTTCTGTCCGCTGGCTCCTGCCAGCCAGGGTCCCGGCTGCCGGCGCTGCTCAGCCCGCTGCCGGTCTGGGATCCTGGCCGTGCCCACACAGAGTGGGTACCTACCTTCTCCCTGGTTCTAGCCCATTCTCTTCCTCTCTCTGCACTGAGATGAGGGTGGGAGTGCACTGAGCACAGGGCTGGGGGTGAAGGAGCAGGTTGGGGTGTAGGATCTGGCCAGGAGCTAGAATGAGGGAGGGGGCTCAGAGTTGGGGCAGGAGGTTTGGGTATGGCGTGCTTACCTGAGCAGCTCCCATTTGGTGCAAGGGGTGCAGGTGGGAATGTGTGGGGGGTGCAGGAGTCAGGGCGTGGGGTGTGGGGGGGTGCTGGAGTCAGGGCGGTCATGGGGGGAGGCAGAGGGCTGGGTGTGTGGGGAGTGTAGGGGTCAGGGCTGGGGGTGTGGGCTGGGGTCGTGGGGGTGCTCCCAGTCCCCTGCCTTGAGCGGCTCGTGGCAGGGAGCTCGAGGGGATATGCCCTGATTCTGGCCCCCTGTCCCCACCTCTTCTCTGCCTCCTTCCTGGAGCAGCGCGCGCTGCGGCTCCACTTTCCCCCTCCCTCACAAGGGCCATCAGCTGATCGGCAGTAGGGAGGAAGAGGAGGGGGGGCAGGAATGCAGCACGCTGGGGGAAGAGGTGGGGGACGGGGGGAGCTTGCCTGCTCTGCAGCAGCAGCTGGCAGGACCCAGCTTCTTCACCCTGCCCCCATGGGATGGGGGTGGAGAAGAGCGGGCCGGCGTGGGCAGGATTTTTAATGGTACGCTGCTGTCTGCCGGGGTCCCGGCCTGGGTTCAGCAGCAGGCTGAGCGGGGCCGGTAGCTGGGACCCGGCAGGCAGCAGCGTGCCATTAAAAATCGGCTCGCGTGCTGTCTTTGGCACGTGTGCTGTACGTTGCCGACCCCTGCTCTAGAGACACATTACAGCAAGCTATTCAAAATCACACTTTAATCTTTAGGATATTTCTGTAATTCAGTTCTGACATTCTTACATTTTCTGGAAAGAACAAACTACACCCAGTGGTTGTGTTTTAATCAAAGGTTTCTGGTAACTGTATAAACCAGGCAAGTGTAGCTTAGAATGGTTTATGCCATCAAAATTCTGGATTGTAAAGATGTATTTTTAATTTGTATAATTCAGGTGTAGTTTTTTTTTCTTATAATTGGGATTTAAAGAGTAGCTCTCCTCTCCGAAAACGGGGTTTAAACTAGACATGTTTTTAAAGGGAAAGTATACTTAAAATTGTGATATTTTAGCATATGTCATTTATAAATAAATGTGACTATGGGGCTCAAAAGTTAAATAACCAGTGATATGTCATCAGTTAGAGTATCTTTGTCCACTTGGAACAGGCTTCTGATTTTAGATTTTTTTCTTTTTTTGTCTGGACTGGAACCATTTTATGATCATTGCAGTGCTGAGCTACAGTGCATTGTGCACGTAGAATTTTCAAAGTTTTAAATTCTAAATTAATTAGATTTAAAAATAAATAAATACAACTGCACCAAATTCCTTCCCCTTCTCCCTGCCTTTATTTACAATCCCACTGTATCCTTGAGCAACAGAAAGGTAAAACCCATCATAAACTTGAACGTACTTTTATTTTTTCTTCAGATTTATTTTCATAAACACAGAATATCAAATTTGAGAACATCAGAGGATACTTCAGTATAATATGGCAGTGGAAATTATTTCCAAATTTTTAGTTTGGAGTGAAGCATCATTTGAAACTCAGTGTTTACTACCCTACTCTGTTTTATAAGGATGTGTTAGGTAAGAGTATCTGATACTAACAGTTATAATTTGGCTGCAGAAAGATACAAAATCATTTTGCAGTGATTGCTTCAAATTTTCATACTAATGGCCCTTCAGGGCACATTTCTCTTTTAGAAATATAGCACCTGAAAACTTCAGTTATTTAATATCACTGTTTTTCTGCAGTCAAATAGCTCCTTGTTTGTCTTTGAATGAATGTTTAAACAGAAGTGAAATTACATAGCAAATGAGCCACATTTCACATGTATCAGATGTTTTAACTGACTTCCTAGGCACACTTTTCAAAAACACAAGACTCTTGCAGATTGCAGAACGTCAGGATGGCTTTAACTATTGGTCCTATGCTATTGTTAAAGATATTAAAACAATTAATTGCAGCTGCTGAAAGGAAAAGGTGAAACATACTTTCTCTAATAAATAGTTTATGTGCAATGAATGTAGACTTCTTTGCTTCAAACCCTTTTGTCAACAGGTTGACAAATGAGGTAACAAATATCAATGATACTATTATAGTTTCTGTATTGTATTTTCTAAATAGATGTAAATAAACATTTAACATCAGGGAAGATATGATTTTTTGTTTTTTAAAGAGAAGATTCAAATTGCAACTTCAGAAGGAAGTGCTGTGAAGAAGTATGACAGGTTTGTAGCAGTGGAGGCTTTCCTTTCATCTGGGGCTCAGCAGGAGGTGAAATGTCAATATCTTTGAGTTCCACTGGGAGTAACTGTTCCTTGGTCTTCTCCAAGGAGTATGGACATCTCTCTGCCTGTCGGGTGATAAATTACTGCAAATGAAAAACTGTAGTAGCTCTTGCTATGCTTGTAGAGAAAGGAAGTCTGTTTACTTCTGCTACAAACTGTCAATTAGATTTTAGTAGGATATTGAAAGGCTAGTTTTAAAAGGGTGAACCTGCATAGGAGAGGAAAATGGAGTGGAAAAACCATTTTACTGTTAATCTGCATTGTTGTGGGAGACACATTCAAAAGGTAATACAGATCAACAGTTGATACATTTGTTACAGCCTAACTGTACTTCTGAGATAGATCTTGCTGTGTGTTAACTTTTTTAGACAATGTATATTCAATTTCTTCCGTTTGTTGTTTAATGTACAAAGAGAAAAGAGGGCAAAATATTGCTTCATAACTTAAATACTAGTATGTTAAGACATGGTTGATTCGGAACGTCTGTATTTTAGGCTGCAATTAAATGTGATAGTCTTTTTTGTTTAAACCCGCTGTTGTCCTACAAGTGTAATGTATTGCTCAGATCAGGATCTTATTACTAATGTTAGCATTTACAGACTTTTACTGGAAAAAAATTTATGATGTCCTAAAAAAAATGCCTTTTCTATGTCTGTCCAACATGAGTAGGAATTTAAAATACTGTTTTTTATTTTTAATCCAAATATTTCTCAAGAGACCTTCATCTTCCCAAAAAAAACAGTAACTATTTAAATTTGAGATTTAATTATATGTTAAGTCAAACTGATAACATTAGGCAAGGTCATTTGTAGCACAAGTTTTTCCAAACAGCCCTGCAGACCATTTGACCTTTTATCTTATTCCTATTGACATTGATGGGAGTTTTACAGTTGATGTCAGCAGGAGTAGGTTGGTATCCCTTAAGCCTCATCTGCATCACCATTAGTATTCAAGTTCTAGGTATTTTCTAAGTACATAGATGAAGACTGGAAATCACTCCAAAGTAGACAGGGAACTTGATAAAAAAAGAATCTTTCTATAAAAGCAGCTGAGCCAACTGATCTAATTTGTATTCATTTGTGGTAAAGGAACACATTGTTTAAATACTGTATTTGAAACTGGCCAATGTTTAACCATTACATTAAAGTAGTATGTCCTGAATATTTTTTTTTTAAAAATCCTTAACTTTTTTTTTTTAAGGGGTTTTCTGCTCCTTCTGTATTTTAGTGCTTTGGGTGGATCTGAGAGCAACAACACAACATATTTGAAACTTGCTCTTGCTCCCATCCCTTTCTTTTCCATGCGTGTTCTAGCTTACTGTCTCTTCAGTTTCAGTGTCAGCTCTGCTATTGCTGTAACTGGCAAACATCGTTCTCGAAAGCCTGGGTTAGAGTGTGAATGTGACGCTGAGGAAGGTATCAGAATAATGGAACTGAATGCAACCCAAACAGTGATGCTGACTATGCAAAGTGATGTCAAATGTACAGTGTAAACAAATGGAAAAAATAGGGAGTGTTTCTTCTAATCTTTCAGTTCTTGTAATTTGAAGGGTTTCTTATAACAACTGTAGGCACAAGGTTGTTGGCCAGCATCATGATTTTTCCAGCTGACTTGGTGTCCCTTTTGGTGCTGCAGTTTTCTAACCATATTTATTTCAGGAAGAGTGTTTTGAAATCAGTTTTTAAAGAGTATTTGATATTCTTCCTCAGCTATAATAAATGTGTATGGTAGCAACTTTTTCTGGTGCTCATGCTGATGACATTTGATATTCAATATATCCCAGAGTCTTGGAGAAAATTTACTGAGCCAAACTTACTGTTTACATAAATGAGTGCATTCCACTATAATGGAGTCACACCTTTTTGCTTATGTTGTTGATGAATTTGGCTCGTTGCACGTAAGATCCATTTCCATGGTCATAAACAAAACAAAAAAACTAAAGTACAGCATAAAGGAATCATGAAGATAAAATAGTAACAAATTTAAAAATCATGTTTTCATGAGGGAAAAACAAAGGTGGGTTGAGCACCGACTCACAGAAGTACTTTGTAATAATGAAATACTGATGCAACAGGCAACTTGGGGGTGGAGGGGACTTGCTATAAATATCTATTGAAGCAGATAATTTTTTTCCCCATATAAGACTGACCCGTTCCTTTGCCCCTTTCCTCCACCACAGTACAGAGGAAAGCGAGTTCATAATGCAAACTACTAAGCATTAGAATGTTATTTCTAGTACAGAATTAGAAGGATATCTTTTCATATATTTTTAGTAACTGTAGAACTTTCCATCTCCAAAGTGCAGTACAAACATTAACTAATTTTACCACATCATCCCTGGGAGGGTAAGCATTAACTCCAGCTTACTGATGATGAAATGAAGATAGAAAGGTTAAGTGACTTGCATAGCAAGTCGGTGGTAGAATGGAAATTAGGACTCAAGAGTTTCTGATGACAAAGCGTGTGCGCCATATAATCAGAGAGCACCTCTCTCACTTACCAATAGAATGTTAAAACTTGCTAGTAGATGCGGTCTGTACCTGTGGAGTTTAAAAAAATTACTGTTGTAAGAATTTTCAAGGTTACTGGGGAGGCTTGCCACTGGTGTGATCAGGCTCAACTCTTTCTTTCTATATTTCTTTTGCCAGAGTGAACATTTTGTTGATTACCAAGCTTTTATGAACATTTATACAAAGGGGGGAAATGCTTCTTGAAAAGCTTTTTGACTGCATCAGTAGGCTTTCTTGGATATGAAAAAGGCATTTAGAACACAATAAAGAATGTATTTTGTATATGTAGCCATGAAAGCTAGATCTTTTTTTTTAGAAAAAAAAAAAGATGCATTGCATTTCTCAAAAGTAGATAATTGCTTTTCTTTATTTAAAAAGAAAAAATGCTTGACAGTGAGATTATAACATTTTACTGAATAATGTAAGGTCTCTTGTTTTCTTGCACAGGTTTCCACTTGAGTGGCACGGTGACAGATCCTGCAATGCAATCGGAGCCAGAAACTGTTTGCAAGGTAGCTATCAGCTTTGATCGTTGCAAGATTACCTCAGTGACGTGTAGCTGTGGAAACAAGGACATATTTTACTGTGCACACGTTGTGGCACTCTCTTTATACCGGATCCGCAAGCCAGATCAGGTCAAACTGCATCTTCCCATTTCAGAGACACTCTTTCAAATGAACAGAGACCAACTACAAAAGTTTGTACAGTATTTGATCACAATGCACCACACAGAAGTTTTGCCAACAGCTCAGAAATTAGCAGATGAAATTCTTTCTCAGAATTCAGAAATCAATCAAGTCCATGGTAAGTTTAGCAACTGCTTTTCCTTGTCTTTCCTTTGTTCACCCGTTGTTTGTTTTTCTTTACCTATTTTCTCAACTCCGTACAAAAAAAAAAGTATGTAAATGTGGATCATTATTCTACCATTACTTTAAGATGGCTTGAAAAAAACCTGCTAGTTTGCAAGAGAAACCATGTATAAGCAATAAGAATGATCTGTATTGCAATATCTTATAACTAATGTAGCAATGTAGTCTGCCATATTACAATCATATATTTGTTTCTGCTCTTCTTTCTACAGCCATCTTATTAACAATACCTATTTTGCAGTAAATGTACTGACTATGTTTTTGATAGTTTCTCTTTACTGTTCATCTTTGAAATTCTGCTTATCCATAGCTTCATTTCTAAGGCGCTTTTAAAAGAAGCAGAAAAACAGATAAAATCTGTTTTTAATTTTCTTTCATTACATTAAGTTTTCTGCGGACCTTTTTGTTTGGGTTTTGTTCTGCATTGGAGTCAGGAGAGGAAATGAGAAAGGGTAGTGTATTAAAAATATAAGGCCAATTGGCAAAAAACTGTTCTAGCCTAGCCATTGCAGTAACATTAGGTTCAGTTGTTCGGTGAGGAAGCATATTTGACTTACTTTGTTCATTCAAGTGCCACTTGGTTTTGTTCTGCTATAGTGCCCAGTATGTAGGGACTTTATAAACATTTACGAAGATTGGCCCCTGCTCATAGGTCCTTTCAATACAAGGACAAACAAGTACACAAATGTCAGAGTAAGGAATAAGAATATGCAATTTGTATGTACAAGTCAATTTGATTCACTGTAGGCAGTACAGCACAAGTGGATCTTTCAAGTGGACCAAAATCTGGACATGGGAGGGCCTTCCAGATGGGAGCCACATAGAAGGCACAGAGGATTGTTTGAGAATCAGATGGAAAGGTGAAGTTGGGAGCAATGGTGGAGTGGCAAAGATTCGGGGACAACATGACACTTGACAATGCAGGATAACTAGGGTGGGGGGAGTGATATGTGGCGCTTTGGTGGTGTTGACCAGAAGCTTATATTTGATAGGCTACTGGATGGGAAGCCAGTGGAAGGACTCGGAGAAAGAAGTTAAATGATCGAGGAAGATGAGTTTAGTGGCAACATTTTGTCTGGGCTGCAGGAGGGCAGTGTGTGTGTGTGTGTGTGTGTGTGTGGGAGGCCGGAGGAGAGGATTAATCAAGATGGAATATAATAAGAACCTGAAATGAGAGAGTTGGCTGTGAAGGTGGAGAAAATAAAGGACTGATTAGATGAGGAGGAAGAAGCAGAAGGATTTGGAAATAGCATTAATGGGTGGGGCAAGGGATTGGAAGAGTGAAAAATAATGTCCAAGTTGTGGGTCAGAGTGACATGGAGGTTGGTGGGATAGCCTACAGTGATAGAAAAGAGGGGAAGAGAGAGATGCTGAAAGGAGGAAAAAGGTCAGAGAGGTAAGAGGACAGCTGGGAGAGGAGCAGCAAGCATCTTAAAGTCCCATGAGGCTAAGATGTCAAAGAGGAGAAGCTCCACAGTAACAACAAAAGCAGTACAGGGGTCAGAGGATGAGGCTAGAGTAGAGAGAGCTGGGATGCTGTACAAAATTAAAACTGTAATTATACTAATCCTAGATACATTGGCCTAGAAAAACCAGCCACTTTATTCAGTTTGAAGTGGGGCTCCCTTCCAATTGGTAGTACTTAACTTCTAACATGCCTTTTTAAATGTTTGTTTTAAAACTGATATTGAAACCAAAACAATAAAAATAAAAGAAAACAAAGGTTGTAAAGCACTAAACAAGCTTTTGAAAGTGTTCATTTAAGTGTATGGGTAGGATGGGTTAAGAGCATCTATAAAACTAAAATGTTTGTCAGCTTGTGTGCATTGCAATTACATTTGCCTGAAAACTGTAGCAATAAGCCTATTTTAATTGTCAATATAATTATCTAGTAATCAAACAGTGGCAGGAATATACAAGTAGAAAATCCAACTTCAAATCCAACCAAACCAAACCAATGATCCACTACAACCTGTTAAGAATGGTTTACAAGAAAAGGGACCTCTACCTCAGAAAAAGGTTTAAAAAAAAAACCAACAGAAAAATAAAAACTATATCCTTGATTTTTAAAAAAAAGATATTTACCAAGTTAAAATGGGTATAAGTTTCTGTTAAGAAAAAGTAGAACTTTCTAATACACAACAAATAAAGAGTATTCCAGCTGCACATGCTCTCAAATCCAGAGTTTTAATTGTTGTTTCCTCAATTTTTTTATTTGAAAAATATAAAAACCTGTTCCACAAAACCTATTAAACAATTAGTTTTGAGTTCTAACCGTATTGACGAACAAAAGGGTAAAATGACTATCCAATCTGCCACATCCCCGTTGCCGTTAAATGAACTTAGCTAGTTCCCAGAACAAACTTTTTTTTTTTAATAGCAAGTGTGATATATACTCTGTTTCGAATGCAAACCATGTTTTCTGCATTTGTATTGCCATGGACAGATTACTAAAATCTCTATATACATGGACTTCACTGGTCACCTTTGTATTAAGATAACTGTTCACAGATGAATGCTGCTGAACACTATTTAGAGCACAAGTTGCAGAAGTCGCCTCCAAATCTGATTATGGCATGTCTTTAAAGTGCCATGCTGCACCTCTTAGTAAATGGAGAGTGATCTTGGGGTGACATGGTCAGAACAATTGAGCCAGGAAGATAATTTTGGCAGCCGCATTTTGAATGGATCTGAAGGGGACAGCATAGCTATCAAAGATAAAGAAGAGGCTTCAGTGGTGAAGATGAGGGAGGAGTTGCCTGGAGAAGATACTGAATTTTGCAAGTCTAAAGCGGGAAGAAGGAGCAAAACTTGGACATGGCCTGGGTATGTGAATCTATAGAGAGCAGAGTTAATGACAAGGGTATGGTTATTGGCTTTTCCCTTGTCAATTGTCCTAATCTAAGTGTTACCTATCTGACAAGTTCCCATTCGCTTAGAGGCTGACGCTGGGGATTGAATTGGGGACTTCTTAAGGCACAAGTCCCTACAGCTTGAGCCAAAGAGACGGGCACTGTAACAGAGGGCTGTAACAGACTTGTCTGTTGTGGTTTGGGCACAAGGGAGAGCACATAACACGCTAACCAGTGGGTTACCTGAGCATTGACTGGGGTCAGTACCAGGTTGTAAGGCCTTCAAGGAACACTGAGGGTAGTGCTGATGGTTCAGTAAGTGGCTTCTTCTTGATTGGTATTGCTCTAATCCTATAAAACTGGTTTGTGAAGTCATTGTGCTCTTTGAGATACTGTCCTTTTAAAATGAGGCCAAGTCAATGCTGGGCATACTTTGCTAGTTTAGGTATATCGGCTAAGTGCTCCTGGTGTGGATGCATCTCATACGAGCAACACTGCTAGTTCTAGCATGCCTACCCTTTCTCCCCCAAGGGAAATAAGCTAAATCAGCAAAAGTCCAATTTTCCAGTATGACACTGTCTACACTATATGGGCTTTTGCTGCCACAGCTAGGTGTATGGGTCGCAAATTACACCCCTTACCAACATAGTAATGCTGGCAAAAAATTGTAGTATAGACATGGCCTGCAGTGTAGAACTGAGGTCCAAGATCTTGTATGCCTGCCAACACTTGCTTTTTTTGAAGGACTGAGTGAGAAAACAAATATTTTGCTAACAAATAGGAACTTCCCCTCTCTTGGATAAGTACAATTAACATGTTAATACAGCTGTTCTAGTTGGTTCCATTTGCAGAACTATACAGGGCTTATCTGTAACTTCCAAATGGACTTCTTGTCCTAAATCATGTAGGACAAGTTTTTCTAAAGCCTGGTCTACACTAGGAGTTGAGGTTGAATTTAGCAGCGTTACCTCGATTTTAACCCTGCACCCATCCACACAACGAAGCCCTTTTTTTCGATTTAAAGGGCTCTTAAAATCTATTTCTTTACTCCACCCCTGACGAGGGGATTAGTGCTGAAATCGGCCTTGCTGGGTCGAATTTGGGGTACTGAGGATGCAATTCAATGGTATTGGCCTCCGGGAGCTATCCCAGAGTGCTCAGTTGTGACCGCTCTGCATGGCGCGCTCAACTCAGATGCACTGGCCAGGTAGACAGGAAAAGCCCCGCAAACTTTTGAATCTCGTTTCCTGTTTGGCCAGCGTGGCGAGCTCACCTGCACAGGTGGTCATGCAGAGCTCATCATCACAGGAGACCATGCAGTCCCAGAATTGCCGACGAGCTCCAGCATGGACCGAACGGGAGGTATGGGATCTGATCACTGTATGGGGAGATGAATCCGTGCTGCCAGAACTCCGTTTGAAAAGACGAAATGCCAAAATATTTGAAAAAATCTCCAATGGCATGAAGGGCAGAGGCTATAACAGGGAACCGCAGCAGTGCCATGTGAAAATTAAGGAGCTCAGGCAAGCCCACCAAAAAACCAGAGAGGCAAACAGCCACTCCGGTTCAGAGCCCCAGACATGCCACTTCTGTGATGAGCTGCATGCCATTCTAGGGGGTGCAGACACCACTACCCCCACCCTGTGCTTTGACTCTGTCCAAGGAGTGGGAGGCAACACGGAAGTGGGTTTTTGGGGCAAAGAGGAGGAGGTTGTGGATAGCTCACAACAAAGAAGTGGAGAAACCGGTTTCCCCAACAGCCAGGAACTGTTTTTCACCCTGGACCTGGACCCAGTACACCCTGAAGCCACCCAAGGCGGGCTCCCGGACCCTGAAGGCAGAGAAGGGACCTCTGGTGAGTGTACCTTTGTAAATATTATACATGGTTTAAAAGCAAGTGTGTTTAATGATTAATTTGCCCTGGCATTTGTGGCCAGAACAGCTACTGGAAAAGTCTATTAACGTGTCTGGGGCTGGAGCGGAAATCCTCCAGGGACATCGCCATAAAGCTCTCCTGGATATACTCCCAAAGCCTTTGCAAAAGGTTTCTGGGGAGGGCAGCCTTATTCCGTCCTCCATGGTAGGACACTTTACCACGCCAGGCCAGTAGCACGTAGTCGGGAATCATTGCAGAACAAAGCATTGCAGCATATGGTCCTGGTGTTTGCTGGCATTCAAACAACATCCCTTCTTCATCTCTCTGTGTTACCCTCAGGAGAGTGATATCATTCACGGTCACCTGGTTGAAATAGGGTAGCTTTAGTAAGCGGACATTCAGAGGTGCCCGTTCCTGCTGGGCTGTTTGCCTGTGGCTGATCAGAAATCTTCCCCGCTGTTAGCTACATGGTGGGGGGAGGGGTGAAGCCATCATCCCAGAGAAATGGGGGTGTGTGTGTGGGGAGGGGGGGAGTAGTTGGGTTTCTGCTGCATTTGAACCCAGAAACCGCAGATCCTCCTTTTAAATTGCCAACCCATTTTTAATGGCCAACCCAACGGCTACTACTTATGGGAAATGAGGGTGCTGCTGTTTGAAACCATTCCTACATGTTATGAAGGTTAAAGAAGCCGAAAGCTGCCTGCAAGCCAAATTCTGTTGCCCGGCCCTGCATGAGTGATCTCTCACACCAAACCGGCATACCCTCAATAAGAGGCAAAATGCAACCTTGTAATGAAAGCACATGTGCTATGTAATGTTAACAGCAAGGTTTACCATGAAAGAGTGTACCCATTGTTCTATAAAATGTCTTTTTAACTACCACTCTCCCTTTTTTCCTCCACCAGCTGCATATGTTTCTCCTTCCCAGAGGCTAGCAAAGATTAGAAGGCGAAAAAAACGCACTCGTGATGAAATGTTCTGACCTCATGCTGTCCTCCCACACTGACAGAGCACAGCAAAATACATGGAGGCAGACAATCTCAGAGTGCAGGAAAACACCATATGACCACGAGGAGAGGTGGCGGGCTGAAGATGGTAGGTGGCATCAGCTTGCTGAAAGAAGGCAGGAGTCAATGCTCAGGCTGCTGAAAGATCAAACTAATATGCTCCAGCGTATGGTTGAGCTGCAGGAAAGGCAGCAGGAGCCCATACCACCACTACAGCCCCTGTGTAACCAACCGCCCTCCTCCCCAAGTTCCATAGCCTCCTCACCTAGACACCCAAGAATGTGGTGGTGGTGGGGGGCTCCGGCCACCCAGCCACTCCACCCCAGAGGATTACCCAAGCAACAGAAGGCTGGCATTCAATAAGTTTTAAAGTGCTGTGTGGCCTTGTCCTTACCTCCTCCACCACCCCTCCCGGGCTACCTTGGCAGTTATCCTCCTATTTATGTGATGAATTAATAAAGAACGCATGAATGTGAAGCAACAATGACTTTATTGCCTCTGCAAGCGGGGATTGAGGGGGTATGGGAGGGTGCTTAGCTTACAGGAAAGTAGAGTGAACCCGGGGGGGGTTCCATCAAGGAGAAACAAACAGAACTTTCACACCGTAGCCTGGCCATTCCTGAAACTGGTTTTCAAAGCTTCTCTGATGCGCACCGCCTCCTCCTGTGCTCTTCTAACCACCCTGGTGTCTGGCTGCGCGTAATCAGCGGGCAGGCAATTTGCCTCAAACTCCCACCCTGCCATAAACGTCTTCTCCCTTACTCACACAGAGATTGTGGAGTGCACAGCAAGCAGCAATAACAATGGGAATATTGGTTTTGCTGAGGTCTAACCGAGTCAGTAAACTGCGCCAGCGCGCTTTTAAACGTCCAGATGCACATTCTACCACCATTCTGCTCTTGCTCAGCCTATAGTTGAACAGCTCCTGACTTCTGTCCAGGGTCTCTGTGTATGGCTTCATGAGCCATGGCATGAAGGGGTAGGCTGGGTCCCCAAGGATAACTATAGGCATTTCAACATCCCCAACAGTTATTTTCTGGTCTGGAAAGTAAGTCCCTTGCTGCAGCTGTTGAAACAGACCAGAGTTCATGAAGATGCAAGCATCATGTACCTTTCCCGGCCATCCCATGTTGATGCCGGTGAAACGTCCCTTGTGATTCACCAGTGCTTGCAGCACCATTGAAAAGTACCCCTTGTGGTTTAGGTACTCACTGCCTTGGTGCTCCGGTGCCAAGATAGGGATATGTGTTCCGTCTATGGCCTCACCACAGTTAGGGAATCCCATTGCAGCAAAGCCATCCACTACAACCTGTACATTTCCCAGGGTCACTACCCTTGATATCAGCAGATCTTTGATTGCGTTAGGTACTTGCATCACAGCAGCCCCCACAGTAGATTTGCCCACTCCAAATTGATTTCTGACTGGTAGCTGTCTGGCGTTGCAAGCTTCCACAGGGCTATCGCCACTCGCTTGTGAACTGTGAGGACTGCTCTCATCTTGGTATTCTTGCGCTTCAGGGCAGGGGAAAGCAAGTCACAAAGTTCCATGAAAGTGCCCTTACACATGTGAAAGTTTTGGAGCCACTGGGAATCGTCCCAGACCCGCAACACTATGCGGTCCCACCACTCTGCTTGTTTCCCGAGCCCAGAATCAGCGTTCCACGCCATGAACCTGCCCAATTGACACCATTGTAGGGGGCTGTACTTTGTGAGAAGTCTATGTCCATGTCCTCATCAGTCTCGTCACCGAGCTGCAGTCGCCTTCTCCTCGCCTGGTTTCGCTTATCCTGCTGGATAATGCGCACAGTGTTTATAGTGCTCATAATTGCCGCGGTGAGCTGAGTGGGCTATGGCGTCTGCGCTGAAAAAAGGCACAAAATGATTGTCTGCCATTGCTCTGACGGAGAGAGGGGCAACTGACAACATGGCTTACATGGTTGGTTTACAGGGAATTAAAATCAACAGAGGGGGTGGCTTTGCATCAAGGAGAAACAGAATGGCCCCCTCAAGGATAGAACTCAAAACCCTGGGTTTAGCAGGCCGTTGATTTCACGGAGGGAGGGAGGAAGGGGGGAGAAAATGAATACAAAACAGATCTGTTCTATTTCTTGTTGTGATCCACTTCATCTATCTTTATACATCTTGTTGGCAGCAGACGGTGCAGTACGACTGCTAGCCATCATCATCTCCTGGGTGCTCATTAGAAGACGGTGTAGTACGACTGCCGGCAGGACTGAATCGCCATGAGAGAAAACTTAAAAGGGAAATGACCTGGCTGAGTCACTCCCATGTTTGCCCAGGCGCCTCTGACCGACCTCACTGAGGTCGGCTAAAAGAGCACTCTGGAGTACAGCGATGATGGCTACCAGTCATACTGCACTGTCTGCTGCCAAAAGGCAATGAGCTGCTGCTGTGTTGCAATGTAGTACTGCATCTGCCAGCACCCAGGAGACATACGGTGAGCTGAGCAGGCTCCATGCTTGCCATGATATGGCATCTGCATGGGTAACCCAGGAAAAAAGGCGCGAAACGATTGTCTGCTGTTGCTTTCACGGAGGGAGGGAAGGATGGGCCTGATAAGTACCCAGAACCACCCACGACAGTGTTTTTGCCCCATCAGGCATTGGGATTTCTACCCAGAATTCAAATGAGCGGCAGAGACTGCGGGAACTGTGGGTTAACTACCCATAGTGCAATGCTCCAGAAGTCGATGGTTGCCTCAGTACTGTGGACGCACTCCACCGACTAAATGCACTTGGAGCATTTTTGTGGGGGGACACACAATCGACTGTATAAAAACATTTTCTACAAAACCGACTTCTATAAATTGAACCTAATTTCGTAGCATAGACATAGCCTAAGTCTAGATGATATATACCCAAGAGTTCTGAAGGATCTTATCAATTACATGGCTAAGAAAAATCATGCAATGTCATTAAGAAACTTACCCTCCAATCCTTTGGTGCAGTTAACATATGTTGCACCTGTGTTTTATAAAAGACTCTCTTAACGATCCAGAGAATTACAGACCAGTAAGCCTTCTATACCTCGTAAATTGACTTAAAAACCCACACTATATAGGTAGGGTCTAAGCAGTTTCGCCAGACTCTATTTGCTTTTGTAGAAACCAGTCTGATAGAATTCTTTGAATGTATGAAGTGGTGCATAAAAGAGAACCTGTTAACCAAGAGACTAATTAGTAGTGGTGTGGTAACCTCTGTAGACACTAAATAGTCCCTTGTGAGGGATAAAATATTTTCCTGGATAAGAAACTGGCTAAAAGACAGAAAACAAAGCGATCATTTTTCATCATCGGGAAGCAGAATACAAACTGCAGGGTGACTTGAGGTTTCATACCAGAACTGGTGATTGGTTAATGATCTGGAAGAAATGGGCTAAGGAGGGTGGTGGCAAAAACTGCAGAAGACAAAAAATTATTTAAGTTAGTTAAAACCAGAGAAGATTCTGAGGAACTCCAGAAAGCCCTAACCAAGCCAGGTGAATGGGAGACACAATGGCTGATGAAACTCAGAGTGTTGATAAACCCAAAGTAATATGTGTTAAAGGGAAACTCGAACTATTCAGACAGATTACATGGTTCAAAATTAACAGCAGTGACTCAGATAAAGAAGCTAGGCATCATTGTGGACAGCTCAGTGAAGATCTCAGTTCAGTGTGCAGTTATACCTTAAAAAACAAGTAAAATGCTAGGATTCATAAGGAATGGGGTGGAGAATGATACAGAAAACATTATCCCTTTGTACAAATTAGTGTTTTCCCTTCATCTGGAGTACTGTCTGCAGTATTGATTACTGCATCTCAAAAAGGATATTGCAGAATTAAAGGTGATTCAGAGAAGGGTATGAAGAATGAATAGAAGCATGGAAAAAATCTCATATGAAGAGACTGAAAATATTTGGCCTGTGTATTTTGGAAATGAAACTAATAAAAGGACACCAGATAAATGTATACAAAATAATGCATGGTCTAGAGAAGGTAGTTCAGGAGTTTCTGTTCTATGAGACAGCACCAGAACAAGGGGACACTTAATGATTGTTAGGTATCAGAGGGGTAGCCGTGTTAGTCTGGATCTGTAAAAGCAGCAAAGAGTCCTGTGGCACCTTATAGACTAACAGACGTATTGGACCATAAGCTTTCATGGGTGAATACCCACTTCGATGGATGCATCCGACAAAGTGGGTATTCACCCATGAAAACTTATGCTCCAATACGTCTGTTGGTCTATAAGGTGCCACAAGACTCTTTGCCGCTTTTAATGATTATTGAAAGGTGTCCAGTTAAAAACTGATAAAAACATATGCTACTTCACACAACTAGACTGTGGACCTCATTGCCACAGGGTGTTACTGAAGCCAAGAATTTAGCAAGATTTTGAGTGATTGGACGTGTATAGATAACATGAATATCCAGTTATAGTAGTTAATGTGAGGAAAGTGTTTTGGGAGGTTTTTTAAGATAATATTGAGGGTTAGGGTAACACTTTTTTATGGAGGACTGATTAACCCACATCTGCCTACTATGGCGTTTCTTGCAACTTCTTCTAAAGCATCTGATGCTGGCCACTCTCAGATATTGAGTTAGATGGATCACAGGTGTGATCCAGTGTGGCTATTCCTGTGCTACTGTGTACTGATTAAATAGGCACAAGTGTTCCTCCCCAAAAAGTGTTTGAAATTTATTGGCAAATGAAGTGATTCAGGTATAAGTTTGAAGCATTTAGGAATCAAAGGTATAATGTAATTGTGACTGTTAATTTGATCGTATGTTGATTTTATATAATTCAAATGGTGCCTCTAAAGTAATTCAGTTTAATTCTGACTACACTTTAATAAAAGTTAATTACCATGCTGTTGTGTTGGTAAGGGTGCAGAATCACTGCAGTCTGATAGGCTAAAACAATTCCATTTTTGCTAACTTCAAATTAAAGCATGCTTTTATTTGAAATGGTATTTCTATGCCCTCATCCCCTCCTCTTAATGCTGTCATCAGATGACACTTAAAGGTTTTAATGATCTACTGTTAATTTTATGAATATTTTTACAAATTTAAATGTATCCAAAAAGTTTTTGGAAAGTGTAGGGGACAATTTCCTGGTGCAAGTGCTGGAGGAACCAACTAAGGGCAGAGCTGCTCTTGACCTGCTGCTCACAAACTGGGAAGAATTAGTAGGGAAAGCAAAAGTGGATGGGAACCTGGGAGGCAGTGACCATGAGATGGTCGTGTCAGGATCCTGAACTCAAGGAAGAAAGCAGAATACAGACCCTGGACTTCAGAAAAGCAGACTTTGACTCCCTCAGGGAACTGATGGGCAGGATCCCCTGGGAGAATAACATGAGGGCGAAAGGAGTCCTGGAGAGCTGGCTGTACTTTAAAGAATCCTCATTGAGGTTACAGGAACAAACCATCCCGTTGTGTAGAAAGAATAGTAAATATGACAGGCAACCAGCTTGGCTTAACAGTGAAATTCTTGCTGATCTTAAACACAAAAAAGAAGCTTAGAAGAAGTGGAAGATTGACAAATGACCAGGGAGGAGTATAAAAATACTGCTAGGGCATGCAGGAGTGAAATCAGGAAGGCCAAATAATACCTGTAGTTGCAGCTAGCAAGAGATGTTAAGAGTAACAAGAAGGGTTTCTTCAGGTATGTTAGCAACAAGAAGAAAGCCAAGGAAAGTGTGGGTCCCTTACTGGATGAGGGAGGCAACCTAGTGACAGAGGATGTGGAAAAACGCTAATGTACTCAATGCTTTTTTTGCCTCTGTCTTCATGAACAAGGTCAGCTCCCAGACTGCTGCACTGGGCAGCACAGCATGGGGAGGAGGTGATCAGCTCTCTGTGGAGAAAGAAGTGGTTCAGGACTGTTTAGAAAAGCTTGACGAGCACAAGTTCATGGGGCCGGATGCGCTGCATCCGAGAGTGCTAAAGGAGTTGGCGTATGTGATTGCAGAGCCGTTGGCCATTATTTTTGAAAACTCATGGCGATCGCGGGTGGTCCCAGACGACTGGAAAAAGGCTAATGTAGTGCCCATCTTTAAAAAAGGGAAGGAGGAGGATCCGGGGAACTCCAGGCCAGTCAGTCTCCCCTCAGTCCCTGGAAAAATCATGGAGCAGGTCCTCAAGGAATCAATTCTGAAGCACTTGGAGGAGAGGAAAGTGATCAGGAACAGTCAGCATGGATTCACCAAGGGCAAGTCATGCCTGACTAATCTAATTGCCCCTTATGATGAGATAACTGGCTCTGTGGATGAGGGGAAAGCAGCGGACGTGTTATTCCTTGACTTTAACGAAGCTTTTGATATGGTCTCCCACAGTGTTCTTGCCAGCAAATTAAAGAAGTATGGGCTGGATGAATGGACTACAAGGTGGACAGAAAGCTGGTTGGATCGTCGGGCTCAACGGGTAGTGATCAATGGCTCCATGTCGAGTTGGCGGCCAGTATCAAGCGGAGTGCCCCAAGGGTTGGTCCTGGGGCCGGTTTTGTTCAATATCTTCATTAATTATCTGGAGGATGGTGTGGACTGCACCCTCAGCAAGTTTGCAGATGACACAACTGTGAGGAGTGGTAGATACACTGGAGGGTAGGGATAGGATACAGAGGGATCTAGACAAATTCGAGGATTGGGCCAAAAGAAATCTGATGAGGTTCAACAAGGACAAGTGCAGAGTCCTGCATTTAGGATGGAAGAATCCCATACAGTGCTACAGACTAGGGACCAAATGGCTAGGCAGCAGTTCTGCAGAAAAGAACCTCGGGGTTACAGTGGATGAGAAGCTGGATATGAGTCAACAGTGTGCCCTTGTTGCCAAGAAGGCTAATGGCCTTTTGGGCTGTATAAGTAGGGGCATTGCCAGCAGATCGAGGGACGTGATCGTTCCCCTCTATTCGACACTGGTGAGGCCTCATCTGGAGTACTCTGTCCAGTTTTGGGCCCCAAACTACAAGAAGGATGTGGAAAAATTTGGAAAGAGTCCAGTGGAGGGCAACAAAAATGATTAGGGGACTGGAACACATGACTTATGAGGAGAGGCTGAGGGAACTGGGATTGTTTAGTTTGCAGAAGAATGAGGGGGGATTTGATAGCTGCTTTCAACTACCTGAAAGGGGGTTCCAAAGAGGATGGCTCTAGACTGTTCTCGGTGGTAGCTGATGACAGAACAAGGAGTAGTGGTCTCAAGTTGCAGTGAGAGGTTTAGGTTGGATATTAGGAAAAACTTTTTCACTAGGAGGGTGGTGAAACACTGGAATGCGTTATCTAGGGAGGTGATGGAATCGCCTTCCTTTGAGGTTTTTAAGGTCAGGCTTGCCAAAGCCCTGGCTGGGATGATTTAGTTGGGGATTGGCCCTGCTTTGAGCAGGGGGTTGGACTAGATGACCTCTTGAGGTCCCTTCCAACCCTGATATTCTGTGATTCTATGTATCAGTGAAGAGTACTAAAGCATGGCTTGAATAAGTGGTTTGGATAGGTTTGACTGAAGATGGAAACATTGCTCAAAAATGAGGAGTGGGGGAAGTGGACAGTTTTAAAACATAGATATTGTTTGTATTTTAACCATATTTGATGGATGGTAGTTCCTAAGCAGTCTGCACTATACAGGCTTTTTTTTTTTTCCTGTGCCAGAGTCTAAAAAGTCAGAACCCTGGTAAATGCAGGTTTGAAAGAGAAGTGTAAGCTCCTTGTTTCACTCTCACTTTCAAATATTGTTCTTTTAGAGTGAAATTTCTACACTTGCAGCATTCTGTTCAAAGGTTAAACTTAATTCAAAAGCTCAAACCAAGTTATTTGAGATGTTTTAAGCAATGTCAACAAGAAAAATGTCTTTTAATAGTCTTCAGAAATTTAAATTAAAAATAAAAATGATTCTTCAGCTCAGAACTTGAAAATGGGTTAGTTTTTAAAAAGGTAGCTTTTAATTGTCATAATAGTCTGTGGAGACCAGCAGCTTTCTGAAATAATTTGGTTCAGGAATGTCATAAAAGATGTTTGAAAAAGACCTACTGCCCATGCACGATATTTTTAATTATATTAAACATTTTGCTTTTAAGCCATAGAAGCACATATTAAAAATGTATATCCTTATTCATATACTGAACATGTTTGTGTATATGTAAATTAAAAATGGCCATAAATGCATTAACTAAAATCTATTTTAAAGACCAGTCATGACAGATAAGTTAACTAAGCCTGAGGTGAGGAGGGAACAAATATATATGAGTGTCTGAAATGACACCATTTAATTACAGGTTTTTAAATATTTCATATAATTAGTGCATTTCACTTTCAAAGCTCAAACATATGCTAATTAATCCTCATGAAACCTCTGAAGCACATAAGTAATATTTATCCCCAATTTACAAATAGGGAAAGGGAGTTGGTGTTGGTGCTAGGGTTAAACTCAAGAATTTCTGGCTCTCAGTTCTGTGCTCCTTCCAACAACCAACAACACTTCATTACAGATTTAGAGCTTGTTTGGGTCTTCAGCTATTTTAGGCAGGTGTACAGCTGCCTTTATAATGTAACCGCCGTTTCCTCCCTGGGGACAAGCAACACTCACCTGTGTGCCTGGGCTCCTGATATTGTTGACAGAAAGAGATCCTGAGTATACCAGTGGTGGTGATGTATAGGTGGGAATCCTCTATCCCCTACTCTGCTGCAGTCCTTTTACTTGTAAAGGAAATTAAAATTGGCAGTGTATCCACCTGGCTGGGCCCTGTACACACTAAATTGGAGCCTCCATGAATAAGCGTATTCTAATCCATGCAATGGGTCTAACTAAAAGATACCAATTATAAATAGTATACACCCAGTATACATTTAGATTAGTTAACATACCTTTACTTAACAACGTAAGGAAACACGGTAGACTGAGATTAAATGTCACTACTAATTGAAGTTAGTGGGTGTGGCAGTTTCATCAATCGATTTAAAAAATAGTTTACAGTAGTAAATAAAACTTATCTAACGTGCATTAAAACTGCCACCATTTAACCCACCCCTGAGTGGACACTCCTCTGGATTTCAGAGTTCTAAACACTTGTTTGTGTGGGCGTGCTTGGAGATCTTGAAGCTGAAGACAACACTTTGTTGGTCCAGTGAATCAGTCCAGCCAAGACAACAAGGGGCAGAACATTTCTAATTTAGGATCCTTTCAAGCTGTACACCCCTTCTGAAGATTGGAGTTGTTTTAATCAAATGTCAACAAACTTGGGTTCTGGTTTGATGAGAAGACCATTCTGCTCTTCTCAGACTCAGACAACTCCTTAAAGGCTTTGCTATGTCCCTTTCCTTGCAAGTACTTTCCCAAAAAAGGGTGGTGGTTACTCACACTGCCTTCACTGCAGATCCACCTCAGTCAGCTCTGGGCACAACAACAGTTTCTGCCCTGCTTCCAATGAAGCCAACAAGTCTCTGAGGCTCCCTGCTTGCTCAAACCCCCAGCAAATTCTCAGTAGTTGCTTCTAGCTTCCTAGCAGCAGTTGAGCAGCAGCTCCTGGTATGGACAAAGCTCCACAAAAGTAATCTCATCGCCTCTCCAAAATAGTCTATCATTTGCTCTCCTTAGAAGAAGTCTCTCTCTCCTCCCAAGGCATCATGGGAGTTGTGGACTCCAAGGTTGGATTACAGCGCTCAGGATCTTCTCAACTGGAACACTCTCAGTTGAGTTCAGAGGCCCCGTTAGTAAAGGGTGCCTACAATAAGCAATAGGAACCATGTTTTTTGTTTTAAACTCAGTTTCCGCTAACTGCTTTAAACTACTACCCTAGCTAATAAAAAAAAAAATCCTATCTACTGCTCTGATTGGGGGGTGCGGGAGAGAGACACAGGACCTATGAAATATTTACTCTAGTATGAGTGAATGTAGTACACTTGAAAAGTACAATCGAGTGCCCTGGAGAAAAATCTGCTGTTTATCCACAGAACAGGGGTGGCATGGGTAGTGGCAATTCAGGCCTCCATACTGCACTATCACTGTGCTACAGCCCTGACCAGCAAGGACTAATTCTTAGGTGAGAAGGTAGCTTAGAATGGCCCTGCCCTTTCAGACATTGCCTCCATACCTTTTTAGTCCATGACCATTGACTAAGACCACCAACGGGGTTGTTGAAAAATTAGTGGGTTTAACAGTAAACTGTTACACCCTGTTGCCAAACAGACAATAAATACACATAAGGAAATTCCTTTTTCCTTTTTTTAGTTAGAAAAAAAGTTAAAGTCAAACCATACTGAGCATAACACGTGCAGATTTGTGAGAGAGGAGGCTCCAGACACTGCATGAAGTCTCTGTAATACTAGGCTGAGCCACATTTGTGAGCAGACCCTCAGCATGGTATCTTTGACCTTTGTCACCAAGACTTCTGGCAACAATGATTAGGGGCACAGTGCTACTGTGGAAAACAGTTTCAGAACCCGGCTGAAACCAGAACATAAACGCCATACATACTGACTCAGATCCAGGGCCATCCCTAGCCATTTTGGTGCCCTACGCAGCCCCCCTGCGGGGGAACTGTGTGGGGTCCCAGGCCTCTGCCGGGGGAGACTTGGGAGGCAGAGGGGAAACTGCCCCCCAGCACTCACCAGTGGCACGGTTGGGAGCTGGTGGCATGGAGCGGGCTGGAGCCAGGTCGCTCTGCTGACTGCTGCCTGTGAGTGCAGGGCACCCGACCCTTGCTGCAGTCCTCGGGGGAAAGGCTGGGGTGGGATGAGGCAGGGTGGAGCAGGGGTGGGATAGGGAAGAGGTGGAGCAGGGGCTGGTGCAGCCCGCAGCTGCATACTTTGCGTATGGGTAAGGATGGCCCTGCTCAGACCAGTGGTTCATGTAACCCAGTATCCCATCTTCTGACAGTGACCAGTGCCAGATGCTTCAGAGGGCGTGAACAGAACAGGGTAATTTAGTGAGGGATTCATCCCCTCTCCTCCAGTCCCAGCTTCTGGCAGTCAGAGGTTTAGGAATACCCAGAACATGAGGTTGTGTCCCTGACCATCTTGACTAACAGCCCTTGAAGGACTCCTGAACCCTATTTCTTTCTTGGCCATCACACATCCCCTGACAATGAGTTCCACAGGATGAATGTTCATTATGTGAAGAAGTACTTCCTTTTGTTTGTTTTTAAACCTGTTGCCTGTTAATTTCATTGGGCCAACCCCTGGTTCATGTCTTATGTGAAGGAGTAAATAACACTTTCACTTTCTCCACACTGTTCATGATTTTATAGACCTTTGTCATATCCTCTCTTAATTATCTCATTTCTAAGATGAACAGTCCCAGTCTTTTTACGCTTGACTTTCTTTTTACTCATATGGAAGCTGTTACGTACGTCTGTTAATTTTTGTTTCCCTTCTCTGGACTTTTTCCAATTCTAATGTATTCTTTTTGAAATGTGGTGACCAGAACTGAACATAGTATTCAAGATGTGGACATACCTTTGGTTTATATAGAGGTATTATATTTACTATCTGATTATCTATACCTTTCCTAATGGTTCCTAACTAACATTGTTGGCTTTTCTTTACTTATCTGTTTTAATTTATCAGTTTGTTCTACAACATATTCTATTGACACCTCAATCTTGGACAGTTCCTCAGATTTGTTACCTAAGAAGAATATCTCAAGTATGGGACTTTTTGTTACATCCTCTGCAGTGAAGACTGATGCAAAAAATTCATTTGGCTTCTCTGCAACAGCCTTGTCTTCCTTGACTGTTCATTTAGCACCTCAGTCACCTGTTTCGGGTATATTTTTTTTTAAAAAAATTCTGTTTAGTTTTTGTCTTTTGCTAGTTGCCCTTCAAATTCTTTTTTGGGCTTCCTAATTATACCTTGACTTAACAAAGTTTGTTCCTTTCTATTTTCCTCAGTAGGGTTTGACTTTCCAATTTTTAAAGTTTCCATGCAGCTTGCAGGCATTTCAGTCTTAAGACAGCTCCTTTTAATTTCTGTTTAACTAGCCTCCTCATTTCTGTATAGATCACCTTTTTGAAGTTAAATGGTACTGTGGTGTGTTGTTTTGGTATTTTCTCCCTACAGAGATGTTAAGTTTAATTACATTATGGTTGCTGTTACTGAGCAGTTAAGCTATATTCACCTCTTGGATGAGATCTTTTGCTTCACTTAGGACTAAATTGAGAATTGCCTCTCCCCTTCTAGGTTCCAGGACTAGCTGCTCCAAGACGCAGTCATTAATTTTATCTCTGTATCCCATCCTGAGGTGACATGTTCCCAGTATACATGGGGATAGTTGATATACTCCATTATTACTGGGCTTTGTTTTATTAGCCTTTCCAATGTCCCTGACTGTATTTCACAATTATTGTCACCATCCTGGGCAGGTGATTGTTAGTATATTTCTACTGCTATACTCTTATTATTCAAGCATGGAATTTCTATCCATAGAGATGGTGTGGTCAAGTTTGTCATTTAAGATTTTTACTACATTTGATTCTATGCTTTCTTTTAAATATAGTGCCACTCCTCCACCAGCATGACCTACTGTCATTCCTATATATTTTGTACCCTGGTATTATTGTGTCCCATTGATTATCATCATTCCACCAATTTCTGTGATGCCTGTTATTTCAGTAGCCTCCTTTAATACCAGGCATTCAAGTTTACCCTCTTAGTATTTGGACTTCCAGCATTTATATACAGTCACTTAAAAGATCTGTCAATATTTAGTTGTATGCCTTCATGTAATGTAACTGAATGGAACTCTCTCTTGCTTGACTGTTTCTCTTCAGTTCCTACCTGTAATTTATCAACTTCTGTCCTCTCCTCTTTATGAGGATATAGAATATCCCCTTTAATAAATTCTCCCCTAAGGGATGGGTCTGCCTGGCCTGTGCGTTCCTCCACAAATCTCAACACTACCCTAAGCCTTAGTTTAAAACCTCCTCTATGAGCTTTTTAGTTTTACATGCCAGCAGTCTGGTTCCATTTTGGTTTAGGTGGAGCCTATCCTTCCTGTATAGTCTCCTTCATTCCTAAAATGTTCCCAGGTCCTAATAAATCTAAATCCCTCCTACCAACACCGTCTGATCTACGCATAGAGACTGTGCAGTTCTGCTTGTCTAACTGGACCTGTACATTGAACTGGAAGCAATTTAGAGAATAGTACCATGGAGGTCCTGGATTTGAATATCTTGCCTAGCAGCCTAAATTTAGCCTCCACCACTTCTCCCCTGCCTTTCCTGATGTAATTGGTACCTACATGTACCACAACCACTGGCTCCTCCCCAGCACTGCACATAAGTCTATCTAGATGTCTTGAGAGATCCACAACCTTCCCACTTGACAGGCAGTTCACCAGGTGGTTCTCCCAGTCATCAGAAACGTAATGCTCTATATTTGTAATAAATCCTCCATTACTATTGCCTGTCTCTTCCAAATAAGTTGGGGTCACCTCCCTCAGAGGAGGATCATCAGTACGAGGCAATATCATGACATCTGAAAGGAGTTCCCCAACTATGGGCTTGTTTCCCTCTGCTCCTTTTTGATATAGTCCTTCTCCAAGGCTTTCATCCTCCTCTGCAGCACAGAAGCTGCCAGATTGGGGGTGGGACCGTTCTACTATGTTCCAGAAAGTCTCATCTATGTACCTCTGTCTTACTTAGCTCCTGCAGTTCAGCCACTCTGGTTTCATGAGCCCATATATGGTCTCTGAGGGCCATGAGCTCCTTGCACTGAATACATACATACGCCACCTGCCCACAAGGAAGGTAATCGTACATGCTGCAGTCTCTGAAATAAACTTGGTAGCCCACACTCTGCTGCTGGACTTGTGCTTTGTTATTTTTACTCTTGCAGGGTTTGGGGGTTTTTTTGGGTGGGGAAAGGAGGTGGTTTGTTTTCTGTGGGGGAGGGGGTGGTTGGAGGGGGTCAATTATTGGCCTAAGTTTAGAGAATGTTTGTTAGGTGTATCTGTATCTTGTGCTCCCACTCTAATCTCCCTCTGAAAACTCCTGTTTGCTGTTCCTGTTTGCTCTGGTCGCTTATGGGCTGGCTGTTCTCCCTGAGTTAGCCATACCCCCTTGTCAAGAGGCCCTAAAGGGATCAGAGCTCAATGGATGGTAGTCAAGCCCCTCATTAGGAAGCCATCAGTCTGGGCCAGGGCTGGGCAAACTATGGCCCGCAGGCCAGATCCAGGTCAGGCTCCCGGAAGCCACAGTATGGTCCCGCTCCAGCCAGGTCGCAGGGTTGGGGACCGCACCATGCGGCTCCCAGAAGCTGTGGCATGGCCCCACTCCAGCTCCTATGCGCGCCAATGGCCCCCTCCAATGGCCCCCTCTGGCGCTCCAATGGGAGCTGCAGGGGTGGTGCCTGCGGACGGGACAGCGTGCAGAGCTGCCTGGCCACGCCTCAGCATAGGAGCCAGAGAAGGGACATGCTGCTGCTTCCGGAGCCTCTTGAGGTAAGTGATGCTGCAAACCTGCACCCCTGAGCCTCTCCCCACACACCAACCCCCTGCCCCAGCCCTGATCCCCCTCCTGCTCTCCAAACCCCTCAGTCCCAGCCCGGAGCCCATTCCCGCACCCTAAACTCCTCATTTCTGACCCCACCCCAGAGATCGCACCCCCAACTGGAGCCCTCACCCCCTACTGCACCCCAACCCTAATTTTGTGAGCATTTATGGCCCGCCATACAATATTCCCAGATGTAGCCCTTGGGCCAAAAAGTTTGCCCACCCCTGGCCTAGGGTGAGCATGCAGCCCACTAAATAAACCACACTATACGCTTCAATCAAGAAAGCACACAACAACAAACAGATGACAAACTCACCCCAAGGGTCACCTGGTCACTCCTCCCTCACCTGGAGAACTCCCTCAAAACTGCCCTGTTCATTACTCCTGTATTGGAGAACTCTCTGGCAATGTTATTGTTACAGTTCTGGGCTGATCTGATACCAGTGTTCCAGGGACAGTATGTCATTACTAGAGAATCAATAATAGTCTTGTGGAAATTCAGCATTATAGCACAAACTGACTTACGAGCTTTTGATAAAATGTAAATAGTTCCAGAAAGAATTTGGTTTTTCACAAATAGTGAAGTTTAGCTATGACTTCTTACTAAATTGTTTTAATACAATTAAAACTAACCCCGCAAAAAATAATTTAAATTATAATTTATATCAACCAGTTTATTTTAAATCAAGTTTTGTGTTTTATATATTTTATTAATGACAAGTGCAATAAGTAGTTGTCTTTGTGTGTTTTGGAGCAATGAAATATTTAAGCTATTTTGCAAGGTGATACAAAAAACTCGAGTTACTGCAACAGCTGCACTGCCTGTTCTCCTGTGGTTTGATTTCCCTTTTTATCTCATTCTCTGCAACTGAAGACTTATCAACATTTGTTTCATGTAGTGCACTGCATTGAAAGCCGCTTAAAATGAACTAAGTAAAGAGAGAAGCACTTTTAGAGTGAAGTTTTTCATTCCTTAGTTTCATAATGTCTTGGGCTCAATTTTTGTCTTCACACACTCTAAAGAGCAACCTTGGAAGTCAGTGGGAGTTGCATGGACATATTCAAGGACACAGTTTTTGTGTCTCAATTTAAAAAACTATTTAAGGATACAATCCACACAAGATTCCCATTCTTATGGTCTCAAGCATTAGGAACTCCAAGCTATAAGATTTTTGGCTTTCAGAGGTACGAGCAGTTGAGTACAAGACACCTCTCTGCTCTTCAAAATCTTCCAGTTGTGTCTTCACTAGTCAGAAGGAGCTTGCTTCAGATTTTCAGCCATCTATGAGCTTCTCTGCATGGCATAGCTAGAATGGTGAAAAAATTATTAAATCCATAGAATTGAAGTAGTGATTTTTAATTTCAAAAACTCTGGAGAACTTTGTCCTCTTCTTAAACTTTTCAGCACTTATTGAAAAAAGTATTTGAATTGATACCTTTGTTTCCAGTTAGCGTACTATTTTTATCGTGTTGGTTACAGAAGGATACTTAAGGTATGTCTACATTGCAGTTAAAAACCCATGACCGGCCTGTTTCAGCTGACTCAGGCTCACGTGGCTTGGAGTAAGTCTGTGTTTAATTGTGGCTCTAGGACCCTCCCCTTCACTGGGTCCCAGTGCCTGGGCTCCTGCCTGAGCTGAAACATCTATACCACAATTAAACAGCCTTTTAGCCCAGGCCCTCGGAGCCTGAGTCAGCTGACCCACGCCATTCGCAGGTTTTTAACTGCAGTTTAGACATACCCATAGGCCCTGTCTAGAGTAAGATTTAAGTGGTGAGATGTTGCATAGCTGAATTACTAACAGCTTCTAGAATTCTGAGAGAGTCAAAGCAATTGTACTTTAGAATGTGCTGACTGGTCAAGGTAAAGCCTTTAATTCAACCACTTGAACATGTTCTAAAGTACAGTTGCTTTGTCTTGATTAGAGTTCTAGAAGGTGTTAGCTCAGAGGTGGGCAAACAGCGGCCTGCAGGCCACATCCAGCCCGCGGGACCGTCCTGCCCAGCCCCTGAGCTCCCAGCCTGCTGTCTCTCCTCCCCCCCCCCCCCCCCCAGCGCAGCCTCAGTGCGCTGTGCTGCCGGTGCTCTGGCCCACTGCTCCTGCCAGGTAGGGCAGCAGCATTGCTGCGAGTGCCTGCCACTCTGAGCAGCGTGATAAGGGGGTGGGGAGGGGTTGGATAAGGGGCAGGGGTCCCGGGGGGTGGGGGGGGCAGTTGGATGGGGCGGAGGTTTGGGGGGGGCTGTCAGGGGATGGGTAGCAGGGGGGTTGGATGGGGCGCTGGTGTGGATAGGGGTCAGGGCAATCGGGGGCAGTCAGGGTCCTGGGGGGGCAGTCAGGGGGTGGGGGTGTGGATAGGGGTTGGGGCAGTAAGGGGACTGGTGGTAGGGGGGGTTGGGTCCAGGGCAGGGGTCCTGGGACGGGCGGGTCAGGGGACAAGGGGGGGGTGTTAGATGGGTTGGGGGTTCTGAGGGGGGCGGGAAGTGGGAGCGGGCAGATAGGGGGCGGGGTCCAGGCTGTTTAGGGAGGCACAACCTTCCCTACCTGGCCCTCCATAAAGTTTCACAACCCCGATGTGGCCCCGGGGCCAAAAAGTTTGCTCACCCTTGTGTTAGCTATTCAGTGGGGTTAACCTGGTCTATCATACCACCTTTAAATCTTAATCTAGACAGGGCATAAAAGTGCAGTTTGGCTCTGGGCTTGTCTGCATTGTAGATAACTTGACTGTTGCCCCTAACTCAAGTTACATCCACACGCACAAAAGCTTGAGGGTGGTGGTGCTTTCAACTCAAGTTGTCTGGCCTGTCAAGGATATAAGCTAAAACTTACATTAGCACAATTTGTCAGCTGTTAATAAAGATACTCTGTGGGGTAATCTAATTTCACAGTTGCTTTGTCTTGATTAGAGTTCTAGAAGGTGTTAGCTCAGAGGTGGGCAAACTGCGGCCTGCAGGCCACATCCAGCCCGTGAGACCGTCCTGCCCAGCCCCTGAGCTCCCAGGTAGGGCAGCAGCATTGCTGCGAGTGCCTGCCACTCTGAGCAGCATGATAAGGGCGTGGGGAGGGGTTGGATAAGGGGCAGGGGTCCCGGGGGGTGGGGGGGGGGCAGTGCTGTTTCATAGTGTGGCTACTCAAGGTAGGCTAACTTAAAAGGATTTAACTCAGTTATGTACACTCGAATTAACTGTACAGTGAAGACCTAGCCTGTGTAAAAATGCTTATTAATCAACAGATCCATTCCCTCTACATGCTTGCTTACTCATGAGTTTTTCTACTGCGTTCGCGTTTTTGTGCTTTGGGGTTGTTTTTTTTTTTTGGTTTGGTTGTTTTTTTTTTTTTTTTTTTTACTCCTATTGGCCTTGCAGAGCCATTACAGCTAAGAGGAACTGAGTTGATGTATTACTGGGCCATCAACAGAATTTTACACTGAGCCCTGGTCTACACTGGGGTGGGGGATCGATCTAAGTTACGCAACTTCAGCTACGTGAATAACGTATTAGATCGACTTACCATGGTGTCTTCACCGCAGTAAGTCAACTGCTGCCGCTCCCCAGTTGACTCTGCCTGTGCCTGTCGTGGCGCTGGAGTGCAGGAGTCGACGGGAGAGTGCTCGAGGGTCAATTTTATTGTGTCTAGACTAGACACGATAAATCGATCCCCGCTGGATCAATCGCTGCCCGCTGATTCGGCAGGTAGTGAAGACATACCCTAAGTATCAATCACTTACATCTGTGCAAGATTATTGAAGGCACTGGGTGTTGTACAGGTGTCATGGAAAACACTATCTGAAGACACTGTGATTGAAGAGGTACTAAAGGAAACATAATTTGGCTTGCAGAACCTTTTCTTATATGTACTGGTGCACAAAAAGGGGAACCTCAAGCTGGTTTGGCAATACTGGCAAAAAAAAAGTCTTGTAATTGAAAATGTTGGATATAAATTTCACTTAGATCATGAACATGGAACCTTTGGAGTAGAGCCACACTTTAAACTTTCCAGAATACCTTTTTCAGGTATCATGTTGTGTATTTTTATGTGAAACTGACATAAAACATCGTATTACAGAAACTTTGTCTTGTGAAACCTCTTGTAATTAAACAGGTTTTTGCTTAGTTTGTAGTTAATTATTAAATATGATTACTTGGAGCCCCTTTCTCGTCTTCCCTCAGAGTGGTCGGGGTACTGAGAAAAAACTTCAAAATATTTTAATAAGGTAAAGCCACAATACCCAAAACAAGAGAGATCCCAAGTCCAAAAAATTCCTCTGTACTTCTGACCTCCTTCCCCCTCCCCTCCCACTATGGACCTATAATCTTTATTTAGACCATAATGATTTTTTCGCTGCTGTTTGTAGGTGCTCCTGACCCAACAGCAGGTGCTAGCATAGATGATGAAAACTGTTGGCACTTGGATGAAGAACAAGTCCAGGAGCAAGTTAAACTCTTTCTCTCCCAGGGTGGATACCATGGATCAGGGAAGCAGCTCAATTTGCTTTTTGCAAAGGTAGGGGTTACATTTGGGTCTCCTTCTTTTTTTGTTTTCCTCTATCCAGCCCATATTTGATTGATTAATTAATTACTGAAAATGCAGTCATTTTTAAACCAAGTTATGCCTTATTAGTACAGCATTATGTTACCGAGAATTCTCCATCAGTGGAGCATAACTTGATGTGCCTTAAAATCTACTTGTTTATCATCACTAGTTTTTTTCCCCAAAGTTTTGGAAAACCATATGTGATATTCTTGGGGCATACATTTTAATGTAAGTCTAAATTTCTTGTGGAAAACCTGTTCAGAACAGAAATTGCAGTGGGACATTAACAGTGATCTAAAATCATTTTTACTGTTGGAGAACAAACTCCATGTAGTCAAGTTCTCATTTAAAATTTTTTGACAGTGAGAGTTTTTTTTTTTAAATAGTGTATGTGCCTCAAAGAGGGAGGAGGAATTAAATAAAACATAAGCTTCAGTATTTCATCAGTATTATGTAGCTTCTTTTTTCAATCTTGTATTAAGAGACCTTTTTTGTTTCCTAGGTGCGAGAGATGTTAAAGATGAGAGACTCTAATGGAGCTCGCATGTTGACATTGATAACAGAACAGTTCATGGCTGACCCTCGTCTGTCGCTTTGGAGGCAACAAGGCACTGCAATGACTGACAAGTATAGGCAGCTCTGGGATGAACTGGGTAAATGTGAATAATTAAAATTATATGCTGTGTATGTATATGTTTCATAGATTCCAAGGCCAGAAGAGACCATTGTGATCATCTAGTCTGACGTCCTGTATACCGAGAACGTAACACTCCTCCAAAATCATTCCTAGAGCATAGCTTTTAGAGAGAACCTCTAATCTTAACTTAAAAATCAGCAATGATGGAGAATCCAGAATGTTCCTTGATAAATTACTCCAATGGTTAATTGCCCTCACTGTCAAAAATGTACGCCTTATTTTCAGTCTGCATTTGTCTAGCTTCAGTTTCCATCTATCAGATGATAATGTTGTTATACCTTTCTCTGCTAGATTGGAGAGCCCATTGTTACTTCTCTTTGCTAATCTAAATAGATTGAGCTCCTTGAGCCTATCACTATAAAGCATGTTTTCTAATACTTTAATCATTCCTATTGCTCTTCTCTGAACCTTCTCCAATTTATCAACATCCTTCTTGAACTGTGAGCATCAGAACTGGACACAATATTCCAGCAGCAGTCACACGAGTGCTAAATACAGAGGTAAAATAACCTCCCTACTTCTACTCAAGATTCCCCTGTTTATGCATCCCAAGATCACATTAGCTTTTTTGGCCACACACTGGGAGCTCATGTTCAGCTGTTTATCCACCATGACCCCCAAATCTTTTTCACAGTCGGTGCTTCCCAGGATAGGGTTTTGACCCCCATTTTGTAAGAATATCCTACATTCTTTGTTCCTAGATGTATATATTTACATTTAGCTGTATCAAACTATATATTGTTTGGTTGCACCCAGTTTACCAAACAATCGAGATCACTCTGAATCAATAATCTGTCTTCTCCATTATTTACCACTCATCCCCAATTTTTGTGTCATTTGCAAACTTTATCACAGATCGTTCTGTTTTCTTCCAGGTCACTGATAAAAATGTTAAATAGATTAGGGCCAAGAACTGATCCCTGCAGCACCCCACTGGAAACACTCCCACTTGATGACTGTACCCCATTTACCATTACATTTTCAGACCTATCAGCCGGTTTTTAATCCATTTAATATGTGCCATGCTAATTTTATATTGTTCTAGTTTTTTAATCAAAATGTCTTGTGGTACCAAGTTAAATGTCTTACAGAAGTCTAAGTAAGGAATGAAGGAAGAACTGGACATTTAAAAAAGGCAGGTTTATCAGGATACTGAGTAAAACTGAAACTGGAGTTCTCTGCAGGCTTAATTGTTCAATTTAAAAGGGGCTGGAGTTGTTGTGAATTTCTGGCATACAGCGGGGGGTGGAAATGGCAGCCTGGACATCTTGATTTGATGGTGAAACAAAGCACCTTTTGCTAGAGAAAAGGACATATGCTTAATTGAAAGTAACAATTTGGCTATATTTAAAACTATAGGAATGCGTACTTTGTTGCTTATGTAGGTGGAGCTGGTAGGTGCTGGGAGGGGCTATCCTGGAACCTGTAGCACTTTTACAGGATACTGCAGATAAACCTAAATTTTAATAAATTGTCTAAGCCATCACTCCTCTTCTCTTCATTTTCAGTTTCATATCAGCAGTTTCTTCTTGTCTGTGCTCATTTGATGCTACAGGCAGAAGAGCCTGAGCAGTTGCGTTGTAACACCAGATGTAACTCAGGCCTAGTCTGCACTTAAAAATTAGATTGCCCTAGCTATGTTGCTCAGGGCTGTGAAAAATGTTGTGCCTTGAGTGCCATAGTTAGGTCAACATAATGCAAGGTGTAGATGCGGCTAAGTATTCTGCCAACCTAGCTACTGCCTCTCAGAGAGATGGATTAACTACATAGATAGAAAAACTGCTTCCATTAATGTAGGAAGTGTCTAGTCTGTGACTGTAGTGTAATCCTACCTTGAGTCAGTCATTACTTTCTTCTTATAGTAACCCTAATCCTTCCTCTGCTGCCTGTATTGGCCATGTCACCCCTTGACGGTGCCCATCTGGTGCTGCAAGTAGAAGAATCTCTGCCTAGAGCACCAAGTGGGGGCATTGTGTCAATGAATTATAACAGTTTGTCAAAGGTAAAATGATCTTGTCTGAGGCAGTCACAGTGTAGAGGCAGTCACAGTGGAAATCTCCATCCTCACTTCTAATTAGGCATGGTAGCTCCCGATCTGATGCAATCGCCTCTACTTCGGTCCTGAACCCGTGCACTTCCTCATCTTCAAGGCACCTCAGTCCTGACCTGCAGTTTTATTTGCTGACTCAACCAATGGTATTGAAGTACGCAGATGACCTGGAGTGAGAGAGTGATGAGTGGCTGAGTTATTTCTGCTGTCACAGTACTCCTCTGTCTGTTGCACCAAATGGGTAAAGTGTGGAAATCAGGCTTTTCCAGTTTTCTGATTGTCACCAAAGTCAATAGGGCTGTTCCTACTGATGCCTAGAATGTTCACTGAAATTTTGGAATTGATCGGACTGTGCTTCCCCATAGTCTTAACCTGCTGACATGTGGAATTTACAAACTGCCTTGTTTTCACTAAGGGTTTTGCCTCAAGTTAAGAATACACCTCTTTCATAGTAAAGACACAGACCTGAGAAAGAAATATGAGCACTGAAGAAGATAAGGGTATTAGGAAGCCCAAAGGAAAAACAGTGATCACAGAATGAAGAGCAGGGTATATGGAGGACCAGCTATTTGTTTGGGCAACAGTGGCAAGGGAGGTCTCATACAGATGTTGAGGGGTAACAAATTTGATTGTACCTTCTAAAATCAGAATCAAAATCAGATGCTTTTCCTCTAGACATGCTATATGTAAGGGTAAAAGAGCATATTTACCTTTTGTCTGCTCAGAGTGATCTGCTTTGAGAATGGTATATACACATGAGAATTTTCCCCTTAAATCTATGAAGAAAATGCTTGCAGTGGTGTTAATCACAGTGAAGTAGGTTTTTTAATATTGTATGTTCATTAAGCTCTTGATTATTTCATGGGGTAAATAATGCTTTTGTATTGTAGTTATGAAAGACTTTAGCAGATGTAAAGTGTAAGTTCTGTTTAATAAAGGGCTACTTAATTTTGTAGCCTACCAACCATTAGGCATATGGACAATTTTTCAGTTTTATTTTGGGCATATGTTTTTAAGCTTCTTGTAATAAGCTTCATTCTGTGACTGGGTCACTTGAGTAATGATCCTTTCATAAAAACTTAACCAATGCTTCCTGCAATGCAGTGGGCGCTTGCATGGTAGTTGGAATAATAAGTTAGACCGGGAACAGAGGGCCTGTTCCCATTGAAGTCTTTAGTAAAACTCCCCTAGACTTCAGCAGAAGCGGGATTGAGTCTTAAATTTGGAGGTGTTAGGCAAGACAATTTTTATTAATTATTCTGGCATCCATTATGAGGCTGGCATCATCCAAAGGAGATGATACAATGCACTGGAAGGGTCACACAAGCCATTTCTAGTTTGAAGGTCTAGAATTAAGTAGCAAGCTGTGTTTAAAAACAGTGAAAAGGAATATGATGAAAACAAAAAACTCCTGAAGGGGGGGTCTCCAGTGTAACTAAAATATGTTCCGTTAGAGTTGTCAAGATTACAGATGTAGCATGTTAAGATTAGAGTTATTTACTTCTGTTGATGCTAGAGACATTGGTAGTGCCTATAGTGATTTGTGTGAATCATTACACTCATATGTTCAATACACCTCACCTGCTACAATAGCAGATAGATAACTTTTTCAAAGTTCTGAGCTGGAATAATGCTGTTTAAATGGTACCTCAGTAAAATATCACATGCTGATTTTAGGAAGTTTAACCCTCGATTACCATTGATCAAAACTGAGAAATTGCTGCATTATTAATTATAACAGGAACCCCTTTGGTCTGCCGTTAAATTGCATTGATAAAATAGAGGAATATGGAGATGGTTATAATCCCCTGAAGTAAATGTCTGCTGGTGCATGTTGCACTGAGTTCTCTGATTTCAGTAAAAGGTCAGTCAACCCTCTTTCTGCTCTGAAAAAATTATCTCTATCCGTAGGTTAAAAAGTCCCTCCAGTTTGACTTCAGTAATAATTCTCTAATATTCATCTATCAAAAATTAAATAAAAGTTGCTTCTGAGCTACGAAAGTGAAAAGATTTTCTTTCTTAATAAAAGGGGGAAATTTGACTTTGTGCCCCAGCCCAGGGATCACATTGCTGCAAGGCTTTGCTTTGGAATTAAATGCTGAGCACTGCCAGATGCCAGGCATCGAGAAGAAGCTGAGTTTTGTCGGCAAATGGGATCTGCAAGTTAATTGGTGTTTTCTGCAGGCTTCTGGCTGTGAAATGAAATTGGAAGCCCTTTAGCCACATGGATAATACAGGACCTGAATACAAATGTCACATGTCACCATCAGGGCCCACTGTGAGACAATAGTGTTCCCACTCGAACACTACGCCATTACAGATCATTTAAATATGGGGATTACATTTAAACTAAAAGCCCCATTTGCCTTTTACTGCAATTTAAATGTCCTCTTAGCAAAAGCTAAGTGACAAATTAAATGAAAAAAGTGCCCACATTTTTAAAGCTGTAATGCAAAACAACCTTTTATTGCTTCTCATGTGCCACGAATGAATCATTATACTTGTCAACCCTAAACCAAGCCATAATTGGAGTAGCTACTGTTATCAAAGTGGGGCCGCTCTTGTGACAGCTTAATAAAGCTGAAACTGTTAAATTAAATCCCAGATGCTTAATCTGATGAAAGCAGTCAAGTAGAAGAATCCAAGACAAGTATCTACTACTTGGTGGAGTGATGGAGCCCAACAGCTTGTCAACACGTAGATTACAGGATCAGATTTTTTTTTCTGATCTACCATTTTCGGTATCTTTTCCCACCCACTTGCCTCCCTTTGCAGTAAAGAAACTTCACACAATTCGCATGTTTCAAAACAAACATTTCTAGTAGATTTTCCCCCCCCACTTTGATTTTTTTTAAACAATATTTAATTCATTTTTTTTAAACTAAAAAAGAATGGTTTCTGATGGAACCAAAGGCAAGATGGCTCTCCACATGTGCCCTACCCCAGGGAGGAGGGTCTGCCAAGGAGGTTCTCACTCTTATAAGACAGGACAATGGCTATTCATTTTATTTAAGATGCTGAGATTTTTACTTTAGCTCTGATCTTTGAGGCACTCTTTGAATGCCCTCAATTCTCATTGAGGAATTGAGCAGGAATAGGGGGTGCTCTCAAGGTGGTGTTGAATCAGCCCCACCCTCACCTACCCAGTTCAACTACTCTCCATTGACTAATATTGCTAAATATGGAGCACTCTTGTGATGTCACTGAGTCCTACAACAGTATAAAGCCTTCCTGGGAGACACCTCTGAAATCTCTTTGATCGTACCTAGTGGAAGGGCTGCTCCTGCACATGTATCACTTGTGTGGCATGAGTTTTGTTGTCTCCTTGCCTAATGGATTAGCCCTTAAATGAATTTTTACTCGTGGAAACTACTATTGTATGCTCAAGATGGGTTGAGTTTTTTTAAAACATTAATATGCTATACTTAAGCTAAATTGTAATAATATTAGCAGAATGTTAATATAAATGTCCATTTTTGCAACCATAGAGGTGCATAATATATAATTTTTTATATTGTAAACTATGAGGAAAACTTGCTAACTTGAAGTTAAAAATCTTGTACAAATTCAGATCACGTGGAGAATTGTTACAACATATTTGTGCTTTTTAATGATCATTTTCAAATTCTTAGTTTTTTTGAGTAAATTTATCCTCCCAATCTGAAATTTAATTTAAACACATGATCGTTAGAGGTTGTAATTAGTTAGGATTTAATTACTGTTTTACTCTGGGAAACCATTGCTTCAAGGTGTTAAATAACGTTTTCCTGTCTTTGAAACTACTTTCATGTATTCTAAGAAATTCTTTGTATTCTAATTTAGGATATATCAAGTTGGATTTTTTTAACCTAAACTAAATAAAAATCTTGAAGTAGAAGATAGGAAGGCCTTTAGTGGCTCTTCACTTTGCAATTACAGAAAATAAATTGTGCAGGGCATGCCAGCTATTTCAAACAGATGACCTCCGCTCAGTACTTCAGAATAAGACAAAAACAGCTAAGGTTCCTGCCAATATGCCCCGAGAGAAATTCCTTTCTGACCCCAAATTTAGCAACTACTTAAATGCTACCATGAACAAGATTTACCATGGCTAAATAGTCATTCCAGTTTTTGTTTTTCTGCAGCTGCATATTAAAATAGTCACTATCATCTTTTTTTTTAAAGGTACATGTACACTGCAGAAAGATTGTTTTCCTCATGTATTTCATAGTATTGTTTAAATGGACAGATGTAGGCCATAATTTTCAAACCTGAGTGCCTAAATTTAGTTGCCTACGTCCTTATTTAGGCACTGAATTAAAAGTGACTTTATTTTTCCAAAGGTGCAAGGCATCTGAAGCTCCCATTGACATTCACATCCTTTGAAGTCCATAAGCGTTGTAAGTGCCCAGCGCCTTTGGAAAATAAGGCTACTTTTAATAAGGTGCCTAAGTATGGATTTAGGCAACTAAATTTAAGCACTTGAAAGTAGACTGTGAAATTCAGACGTTCCTAAGGTGGTCAGGTGCCTTATACTATACTCAATCCATTAAACTGGTTGTTTTGCAATTTTTGGATTAAAAATAAGTCTGCATGTTATATGCATGTCCATTAAATTATATCAGCCATTTCACAGAATATTATGCTAACATATATAAATGTGTCTTAGATTGGTTTATGCTGTTTAAGGTACTAAACTATTTCTGACTGCTTTTTTGAGAAATTAAACAGCAGGGGCTCTACACAGAATCTCAGTTGTGTGTGAAACTTCTCTTCATTGTGACTTTGTCATTACCTTTTGCTTCTGCTGTTTGTTACCCAATTCATATATATATTTTATGTTCAAACTGACTGCTGTTAAATCAAGGGTTTGTGGCACTAGCAAGTGTTTTTGAAGCTTCAGCTTAAACTGATTTTCAGACACATTACACTTTGTCTTCTGTAATTACAGGATGGAGTTATGACTGTTCGGGTTCCCTAGCTATACTTTTCCTTGCCTTAGCATGTTTAGATTTCTCTAAGTTTAATCATACCTTGAGTTTCCTGGGTTTGGAATGCTTTTATTTTAGGGGGTGGTGGATGTAATTATAACATCCCTGTGATATTTTTGCCCTTAATTAATTATATATATTAACTTTTAACAGTTTAACATAGGCAATTCCCAGATAGGAGATTCTTTAATTTAAAAATTTCATATATAAACGCAAAATGTTGCTGTGTGGGTTTTATCTTAAGTGAGTAAAATATAATATCAATATTAACTTCTAATTTTTTAAAACCTTTTTAGCAACACATTTACCAGTACATGGGGTAGAGGGATAGCTCAGTGGTTTGAGCATTGGCCTGCTAAACCCAGGGTTGTGAGTTCAATCCTTGAGGGGGCCATTTAGGGATCTGGGAGAAAAATTGGGGATTGGCCCTGCTTTGAGCAGCGGGTTGGACTAGATGACCTCCTGAGGTCCCTTCCAACCCTGATCTTCTATGTGATTGTGGATGCTTTACCCTGCTCTGGAGCAGCCCAAAGTAGCCATAATGGACTGGCAAGTTTCTCTCCACTTCTGACTGCTACAGTTCACGGAACATCACTTCCTACTTTTCCTCTTGCTGTTGCTTATGTCTGGTGCAGCACATGGTTCTCAAAAATTCTAAGATTAATGATAATATTTTGCTCGAGTTCATCATAACTCAAAATTTCTTCAGCAGAGGGTGATAAATAATGTGCTAATACAGAGAATTCCGTGAATAACTGCCTTCTTTCAAAATGACTGCTGTCTCCCATTTCTCCCATTGGGAGTGAAGCCTGGATAGCCTTGAGAAAGATGGAGGTCGCCCATATTTCCAGAGACCAGTTTCCTCTCACTTTCATTGGGAACAACGGAAGGCAGTGACTATCTTGAAAGGGGGCATCTTAACTGAGGGCATTTATGGCCACAGTTCTATTAAGACAATAGGAGATGGTAGCCATTTTGAAATGGAGATGTTTCTTTCACTTTTCTGTAATAGAACAGCATTTATCAGACCCTGCTGAAGAAGCAGCTTTCAGTTATGAAAAAAAAAGGCAAAAACTACCACTTGTTACCATTAACAATTATTGAAATGTAGTCAATGTGCAGGATTTCTGTGAATGGTTTATTTATTAATTTGCAATTTGGGAAGTTCAGAGTTTGTGTTCCATTAAGATTATTTAGGACCTAACAAAAAAGCTAGATGATGGGTGCTAAATTTCTTCAGAAACCCATTTTAAAATACTTTTAATTCCTAAACGAATTAACTGATTAACTTGTAAATTTTCCTGAAAATTCATTGTGTACTCAGAGTAAGCGCTGTAATTTTGAGGATATGCTGTAATACTCCTTTTATAACTAAGTGGTTGAATCCCTGCTTCAAGTGAAAAACTAATTTCATCCTTCTCTGAGACCATGACCAATGCTTCCATAATTAAGTGCAGAATTTGACTTGTGACTGAAATTAGTTGCTGACCTATATTTCATGGAGCATACTTCTCCCTTTTTTTAAAACATAAGAATAACATGAGCTAACATCTAATCTTCTGATATTACCCCCAGTAAGTACCAGAGAAAGTAGATTATATATGCCTATGGAGTAGGGTGATCAAATAGCAAGTATGAAAAATCAGGACCTTTTTTGGGGGAGAGAGGGCAGATAATTGCCTATGTAAGACAAAGCCCCTAACATCGGGACATCTAGTCGCCCTACTGTGGAGTGGTTGCATCTTCAGTGAGTTCTCCTAATATTCTGGGATCCAAGTCATTGGGCCCCAGTGATTTTATTCAGGTCCCTTCTTGTCGAAGGGTCCTGGAATCCCATCCCATGACAGCTACTGGAATACCATGCCCTGTTCTCACATACACAATTCAAGAAGGATGTAGATAAATTCGAGAGGGCTCAGAGAAGGGCCACGAGAATGATTAAAGGATTAGAAAACATGCCTTAAAGCGATATTCCAGGAGCTCAAAGAGAAGGTGAAGGAGTGACTTGATCATACAGTCTAAAATACCTTCACAGGGAACAGAAATTTGATAATTTAGCAGATAAAGGTAAAACAGGATCAAATGGCTGGAAGTTTAACCTAGACAAATTCTGACTGGAAATAAGGTATGCATTTTTAAAAGTTAGGGTAATTAATCATTGGAACAATGACCAATGGTTGTGGTGGATTCTCCATCACCGGCAATTTTTAAATGTATTGGATGCTTTTCTGAAAGCTCTACTGTAGTTCAAATGGAAATTAATTCAGGGAAGTTTTAAGGTCCTGTGTTTTATGCATAACAGACAAGATGATCACAGTGGTCACTTGTGGCTTTATAATCTGTAGGTGCAGTAACGCCTCACTTAACGTAGTTATGTTCCTGAAAAATGTCACTTTAAGCTAAACAATGTTAAGCGAATCCAATTTTCCCATAAGAATTAATGTAAATGGGGGGGGTTAGGTTCCATGGACATTTTCTTTTTTTGCCAGACAAAAGGCTTAATATATATTTTAAAGAAACTCCAGTCATTGTTGAGTATGAAGCAATGGGAGGTGCTCCCGTCTTACCTCACACAGACACAGCCCACTGGCACTGCAGACAATGAGGCAGGCAAGGAGGCTGAAGGTGCCGTAGGCTAGGAGAAGCATGTTGCACAGCGGCAGCTTCCCCTACTGTGCAAGCACCAGGGGCGGGGGGCTCGACCCTTGGCACACCCACTCCACCCCTTCCCCCAAGCCCCCTCTTAACCCACCTCCTCTTCCCCCCCCACCTGTTTACTCTGCAAGCCACATCCTCGCTCCTCCCCCCTCCCTCCCCTGCCTCCTGCTCTCAGCAGTCAGCTGGTTTGCAGTGTTCAGGAGGCAGGAGAGGGAGGGGGAGCCTGCTCGCCGAGTCCTCGCTCCTCACCCCTGCCTCCTGAACGCCACAAACCAGCTGATTGCTGCAGGCAGGAGGCGGGGAGAAGTAGGGGGAAGGTGCTGATCCGCAGGGTCCGCCAGCAGGTGGAAGGCGCTGGCGGAGGCACGTAGGGGAGCTGATGGGGGGCTGCTAGCTGTGGACAAAGCAAGTAGCCAGATGATGTTATAGCGGAGTATTGTACAACTTTAAATGGAGCATGTTGGGTAATGGAGCAGGGACGTAAGGTCGAAACAACGTTAAGTGAGAGGACATTAAGTGGGGAGTTACTGTATATCTACACTTATGGCAGAGTGTAGAGTACAGACACAGAACACCCAGCTAGCATGGGTATAAATAGCAGGGTAGACTTTGAGGCGCTGCTTAAGTGAGTAGAGTGCCCTTCCCACCTGAACCCTAGGGTACATACCCTGCCTGGCTCTCTGTACATGCCCAAGCAGTGCCTCCCATGTCTACACTGCTATTTTGAGCAGTGTAGTGTCCTGCTGTCTCCCATCTACCAGAGCCTTTCACTGCTGCCTGTAGCTGCACACCACAGTGACAAGTGTGGACATAGCCTGCCTCTAACTTCAGTGTATAGCTATAGCTGTAATGCCTGTGCTCTACATGTTGCCATGGATGAGGCCTATGTGAATCTGTGGTGGCATGTTTCAGTTATGTAAGCATAATGCTGGTTATCATGCTGTTTTTCCTGTCCTCTCCTTCCATCCATCTTCATGGTTTTATTTGGGTGTACTTATCCTTTAATGTGAATATATTTCAAAAACGGTCCTTTATTTCAGCAACCTCTCCCTTTCAGTTCTTGTGATCAAACCCCTTGTCCCTCTCATCTCAAGAAAGTTGAAATGCTGTAGAAAAAATTGAGTTGTTTACTGTACTACCTCACAGGGATGTTAGAGCTGGACGATGTATTCATAGTGAACAATTCATCTGACTAATTTCGCCCTTTTTCATTTTGAAAATGATCTGCAAGTATCAGATTATGTTATGGTTCTTAAAATTCATTATGTTGTGGTTCTTAAAATTTTATTTGTAACTGTTAAACTCTTCGGAAGAAATATTTAGTCTATGCTTTGTCAGAACAAGAGTCCCATTTTCTGTTCACAACTTACCAGTGACCATAAGTAATTATTTAAATTTATTATGGGAATCATTGAAGTATATGTTTTAAAAACAGCCATGAGCAGTTTAGTGAAAGTTTTAATATCCATTTGTTTGCTCCAGTATTAGCCATGCTGTAAGTTTATCTTGAATGTTTGGAAATAAAAGGGGTCAAGAATACTAGGAAAGTAAATCAGTGGGTTTCTTTGAAAACACCTGGTGTTTTCTTCCAGCTCTGTAGATAAAAGTATTCCTCTTGTTGTATTAATGATAAAAATGAATAATTATTTGTAAGGAATCATAAGTATGGCCCTTAACTGAGATTTGATGGATGTAACTAGTTTATGTCCTGAGGAGATGAAAATCTGTAGTCCTGATCTTGAAAACTCCTTTGCTTGAGTGGACCCCAGCACCTGTGCAGAGCCCCATTGGCTTAGTCAGTGGGGCACCATGCAGTCACAGTAGTTTGCACGCTTAAAGACTAAACTAGATGTAATTTGGTAAGGGATGATAGAACAAAGGATGTTTTAAAAAAAAAAAAAAAAAAAAAAGACAAGGGATACAATCATGTTAAATCACGAGATGCATTTTGTTTTCATCTTAATGTATTAAAATTTGAGGACACTGAAATTGAGGCTGGAGTGAAAGTCAGTATTAAACCTACTTTATATATGCACAGAGCAGTTCAGTGACTTGCGCAAGGGCCAGCGAGTGAGTAACAGAGCTGAGTACGGAACTCTGATTCCAGTTTCTCTGACTAGAGCACACTTGCTCCCATGACATTGGAAATGTTGTTTTTTTAATATAACAGTCTTGGGAGAGAAGGAAGTAAGTTTAAGGAACTAGAAATATGTGCATTTTGCCCCCTTATGGTACAGCTGTGCTCCCCCAACACACACACACACACACACGCGCATTTTAGTGTGCAGAAGATATCAATGCTGCAGGTAATCTATTGCATTAATCAGCCAGCTAGTGTGAAATGCATGGGGAGTGATTATACTATCATACACAATACAATCAGCATGAAGCACTTGTCAAGACCAATACATCAAAGTTTAATTCAGTAATAGAATGAATTAGAGCAAAATGAAACATTCTGTTCTCCAAGAAACACAACACCCATTGCAGGTTCTTTCTGAAGGCTCTGTAGAAAAACCAGAGTGCATTAAGGAATTGTTTTTATGAATAAAATTGCTACTCAGCTCTGACTGTATACTGCGAGTACTTCTCCTTAGGGTTCTTATGATGGAGAGTATTGTATTGAAGTGCTTATTCTGTCTTCACTATTCTATAAAAACAACTGTTTAATTGGATCATTCTCCAGTGGGGCTTCTGAATACTTTTTGTTCTAATGGAGACCTCTTACTGCATGTAGGAAGGAGGTGGTTTTACCAGTTACTGTGCGGGATTTGCCCTTGAGGATGGGGGAGTAGTATACACTCGACTGATTTCTATTATTTTGCTAACTGCCTGGTTGCTGTTCCAATGCAGGTATTATGTGTTTATATAGAAGCTTGGATTATAAATTTTATATAATGCTGTATAGTCATTTAGATAGGAAAAATGTTTAGATGTTTCACAATCTTAACAGCCACTTTTGACACTAAAGCTTTTAACATATAAAAAGGCTAATGAGTTCAGTTTTCTAAACATCCACGTGACATATATATAAAAAAACACCTAAATGTTGTAAAACAATACTTCCACAATAGAATCACATAGGACCAAATGAGGTATGATGATGTGTATGCAACAAATGGTGATGCAATGTGGCTGACATCCCTCTGTGTAATAGCAACTCTTAACCAAAGAAAACTGATCCAGGTGATGAACAGTGAAAACACGAAATATGGCTACTCTCATCTAATCTAACTGAGTTGACTGCTTTTGAATTTGGTTCTTAAATGAAAGTTTGAGTTATGCTAGCATAAAAACTTTTAACTTTTAAACAGCAACTTGTATGCAGATACAATGTATATTTTAATTTTGCAAATGAGAGAATTGGTTTAAATAAACATTTTAATATAAAATTCCACCAGGCTAAGGCCTTATACCAAGTTTCAGCCTGTAGCAACCTATTACGGCAGTGTTATAAACCACTGAAAATGGTTATTGTGAAAATGCTGACACAAGCTTAGCTATATACCATCATTGACAGGGCAGCATCATATTTTTTTAGAGAAATCAGATTTCTTTTGACTATTATCAGTCTTGAATTGGAGGCTGAATCTTCAATTTCTCATCTTGTTTCCACATAGTAAAATTAGGTGGGGTTTTTCCAATTGTTGGGGAAGGGGTGAAATGTAATGGGATTTATGGGAACTGTGTAATACTTAATCTCTCAGGAGAGTCTATATACATGCCTTGTTCTTTTTTTTATGGTTTATGAATACATGCATACTGTAAGTGTGTAATTATTACAGCACCTACTGTTACAGTAACTGAGCACTTTAATAATGCTATATTCTACTTTGTTTAAATCCTGAGTCAGCATACTGACAGCATACTGTCAGCACACACTGTCCCTTTCTACAGCCTTGGTTCTGGGGCAGGGTGTCTATTGAGAGAATATAACTATGCTAATCTTTGGTTGTATGTATGGGGAAACCACACACTATGGAGAACAGTGGTAAAATATATTTTTCTGTGGGATGAGATGTACTGGAGACAAATGGCAGCGGTACATCTCTGAAGATATATGCTGTTTGAACCAAAGGTCTATTGAGGCAAAGCTAGCTTTATTCAGGTCAAGAGGATTATTGTGGAACCAGAATAGACAATTCCTCACTGAGATGTGACAGTTTTAGTATTTGTTCCCTTGTGAAATTAATATCAAATTGCAGTCACAGCATGACTTATCATCCAATTATCTTCAGGGGAAAGATGAAATCTGCATATTGGTTTCTGATATTTTGCCTTTGCACTTTGAGGATTTTCATATTGGAAAGAGGTGGGACGCAGTCCAAATCTGAATCCAAACTTTACTTTTTGTTCAATAGTGTATGGATTTGGGGTGTCTGCTTGGGCCTGTGCAAGGGGGACTCTAGCCTGGATCAAAATGCCTCCAAAGTTTTGGGTGAAAAAATATGGCAGCTGTATTGAGTGTTCAGTTGTGCCCATTTCTAATACTATATATTCTGACCAGAGGTTTTTTTGGTCTTTATTGGGGCAGTTGTTTATGTTGAGGGTCATGTTGGTCGCTGGATTTCATTATGTCAAGCTAGTGAACTTCTCTTCATATTGGGAATATCCTTTTTGGAGTACAGGAGTGCTCTTTTTAGTACAGATTCTTTAGTGTACAGCAATCTTCAAGTTTGAGAAGTCCGCTGAAATTCTCTTAATTAAAAGTTAGGTTTTTCCTGAGTCTGGGATGGGATAAGATAAGTTTCCACACAAAAGGTAGTTGTCCTTTAATTTTTACTTGATCCTTACCTGTAATAAGCAGTGGTTATGGCCAGTAATTGCCCCATATGGGAGCCATTAGGCAGAAGGTAGCTGGGAGCTTCCAAGAACCCCCTTATTCAAAACCAGAATAAGCCCTTTGCTTTGCTTTGATATCTAAGAGGATGCCCCCTAGAGCTTGTCTGCTGCAGCAGCAAGAGGTAGACCAGCTGCTGCTGTGAAATAGGAAGAATGGCTTCACGGCTTCTTCCATTGGGCTGGTGGGTGAATAGTGGGCACGACCAAACATCTCCCTTCTTAGAAGCTTGCTGCAGTAGAGTGTTAAAGGACAGGAAGCAGTGAATTTCAAATACCCAGCATGGAGCAGCTGCCCCCAAGAAACAGGGAGGTAGAAACTCTGCCCAACCCATGTACATTTCCCTCCATCCCCCCCCCCCCCACACACACCATGCATGCACTTCAAAAAAAAAAAAAAAATTGCTGGGGTGAGGAATGGGGTCCCTGGTATTATACTTCCTCCCCCAAAATGCTACCCTTTATAGTACTGTGGGCGTGGAACCTCAGGCTCTGTATGCTCAACTCTGCCATATGGGGAATTCCTTCTCCCACTCCTCCAGAAGGGCATCAGTTAACCTTGAAAGTAGTGTGAAGGCCCAATCCTGCAGACTTTACAAACACACACATCTCTTTGATGTCAGTGGGAGTTAACATTTTAAGTGGCACATGGGGGAGTTCCGTACATGGGACTTACACCAAATAGAGGTTATATTACATAATTTGATTGACACATGGATTACTGTATAAAGGGCTTAATATAAGAATTAATCCTTGTGTTTAACTTACACCAAATAGCTTGGCTTTCTGAGAATACAGCTACTGATATAATTAAACTCACAACACAGTTGCCCTCTTGAAATTAAAGTAGATGCTTAAAATTAAATATTTTGATATTCTGCCCCTCCCCCCCAATTAAGTGTAGTATATCCACAGTAGGCCTTCACTAACTTTTTTGACATTTCTCTGCTTTACATTGACTGGTTTTGATTGCTTTATGCATTCCTGCATACCATAAATCAGTTTTGTAGTGGGACATTCTGTAAATATCAGTGCTGTATATGGTGCCTTGCTGAATAATTTAAAATAGTCATCAAATTTCAGTTAAAATTTTGTGCTTGACCTTGGTTTATTTAGCTGCTCTTCTAGAATCATTGGAAATCCAGTTACAATGTGTTAAGTTATATTAGTCTCTTTTTAATACAGAGGGTTACATTGTCATACTCTTCAGTGCTACTGAAGGAAATAATTAATAAATCAAAGTTAGCCATTCCTCACTGTTTCCTCTTTTATTTTGGAGATTGCAAGGACCATCTTCATTGTATGTTTTGGGCCAGTGCTGAGCAGACTGGTGCTTAATGGTAGAAATAATCAGTGAAATTCTTCAATTTTACTTTATTTACGAGGGTTGCAATATGTTTAAACCACTGCACAGAGTGTCTAAAGGAAGTGTAAGAGTTGATTAAAAAGGGCTTTCCAGATTCAGTATGTTTTTCTTTTATACATTTCTGCAAGTTTCATCTTCTAAAACATATTCCTTTAGTGTGTTTAACCGTTCCAAATAATCGCCTACACTATTCTAGTGACATCTTCTATCCTTTGGTGCACCCTGTCTTATTTTGTGGTGTCTCACAGATTTTTTTTTTTTTTGGTTCACTTCCCTGCCCCCATTTCCACACCAGCATCTGAGGACTTTTAACCTTACAGGATCAAGCCCTCAATTTCCACTGGCTCATCATGAAGTGGTACTTAAGAATATGCTCCCATACCATGCTGTGTGGCATACTAGCATGCTAAGTTACTTCTAGGAATCAATGTTTTATGATGGCCTCTGTTCCAGGTATACCTTTTACTTTCTTAGTTAGCAAGCTATTATTTGGCTACTAGAGTTTAACTATCTTAGGTGAGCCAGCTGCATCTTTATTCTTTTTTTGGACATCTGTAATGCAGTTTTTAGGCACTTCTGCAAATCTTCTATAGTGTGTAAAGTACATCCTTAATGAACAAATGAAGTTTTACTAAATAGCACGTCTTCATGCTGCTGTCAAAGTTCACATTGGTAAAGAGACAGCTGATTCAGAGAGAAATGTTTTCATTTGAAAATTGTTGCCACAGACCCTGAAGTATTTGTGGATGCTCTGTTACACAGTGTCAGGGAGTCCGATTCTGAACTGACTCTGTGTGAAATGTCAGCCCAAATTAGCTTTCTCTGAGTTGTGTAAAGAGGGAATGTAAAACAGATTTTACAGTTTAACCTACCATATATACTCGTTCATAAGCCGAATATTTTTGGTAAAAAAGTGACGCATCAAAGAGCAGGGGTCAGCTTATAAACGGGTCTACACCAAAATTTGATGATTTGAATTGAATATCTAATACATTGTTGTTTTGTGTACCTGGAGCATCTGCAGGCATGGAGCCCCTCAGTTCCCTGTAGCCGCGTTTTGCTGTTCCCAGCCAATGGGAGCTGCGGGAAGTGGCGCCACTTCCCGCAGCTCCCATTGGCTGGAAACGGCAAACCGCGGCCACTGGGAGCTGAGGGGCTCTGTGTCTGCAGATGCTTCAGGTAAACAAAACGTCCCGACCCGCCTGCAGCTTACCCTGACTGGCCGGGAGCCGAAGTTTGCCAACCCCTGAAATATAGGGTCGGCTTATGAAAGAGTCATACAGTTTTTACCATTTTTACTTATCCATCTTGGGGGAGTTGGCTTATAAACGAACTGTCTTATGGTCGTGATGGATTATGATGGAAATAGGATAATTACTGAAATAATGGCAGTAAAAATAAGTGTATTATAAAGTGCTGCAATTTTGATTGAATATTAAATCTCTCAAATCCAAATGTGATTTGAAAATGATTTTGAGTGTGAATTACTGTTCTTTGGATAGGTTTTGATAAGTTCTGAGGATGCGGAGGTATATATGTACAGTGTATGTATACTTGTGTTTAATATATTTAATTTGATTTCAAAATATTTTACTGTAATGTAAAATTGGGAAATAAATAGAACTATATTTGCTATGTAATTCTTCTACATTTTTTTGCGTTGTTTAAACTGATGCACTTGCTTCCTCTGTCAGAATTAAAACAAAAGGATGAGTGGTTGAGTTTTGTAACATGAGTGTGGATTCTCTCTTTTCACTTTAAACTGATATTTCTTTCTGACAAACTATAGAGTGGAGGCTTTGGATTTTGTAGTGCTTCATATGAAGTCTCACTTTATCTTTTTATATCTTCAATTTCAATAGAAAGATTGTGTGTTCTAATTAAGTTATTTGGGATGGTTGAAAAAGACCACATTAACCCCACGATGCTGAGTCAGGAACTCATGGTCTGCTAGTATTCAACCACACTTGGAGGCTAACAATGTGGCTTTGCAGGAGAAATAACATTATAGTATAAAAATACCATCTGGTAAAACTCCATAGTTTTTTAAAATTAGTCATTGGCTGTTGCTCTTTTAATAGAAAAGTTAATTGAGCAATTTTTTTAAATCAGGTGCTCTGTGGATGTGTATAGTCTTAAATCCCCACTGCAAGTTGGAGCAGAAGGCCAGTTGGCTAAAACAGCTGAAAAAATGGAACAGTGTGGATGTTTGTCCCTGGGAAGATGGAAACCATGGAAACGAGCTGCCCAATTTAACCAATGCTTTGCCTCAGGGTGCAAATGCTAACCAAGGTGAGTCTGAACAGATGCACTAATTGTAACCTATACTATAACCTGTATATTAATGTATCCCTACAAAATTCTACTTTCTTTCCTGGGACAAGTAACTTTCTCGCTCTTAGGAGTGGGAGTTGGTATGGACAAGTAAAGGGAGGATGAATACAGTTTTATAACGGTAGGTTAGCAAGGGGTGTGTGTGTGTGTGTGTGTGTTGGTGTGTGTTTAAATGTATTTACGAAATAAAATATTTCAAGACCGAGTCATCCCTAAATGTTCCCAACCCCTTTGTTTGTTTTATAAAAATGTTAGTTTTATCTATGCTGCATGTATCTAAGTACAAGTCATGAAATTAACTGAAATATAAAGTATATCATATAAACATTTTTGGTTTGGGTTTGGTTTGGCTTGCTCTTTAAGCTGGTATCACTGCAGACGTGCTTTTCTGAGCTTTTCTATATGTGGTTTTCTTCAGTTGTGAAGCTTTCATAGCTATTTAAAGAGATGCTACTGCAACTAAATGAAATTAGATGTGTTAAAATGAAGCATCTATTTGTGGGATCAGCCCTGTGGTTAACACTCTGCACTGACACAAGATCCCAGGTTCTATTCATGGGGCTGGGACTGCTGCAGGCAGGACACTGTCTTCTTGGAGAGGGGAGGTGTCTTGTTGCTCTGCAGTAGTCTCTATGGCTAATCTAGGAGAGATGTTCAACTTTGAAGAAAGTCCCATCCGGCCCTTCTTGGGCAAAGGATGCTGCTTTGCTAAGGACCAGGGTGGGGGAAATGTCCTCCATTTATACAAGTAAGAGCTCTATTTATATAAGAATATAATATTGCAATACAGAAACATGCATCTGGGAAGCCCCATGTCTACAATATTTGGAACACATATTGATTTCAAATTTATATAAAATGAAGGAAAATTTAATGCCTGCAGAAGAAAAAGATAAAAGCTTGGACTGGTGAGGTGTCTCCCGTGGGTCATTTGCAGTCTCTTGAAAGATACCTGTGAAGGGAATTGTAAAATTTCATTCACTTCCAGATTAACTTTTAATCTCCACCTGTAGCCAGGGAAAACGGGGGACATTCAGCACATAACTCCCTACAAAGATTTTTCTTGTTGGGTTTCCTAATGTCCAGCCCAACGTACGCTGATTTCAGCTCTGACTGACATCTTGGCAGCAACAGAATTCTGCTGCCACATGGAGTTCTCACATAGAAATTCATATCAGTGCTATGATTTGTAGTATACTATGTCTACTTCATTCCAAGTATTTTATACCTTTTTAAAAATTATTTAATATGACAAAGGTAACAACTATTTTAAAGTGTGTAGAATCATACCATGTCAGCTTTAAAAACAAAATAAAAAGCAACACTTTATCAGAGTCCTGCCCCAATACACTGACTGTAGATTCCAGCAGAGCTACCTGGCTGAAGTGACAGGTAGAAGAAGCCAATGATACTAGCAGGACTGGACCTCCCAGGATCCAAGAAGAATTTGGGAGTGTGCTGAATTCCCTCTTCGTGTGTTTAGTGGGAGTGTTCAATATACATTGCTAAAATAGAAGGCAATTTGACAGTTCTCTTTACAGAGCACTGTCTAGCATTAGTTTTAATGGATGTAGATCTTTTTCTTTTTTTATGAAGGAAAAGTGAATAAGTGGAATAAAAATCATCTGATTTATCTAGTATTTAGGATGTGAAAAATGTCATCTGCAGTCTGCTACTTAAGGAGACAGGATACCATGAGTGTGAGGGGAGGAATTAGACAGCAAGACTGAAAAATATTGTGAATGATTTATTCAAATGTGAATAAATAAAAGCTGATGACCGCTTTCTGTATTTGTGAAAATGACAGATTCATCAAACAGACCGCATCGGACGGTGTTCACTCGAGCTATCGAGGCATGCGATCTCCACTGGCAGGACAGCCACTTACAGCACATTATCAGCAGTGACTTATACACCAACTACTGTTACCATGACGACACTGAAAACTCGCTCTTTGACTCTCACGGGTGGCCCCTCTGGCATGGTAAGTGGCTAAACCGGAAAGACGTTTCCATGACTTGCTGCTTTGTTCAGTTTCTGTGGCATTATTTTTGGGGGATGGTGGGAAGATGAATGGAAGGCCTGGAAATAGGAACAGAGCCTCCCTTCAAATACTGGTTCAGAAATAACCTTTTAAGTCCCTTCACGTAGCTTATAAATAAATAAATAACCTTTTGAGCAGCATTGTAAAATTGGGGGGGGGGGCGCGTTACAGACATGAATGTACTTTTTTCTTCCAATTATGTTCTCTGTTTTAGAACATGTTCCTACAGCCTGTGCAAGGGTTGATGCATTACGATCTCATGGATACCCAAGAGAAGCACTGAGGCTAGCAATAGCTATTGTTAACACACTGAGAAGACAGCAGCAGAAACAGCTGGACATGTTCCGGGCTCAGAAGAAAGGTAAATGTAATGGCCTTTGCCCTTCTCTCTTCCCTACAAGGTGACCAGAAAACTAGTATGGAACTTTGCATGAGGAAACTGTATTAGAAGCTACAAAAGTGGCTATGACCTTTAGTAACTCTTCATTACCAGTTTATTTGGCCAGTGAGAAATGTAATGTTTTGGATGTCTAAGATTTTTATTAGAGTGTAAGCTCTTTAGGGCAAGGACCATATCTCCCTATCTCTTTTTGTAATATACTTAGCATAATTGAGGTCCTGATCCTGGTGAGGAGATTCAGGCATTATCGCAATACAAATATTGCTTTTGTGTAATCTTTTAAAAATGGAGCATTTTGTGTGTGGTTGCATGGTTTGGGGGGTTTTTTGTTCCTCTCTCCCTAAGGAGAATTTAATTTGAGCAATGTATTTCTGCGACAGAAAGGATAACAAAATAATTGAAGAAATGCCTAGTGTAGAATGAGACTCTTAATAAGTTTTAGTGCTTGTGAAGGATGCTGGATTAATATAACTGGAAAGAAGTTCTCTAATCATTGCTGACTGTGGTGTAACTTTGTCAGCACTGTCCTAGCAATGTACTTAATCCTTATTTTTGAAGGAATTATCTCATAAGGGTTTAGTCTCCGAAAGGCCTGTTCAGTCCTTGGCCACCCAAATTAATCTAACATTAAGATTAGAAGTAAAAGGGTGGCTTGGACCTGAACAGGCTTCCTCATATACAAGGAAGAAGGAATGGCTTTGTTAAGAAACAGGAATGGAAGCTAGGGATCTTAGTTCTATTCCTAGTTCTTCCAAGGAATCCTGCATTAAAGCTTGTTTTTTAGACTCTAGTCTCCATTTTTGTTTGCATATACCAGGGGTCAGCAACCTTTCAGAAGTGGTGTGCCGAGTCTTCATTTAGTCACTCTAATTTAACGTTTTGCGTGCCAGTAATACATTTTAATGTTTTTAGAAGGTCTCTTTTATAAGTCTATAATATATAACTAAATTGTTGTTGTTCGTAAAGTAAATTAGGTTTTTAAAACGTTTAAGAAGCTTCATTTAAAATTAAATTAAAATGCAGAGCTTCTTCCCCCCCCCCCCCCCCGGCAGTGTGAATGCCACTGAAAATCAGCTTGTGTGCCGCTTTTGGCACACGTGCCATAGGTTGCCTTCCCCTGGCATATACACCTGTGCATTGTGGATGCAGATACCTGTGTGTGATGTGTTTAAACTTTTTTAAGACCTGTGAAGGTGTTTGTACAGAAATAAGTGTGAGAGCATAAGCAGAGGACATCTGGCTTGAAAATTTAACCTTCAATCTCTCTCTGCCTCAGTTTTCCTAACTGTAAAACCAGCCTAGCAGCACTTGCTGACCTTCGATGGGTTCTGTGAAACTACATTCATTTAATGTTTATACAGTATTTTGAGATTCTTAGATTAAAAGCTCTATATGAGTGCAAAGAACTGTTACTATTACTTGGGAGAATTTTCAGTGAAATCTCATTATGTAACACATCTTCACTCAACATCCTATGGCTTTGCCATTTTCCAAACTGAGCTGTGTGTGTGTGTGTGTGTGAGAGAGAGAGAGAGAGAGAGAGAGAGAACCACTGGTGCTGTATAGAGAATCTGCTGGTGGTCTGCAAGCAGCTGACTAGTCACATAGTACTGGTATTTCTCGTTTCCAGCTGCTAAATTGCCCAACTAGACAGCTAAAATACACTAAATTATTTTCTAACATTAGTTTTCCATGTAAGCAATTGCTGCAGTTGCCATAGGGATGTTATTGTCCATGAGACAGTTGCTGCAACATGTGGTGCACACTGTGTAAGAACAGCTGAGAACACTGTTTTCGTTTGAGATGTCTTTTTCTTTTTCTTTTTCTTTTTTTTTTAAATGTTGCAACTCTTGCTTTTTTCCCCCTTGGGCTTTTTTAAAAAAAAATACTTTCGAGCACTCAGAAATGTGCTAGACATCTCCCATATATGCAAGTAAAGACTCGACTCCTGCCCATAGAGTTTTTTGTTTTACGCCCCAGTTCCACAGACACTATAAGTATGCGTGTAGGTTTATTCTCGCCATTGTAGTCCCACTGACGTCAATTGGATTACTCCAATAGAATCATAGGACTGGAAGGGACTCAAGAGGTCATGTAGTCCAGGTCCATGCACTGATGACAGGACTCAGTATTATCCACCATACCTGACAGGTGTTTGTCTAACCTGTTCTTAAAAATCTCCAATGATGGAGATTCCACAACCTCCCTAGGCAATTTTTTTCAGTGCTTAACCACTGACAGTTAGGAAGTTTTTCCTGATGTCCAACCTAAACCTCCTTTGCTGCAATTTAAGCCCATTGCTTCAGAGGTTAAGGAGAACTGGACAGTACTCCAGCTGAAGCCTAATCAGCGCAGAGTAGAGCGGAAGAATTACTTCTCATGTCTTGCTTACAACACTCCTGCTAATACATCCCACATGAGTAGAGTTAAACATGTGGATATGTGATTGGAGGATTGAAGCCTTTGTTGGTTGTGACACTGCAAGTGAAGATCATAAACAGACAAGAATAGGTATAATCAAGTACAAGGGTGTCATTCAGAAGGCAGAGAGGTTACTCATGTTGGCATGTGGAAGTCTAAATGGTTACAATAATCTTTTTTGGTTTAATCTTTACTTTCACACACACTGCTTGTTGGTGGAACAATTGTTTTATTTTCTTAGTATGTTATTGATTACAATAAACGTGTCAGTTGAGTCCCAAAAAAAGTCCGCCTGGTCATGTCTTTCAGCTTGAAAATTTTAATTTCTGAACTGTAGCTGTGCTGCTTGAATAGCTTCACAGATCAGATAAGTAAAAAGCAATCTTTCCAGCATTCGAAAGCTTGACGGTGTGTATTAAGCATGATCAATCTTAGAGATGACACTTTTCCTGTGAAATGGGACAGGAGGAGTTGCAGCTGCAAAGGTATTTGGAGTGGAGAAATGGAGCACAATTATTACAGTCAGTGGGTTTTTTATGCAGTTACATATTTTTACCAATATGGCCTTTAATCTCACGTATTTACACAGTACATACATGTCCAGGGGAACCGTAAGTTTAGAATTGCAATCAAAAGGAAGCTACTGTCATGGGAATGTCTGCTCCTAGAAAAGGAATTTGGGGACCCTATAACCTCTATTACCACAGCTGTACTTCCTTCAATTCACTGTGCTAAACAGTAATTTTTTTCATGCTCTGATTGATTGATAGTTGACAGCTATGAAACAAAGTATCCATGGAGGAATTTGTTGCCTTGAATTTAAGAATGACAAGAAACCACACTTTGTCAATTTAAAGGGCAGTTTTTTCTTGTATACAATACCTCATTTAAACCCTTGACTCTGTTTTTTCAAAGAAGCTGTCATCCTGAGTTTATTACTTTAATAAATATTTAGATGTAAGATAAACTCATATTTTATTTATGAAAATGGAAGACTTTAAAGTATTTTTATTATTTCTTTCAGCTCTATCAGATTCACTTAGAATATAAAAATGGTGCTGCAGTGTTTCTGGATGAGGAAACTGAAATTGCCATTTATCTCACAGAAGTGTTTCCTCTTTACTGTAACTTTTCAGCAAAGATGCTTTCTCTCGCTACTCCCCCCACCCAGGGGACTACATGACTAGCAAATAAGAGTTTTCAAAAAGACACTAGGGTTGGAATTTCTGATCCATGGTGCAACCCTCTGGAGCATGTGGAAAGTAGAGCTGTGTGAGAGCTTCATTCATTTTCCTTTACATGTTTATGAGGGACAGCAAATAAGTAGTCAGAAAAGTACTACTCTGTTTATTTCTGAACACAAACTACTGTGAATTCTATGGATGCTGGACAGAGTGCCCAGGATAATGTCTTGTTTTAGTGTTAATTGCTAAAACTCACCTATCATTTTATATTTATCAAATTTTCCTGATGTAGAACTTCTCCACAAAGGAATAACCTCAATAACTAATCTTGAAGGCTGGGTGGGGCACCCATTGGATCCAGTTGGCACCCTCTTCAGTAGCCTTATGGAAGCCTGCAGGGTGGATGATGAAAGCTTCCATGGCTTCTCAGACTTCACAGGTAAAACTGTTTTTAGGTCTATGTTGTTTGTTTCTTGAGAAATTTTGAGCATTTTATTTCCTTTCCTCTTCAAATTAACTTTAACTTTAAGGAAACATTTGCTTCAGAGCAGAGTATTCCCTATCAAAACATGGGAGACAGTGCTTGAAGAAGTAAATATTTTTTAATGAACTTTAACTGAAAACCACCTTAAACATTGCTAATGATTATTTTAAGCTTGAAGAATGCGTGTCTTTTATGCTTGAAATATCTCTTTAATAAAACTTGGTTTGTTGCTTTGGATGAGAAAATACTAGATCCTCGTTCTAAGAAATTACTGGAAGAATCTAAAAATGATGGTATACCTAGTGTAATGTATGCTGTTTTACAGGGTGATCTTCTAGAACTAACATATAATGAGTTATGTCAGCGGTAGAAATGGGCAATTTTTGTTTTGGTGAATACTAAATTTGCTGAAAAAATAAATTTTTCTGTGCATATGGATTTGGGTTGAATTTCACAAATAGTTTTGGCCAAAAAAAATCTGCAAAAATTTTTTTCAAAAAGGTTGATGTGTTTCATTTTGACACTTTCAAAAGCAAGAGTTTCAACATTTCATTTTTAATCAACAGTTCTGAAACAATTTTGGTTTTTCATTTGGGTGAGAGAAATCTAAAAAATTCAGTTTAGGTTTAAAAACTAAACTAATTTTTGTGTGTGGATTTTTTGATTGAACTAGGTTTTTCTTCAGTAAACTTCTAATCCTGCACCATCTACTTCTAGAAAAAAAATTAAATTTAGAAAGGTAAAAATACAGCAAATATGTTTAACAACAAATCACTTTCATGATATGCTTTCTAGCATATGGTCTCCCAAGAGCAGTATCCCTTTTCATTGCTACAGTTTTCTTCCACTTTCCTATAGCTATTTGTCCAGATATATTTTGTGTCTGATGTAGCTTGTAAGCTGCTTGGGGCAGGGACCATATTTTGTAATATGGTGTATCTGTGAAGCTCCATGCAAATCTTTGGTGCTATAGAAGAAAATAACAAGCACACTATAATATGAGAATGAAATGTTAAACAATTTTATACAAACATAATAATGCATTTATTTGTAACTTGTTTGAAATTGAAATTTTATATGTTACCCTTGCTAAGGAACAAGTTGAGTTTAGAGACATTCTGAAATATAATTTACCATATAATAAATAATTGTCTTAATTTTAAAAAATGTATAAATATCTTCATCAGTGATTTATCTAATGTCATAGAGAGTATATTCACAAAGTTTGTGGACGATACCGAGCTGGGAGGGGTTGCAAATACTTTGGAAGATCTGGACAAACTGGAGAAATGGTCTGAAGTAAATAGGATGAAATTCAATAAGGACAAATGCAAAGCACTCCACTTAAGAAGGAACAATCAGTTGCACACATACAAAATGGGAAATGACTGCCTAGAAAGGAGTACTGAGGAAAGGAATCTGTGGGTCATAGTGGACCACAAGCTAAATATAAGTCAACAGTGTAACACTGTTGCATAAAAAGAGAACATCATTCTGGGATGTATTAGCAGGAGTGTCGTAAGCAAGACACAAGAAGTAATTCTTCTGTTCTACTCCACACTGATTAGGCCTCAACTGGAGTATTCTGTCCAGTTCTGGGCGCCACATTTCAGGAAAGATGTGGCCAAATTGGAGAAAGTCCAGAGAAGAGCAACAAAAATGATTAAAGGTCTCGAAAACATGACCTATGAGGGAAGATTGAAAAAATGGGCTTTGTTTAGCCTGGAGAAGAGAAGACTGATAGGAGACATAACAGTTTTCAAGTACATAAAAGGTTGTTACAAAGAGGAGGGAGAAGAATTGTTCTTCACCTCTGAGGATAGGACAAGAAGCAATGGGTTTAAATTGCAGCAAGAGAGGTTTAGGTGGGACATTAGGAAAAAATTCCTAACTGTAGGGGGGTTAAGCACTGGACTGAATTGCCTAGGGAGATTGTGGAATCTCCATCACTGGGGATTTTTGAGAGCAGGATAGACAAACACCCTGCCAGGGATGGTCTAGATAATATTTAGTCTTCTGAGTGCACGGGGCAGGATTAGATGACCTTTCGAGATCCCTGCCAGTCCTATGATTCTATGACTAGCAAGCAGATGGATGGTCAAAAAATCATTGTGATTTTGCTAATGGATTTGCAGGAGCAGATCCTACATGGATTCTTACTAACTTCAGTGAAAATCTATGAAGATGTAAGGGTCCTCTCCTTACCAGCCCTTTGCAGGATCAGGGCTTGGGTAGTTACTGAACGGGGTGAAAACTAGGAAATTCAAAGTGCAAGCTGCTATTTCAGCCTTATGAACAGAAAGTTGGGACAGCTGCTATTTTTCATAACCGCATCACTTTAGTATGGAATCTCTCATTCTTACCTGAGTTTCCTGGCTTTTGGAAGTTATTGCAACTTTAATGTGTTTTCAGTATAGACGCATGGCTTCATTTTTAAATGACAGTTGCATGCATTTCTGTCCTAAACAATTGAATGGAAGCTCCCTATTGATTTACAATAGGGCAGTGTTCTTTTATCTTAACCTTTTAAAAGATATTTGAAAATAGATGGTTTCCAAAACAGAAGAGTGATTTTTAGTGGCACCTTTCAAAGTTTATACAGTAATTCACTTTTTAAAAATTTTTAATTAAAATAACTGGTAAAAGAAATGTTTGAATGTGAGACTGCAGGCCAATTATTGATGAAAATTGTTTGTGATGTATTATTTGTTTTGTAATCCTTTACAGAGAACATGGGGCAGTGCAAATCTCTAGAGTACCAGCACCTGCCTTCACACAAATTCTTAGAAGAAGGGGAATCTTACTTAACGCTGGCTGTGGAAGTAGCATTGATAGGTCTGGGGCAGCAGCGAATAATGCCAGATGGCTTGTATGCACAAGAGAAGGTTTGTCGAAATGAGGAGCAGCTCATTTCTAAGCTACAGGAAATTGAATTGGATGATACACTGGTGAAGATCTTTCGAAAGCAAGCAGTCTTCCTATTAGAAGGTAGCTTGAAATAGATTGTAACTGTTTCTTTAAACTTTTGTAATTTAAAAAAAAAGTATTCCTGTGGGAGTTGACTTATGTACTTATTTTAAGATTTTTTTAGAAGTATAATCACTCCAGTTAAAGATCTTCCTTCAAGCCTCTAATCATAAAATCTAAAGTACTTCAAAATATTGCATCATTGAAAAGATAAAGCATCTTGCTGACCTGTTGTTCCTTGCATTTCATTTTTATTGCATTTGTGCTTCAAATTAAATTTTAAGTTATTCATAGTTTTGGTGTCTGTTTTGGTGTCCTAATGATGCAGTTCAGGCTTACAAATGATAAAGGTATTGACGATTATCAATTGTTCTCTGGTAGCAAGATTCTAAATATGTCACTTGCAGTCTGACAAAGTACTGATAGCCTTCTAAATGAACAAGGGTTTTATTGCTGTCCAAGACTAAATGGCTCAAATGATTCATTTGAGACGATTGGTGCAGAAACTGAATATTATGCATTTTGGATATAGTTATGATAAAAGTGATGTATTCATAAGTTCATATCATGTCTAGTCAAACATAAAAAGTATTAGTATTTAGGGCTTGATTTTGAAAAATAACCTCTGATTTGTTGTGATTGAAATTTTGTGGAGAAAAATAATTGTATCACTTAAGTATCATATCTATGTTGTTTGCAACCCCAATTAAGTGCTGAAAGTGTGCAAAATTGCATACACATTTACTTGTATGCTTTTGAGACTAAGACTTTGATTTTTAGAAAGGCCTAAAATATATTACTTTAAGCTCCTTTTTAGTGAGCAGGTCATGGTTTTTGTACTTGTTGGAAAGGGCATCAAAGGAAATCCTTGAAACATAGAAATGTAGGGCTGGAAGGGACCTTAAGAAGTATCAAGTCCAGCTAACTGTGCTGAGGCAGGACCAAGTAATCCTAAACCATCTCTGACAGATGTTTATCCAACCTGTTATTAAAAACCTGATGGGTATTCCACAACCTACCTTGGAAGCCTATTCCAGCACTCAACTACTCTTTTTAGTTAGTTTTTCCTAGTATCTAACCCAAATCTCCCTTGCTGCAGATCAAATCCATTACTTCTTGTTCTGCCTTCCGTGGACATGGAGAACAACTGATCAGCCCTTTTTATAACAGGTCTTAACATATTTGAAGACTGTTATCAGGTCTCCCCTCAGTCTTCTTCTCTCAAGACTAAATGTGCCAGGTTTTTTAACCTTTCCTGATAGGTCAGGTTTTCTAAACCTTTTATCATTTTTGTTGCTCTCCTCTGGGCTCTTTCCAGCTTGTCCCCATGTTTCCTAAAGTGTGGTGCCCAGAACTGGACACAGCAGTCCAGCTGAGGTTTCACCAGTGTTGAACACAGTGGGACAATTGCCTCCCATGTCTTACAGACAACACTCCTGTTAATACGCCCCAGACTGATGGGCCTTTTTGCAACTGGATCACAGTATTGACTCATTCAATCCACTATAATCCCCAGATCCTTCTCAGCAGGACTACCACTACCCACTTATTCTCCATTTTGTAGTTGTGCATTTGATTTTTCCTAAGTGTAAAGTACTACACTTATCTATATTGAATTTCATCTTGTTGAATTCAGATCAGTTATCCAATTTGTCAAGGTCACTTTGAATTCTAATCCTGTCCTCCAAAGTGCTAGCAACCCCTTCCAGCTTGGTGTCATCTGCAGATTTTGTAAGCATAGTCTCTACTCTATTATCCAAGTAATTAATTAAAATATTGAGTAGTATCAGACCCAAGACTGACTCCTGCAGAACCTCACTAGACAAATCGTCCCAGTTTGGCAGCAAATCATTGATAAGTATTCTAAGTATGGTCTTTGAACCAGTTGTACACCCACCTTATAGTAATTTCATCTAGACTGCATTTCCTTTAGTTTGCATATGAGAATGTCATGGGACTGTATCAAAAGCCTTACTAAAATCTAGATATATCACATGTACTGCTTTGTCCCATCCACTAAACCAGTAATCCTGTCAAAGAAGGAAATTAGGTTGGTTTGGTATGACTGGTTTTAGACAAATCCATTCTGGCTATTCCTTATTACCCTATTATCCTAGGTGCTTACATATTGATTGTTGAATAATTGAGGAGTTGTAGGGATAATGTGAATATTCAGTGTTTGCATGAGGGCCCGGTGATTAAAGTTGAACAGAATTTTTTGGGTGAAACTTTTTTACAGCAAAATGTAGGTTTGAGTAGAACAAAACATTTTGTGAATTCATATCTAATTGGTTGCATTGTTTTTTGTTGGAAAATACCCTATACATTTTGAAAAATTTAAGCATTCCCTTTGTTCATTTTTTTTTTAACCAAAAGATTTCAGCTTCTCATTTGAATTTAATTTTTAAAAAGGTAAAATGAACTCTTTTGTAATGAAGTTGGTCAGCCCAAATTTTTGGTCATTTTGGTCAGCCCAAACTTTTTTGTTCAAACTGAAACCCAGGTTTTTTGATTTCTTGGTTTGTTTAGTGAAGAAAAAAATCTGTTGTTCTCACAACTCTACTGGTGATGGCTGTTGGGGAAAGCCTGAGGGCTGAATATTTAAATCTGGGTGCTAAATTCATTGCCTCAGAACAATGAGAAAAGCTTTTCATGCAGATAGTAAGCAAGTATGTCTCCTGAAAAATACTTTGAATGAAAGATTACACATGAGAATCCAGAGCAATACACTATTCCTCCTGAGGCTGCACTAAATCCCAGTCTCTGACAAGTCAGAAGAGCCAGAATTGTTGCTGGCTGGTTCTGGAATCCTCTCTCCCCTCCTCATCTCATATTGCTGTGGAACTGCAAGGCTACTGCTGGCCTTTGGATGTAGTAACAGGAAATCTGCCAGGATCTGTGGCAGACATGGTTTCTGTACTTCCTGTACCACCTTTCCATAGCTTGGCCTCTATGAACAGTGGAACTACACCATTTACTTAGTACTGGGACCTCTTGTGACAGAATGGCTTCTCAAGCTTTTCCTGGTGTCTGTTACACACTTCCGTGAATGAAAGGATAGGCTTTCAGATCATTGTTTCTCGTCATGATTTCTGAGAGCAATAAGCAAGTGGTCATAGCAGGAAATCTGTAGAGGTTAAATGAATAGCAATATGCTTCTCTAGTACACAGTTACGAGGAGCGGGTAAGGAGCTCTTGCATTGTTGTTTGCTGGAAAATCCTGACTGCAAAGAGTTCAGTACATTCAAACAATTTAGGCACAACTGATGTCAACACATAAAGAAAAACTGAAGTGATTTAAGATTTTAATCACATCAGTTGTGTTTAGTGAGTCTTTCTTCATAATTAGCTTTAACAAAAAAGAGTTAGTAAAGCAATAGGAAGATGACCTTTTGGATGTTTAACGTAGATTAATTCACACTGTATGTAGCTACCGTTTAAGTGCATGGAAAAACAGGAGACTAAAATTTGTTGCAAGGTATATTCTGTTTTAATTTTTTGCTTAATTTAACTGCAAGTCTTCAGTGTTGCTGAGGCTTCTGATTTTTATCAAGAATCTTATGATATTTGGTGGATGTCAACTGGAAACTGATCTTTTGGGGGCTCACTGTAAAATGTGTTCCAGTCTCCTCTTGATGGTGCTTGAGAAATATTAACTGTTTTAAACAAAATTTGAACAGTAACTTCTTCCTGTTGCTGACTGCCATTCTAATATTGGGGAGTCCCCATTCTTGGTGTGAAAAATATACTTTTCTGTAAAATGGTTACTGCCTAAAGTAGTCTCGCTTAAACTGCAGATTTTAATTAAAAACTTTGGGAAAAGAATTTTAAATACATCTATAAATTTAGAAGTGTTCTGTGACCCATGGACTGTCTGAATCCTACAATAAGCCCAACAGGATACCTCTTCTTTTATGTTTTTATTTAGCACTGACAAAGCAAGAGCTTAGATCTGATCATTTGTAAGGCCCCCACGCTACCATGACTATTGGAATATTTTCCCTTTGAGTTGGACATTTTTTCTTTCTGGGCATATTAACGATTTATAATTTAAACCCGTTTTTTTAAAAGGTCCAAAAAATGGTGGTGTGTGTTCGACAATGTGTAAAATCTGTCCCCTCTCTCTCTCTCTCACACAGCTGGACCATATAGTGGTTTAGGCGAAATCATCCATCGAGAGAGTGTTCCAATGCACACATTTGCCAAGTATCTCTTCACCTCTCTCCTACCTCATGATGCTGAATTGGCATACAAAACTGCACTGAGAGCCATGCGGTATGTATTCAGACCTCCTCTAAAAAAAGAAAAACAAAAATCCAAGTCAGAAAAAATTGCTGTAAACTGATTAACCCCAAAGAAGGAAGGCCTGATGATTGAAGGCAGGGAGTCAGACCTGTGTTCTAATACCATCTCTGTTACACTTAGGATAAATTACTCTAATCTCTGTGCCTCAGTTTCTTCATCTGTAAAAGCAATTAATATGTGCAATAATTACTGCCTACCTCAGAGGTGTTGGGTAAAATCAGTTATTTGTAAACTGCATTGAAATTCCCACTCTTGCTGCAGTGTTGCAGACACCGAATCATCTTTTTAAAAAAATGACCACAATGACTGATGCAATCATGCTCTCCCTCTTGTTGATCTGGATGCTATGTGAAAGGTAGTTGGCGGGGGTCATGACTCCAACAGCTCAAATTTACTTCATCCTTGAAGGTAGCAGGTCTCAGGACCTTCTTCTGTCTAGTCTGTTCTGCGGTTTATTTCCCCAAACCCTTTATTGTTTTACAAATTCATTTTATGGAGTTGATTTTAAAATACATTTTTTTTAAAAAAATAATGGTCTCTGCTGGTGTGTAATCCAGACCAGTTTTCTTTTTTGTCTGCTTCATTACCAAGCAATCTTGTACAGATCCAGATAGAAGATAGGAATAAGATGGGAACTAAATTGGATGTCAAGCCGCTAAAAATATCTGAAGGACTGGTATCCCAGTTGCTTTCAGTATTTGGGAGAAAGGGCATGCCTAAGGAAGTGCTCGGTTTGTTTTGGCTTTACCTCTCAGGGCAGCTGTGAGTATGAATGGCTAAATTCATATTTTCCATTCTGAGTACAGTGAAAGAACTGGCCCCATCTGGATTGCCATGGATCCAATACTACCTGAAGTTGAAGGAACTGGCTACCAGAAATGAAACCTGTAGAGAAATTTAAGCACTGGTTCTTACAAGTAGAATCTATGAGGGTACAATTGTCAGGTCATAAAAATACAACTATAGAGGTTATGCTCCTGGTCTCTGGATCCAATATAGTGAGAATTGGTTGCATGATGTTGAAGGCCACAAAATCTAAAGGAGTAATAATGAGTCATTTCAGCAACCTGCACAACTGGTCAAATATCATTTTGGGTCATGGTTTAGAGAGGTTTGACACAATAAATAATTGCTTGCTGAACCCAGTTCCAGAGCACAAAAGAAGAGAGGATGCTCTTGATTTAGTCCCAAGCAGTACATATGAGTTGGTTCCAGAAGTAAAACAAAGCTGGAAGGCAAGCAAAAAAGTGTATTGGTGACAAGCTGCAAGAATTTACTTTAGCCAAAAGGATGCTCTTCAAAATGTAGAGTAGAAAGGAAAACGAACTAGGACAGGTAAGTCTAGGTTGGGGATTGGAATTTCTCAGAAATTGCTGAACAAATTGCCAGACACAAACAGATTCATTCTTAATTGTCACTAAATTTCATTCTTAGTTTGTAAGCTCTTCAGGGCAGGGACTGTCTCTTCTTGTTTGTACAATGCCTAGTACAACAGAGCCATGATTCTAACTGGGGGCCTCTGGACGTTACTGCAACACAAACACTTTAATAGTAATCAGAAGTATGAAGTCTGCAAAAGAACCACTAGGAATGTCATCTATCCTAAGTCTTTTGTCTATGTAAAGTACTCTGGTGCTTGCCTACCTTTTAAAAATAAATAAAAAAGATTCTGGGGGGCGAGATGATGAGATCCCAATGTGCCCATCCTTTTTTTGCTTCCCACAGATCGCTCAGTGACTTTCCCTTCAGTAGATACCACAGTCTAGCTTCTTTACAGTGTTTCACTCCATTGTCCTTTAAACATACTAGTGCAGTTACAGTATTTACATCCCCCCACTTTACTACCCCTCCTCCAACAGGTGGAGGAAGGTGTCTCCTCCCAGAGAACTCCCTTTCATCAGACCCTGTGAGCCTTTTCTTTTCTTTTCTCTTTTCCCTCTCTGTCTCCTGCTTCTCCCCTCTTGAACTTTCTTCCTGCACTCATTTATCCATGGGCTAATTAGGTCATTCGTTATCCAGCCCCAGTCTAGTCTGGTAATCAGGAACTCCTCTCCTTAATCAGGCCCTCCCTGGGGCCTGATTGGTTAAACGATGACCAATCTCTGATTCCCAGTTCAGTCTCTGATTCCCAGTACTCTGTCACAGGCAGTAATGGGTCTTTAATTCCCAGAAACCCTTACCAGGCTGTGTACCATGTTCACTGGTTAGTGCAATTAAAGACAGACCTATAAAACTAGATGAGCTCAGTTAGGAAGGGACAACCAGCAAAACTTTGCAAAAGAAAATCACTTCTCACATTGGATTTCCTTGCAGCTGCCCAATAAATAGAAAAAAGAACCTATTCATATTAATGTATTTGGACTATCAAAAAGTGTTTGACAAAGTCCCTCACAAGATGTTAATGAAGCTCAGTGGTCAAAAGATGAAATGTGAAACTTCTGCCATAGATTAGGAACTGGCTAAGAGAGAGAGAAAACTGAATATGATTAATTGGTCAATTTTTAACATGAAATGAAGATAATGTAGGATGCCCAAGGATTCATACTAGGATTGGTGCTTACCATGTTTAACAATGATCTGGAGAAAGCGTCAAACTGTGAAATGGCAAGAACTGCAGATGACACAAATTTAGGTTAGAGAAGCCAGGAATGACAGGAGGCTGGAGCTAAACTCAATGACTGCTTAACTCTGACAGATGAAACTCAGTGTATTAGAGTAACAATTTGAATTATTTATACCCAGTTCTAAACTAGGGCCTGGTCTACATTACAGAGTTAGGTCGACGTAAGCTGTCGTACATTGATGTAATTGTATCAGTGTACACACTACAGCCTTGCTCCCACTGATGTAAGTACCTTGCTACACTGACATCATAACTCCACGTCCATGAGAGGCATGGGGCTTATGTAGGTGTAGTTACGGTGACACAGTGTCTGTGCATTACTTACATCGTCTGTTGGCTGCTGCTGTTGTCAATTTCACGGCTCTGTGACAAGAAAGCCCAGTGCTGGTGTTTGGCTCTAGCTAGAGCCCGGCTGCCCCCCATCCCGACTCCCCTCTTTCAGCTGGGCTGCTGCCCATGATTCCCACTGGGAAGCCTGCTGCCCCCAGACTCTCCATTTCCAGCCTGGCTGCTGCCTGGGCTTCCCACATCTGGCTCTCCACTCAGGGAGGCGAGAAGCCCGGGCAGCTGTCTCCCACTCCTGGTGGGGAGATGCACTGAGCTAAGAGCCCTGGCTTTCAGTTCCCCCCCACTGCCCCTCTTCAGTCAGTGGAAGCGCTCCTGGTGAGGACATGTACCTCCAACAGAGGGAGGGTAGCGTGAACGTCAGCCACCGTACTAATTACTGTTTGTAGGGTAGACATGCCCGAACTATTTGCTGGAGAGGGGAATATGGATGCCATTGTGCGCCAGTCAGTGAAATCTAACAATGTGCAATAGTAGTTAGAAAACTAAACAAGCTGCTAGGCTGTAGTAAGAAAGAGAGAAAGTTTAATATTGAAAATATTATGTCGCTATTATGTGAATCAGCAGTGAGTCCTTCTTTTGCATATTGTGTTCAGTTCTGGTCACAGCATTTAAAAATACTTGTGAGCTGTGTGTGTGTGTGTGTGCATTTGAGAGTGAACTCCTGAGTGCTTGACTCTACAACTCTTAAATATTTTTGGATGTAGTAGCTATATAGTTTGGAGATGAGATGGGGTGTGGAGGAAGTAACCTGTTAGAGGTATATAAAATAGGAAATGGTTTACTCTGTAATAAACAGAGAGCTCCTACTTTTATTTATTTTTATTTATTTATTGTTAAATAGAACAAAGGGCACACAAGGAAATTCAAAAGTATCAAATTTAAAATAGGTAAAACAGGATACCTTTTTTTATACAATGCACAATTAATCTAGTTGAGCTCATGGCCACAAGATATATTGAAATTAAGTGCTTTGCAAAATTCCAGAAAACCCTAGACATTTATATAAATATTATTCATAGGTAATTTTCATGGGATTAATAAAATAAGGGATATAAGCCCTCAAGTTTCTGAACATTAGGAATGGCCATACTGAGTCAGAACAATGGTCCATCTAGCTTAGTATCTTTTTCTGACAGTGGCCAGTGCTGATGCTTCAGAGGGAAAGAACAGAACAGGGCAGTTTCAAGTGATCTGTCCACTGATGTCTAGTGTCAGCTTCTGATAGCTGAAGGTTTAGGGACACCCTGAGCATGAGGTTAACAACCATTCATGAACCTGTCCTCCATCTAATTCTTTTTTTAACCCAATTATGCTTTTGGCCTTCAACACCTCCTGGCAACAAGTTCCACAGGTTGACTATGCATTGTGTGAAGAAGTACTTCCCTCTCTTTTAAACCTGCTGCCTATTAATTTCATTGGGTGGCCCTTAATTCTTGTGTTTATGTGAATGGGTAAATAATGCTTCCCTATTTACTTTCTCCACATCATTTGTGATTTTATACACCTGTCATATCCCCTCTTAGTCATCTCTTTTTTAAGATGAGCAGTTCGTCTTTTTAATCTCTCCTCATATGGAAGCTGTTCCATACACCTAATCATTTTTGTTGCCCTTTTCTGTACCTATCTTTTTTTGAGATGAGGTGACCAAAACTGCACACAATATTCAAGGTGTGCGCATACTATGGATTTATATAGTGGCATTGCTATGTTGACTGTCTTATTGTCTGTCCTTTTCCTGAGAGTTCCTAACATTGTTAGCTTTTTTGACTGATGCTGCACGTAAAGCAGATATTTTTCAGAGAACTATCCATGATGACTCCAAGATCTTTCTTGAGTGGTAAAAGCTAATTTAGAGCCCATCATTATGTATGTATAGTTGGGGTTATGTTTTCCAGTGTGCATTACTTATCAACGTTGAATTTCATCTGCCATTTTGTTGTCCAGTCATCCAGTTCTGTCAGAACCCTTTGTAACTTTTTGCAGTCAGCATTGGTCTCAACTATCTTGAGTAATTTTTTATCATCTGCAAATTTTGCCACCTCATTGTTCACCTTCTTTTCCAGACCGTTTATGAATATGTTGAACATCACAGGTCCAGTACAGATCCTGGGGGACACTGCTATTTACCTTTCTCCACTTTGAAAACTGACCATTTACCCCTACCCTTTGTTTCCTATCTTTTTAACCAGTTGCTGATTCATGAGTGGACCTTCCTTTTTATTCCATGACTGCTTACTTTGCTTAAGAGCTTTTAGTGTGGGACCCTGTCAAAAGCTGTCAGAAAAGTCTAAATACACTATATCAACTGGATCACTGTGGTCCATGTCCTTGTTGACGCTCTCAAAGATTTCTGATAGATTGGTGAGGCATGATTTCCCTTTACAAAAGCCATGTTGACTCTTCCCCAACATATTGTGTTTATCTGTGTCTGATAATTTTCTTTACTATGGTTTCAACCAATTTTTCTGGTATCAAAGTTAAGCTTACCAGCCTGTAATTGCCAGGATCACATTTGGAGCCTTTTTAAAAAAAAAAAAGGGGGGGGGGGGAGGGGGGAGTGTTACATTAGCTACTCTCCAGTCATCTGGTACAAAGTCTGATTTTAGCAATAGGTTACATACCATAGTTAGTAGTTTTGCAGTTTCCTTCAGAACATCTGGTCCTGTTGACTTATTACGGTTTAATTCATCTGTTTATCTGGGCATAAGTGAACCCCTAATAGCCTAGTACTTAAGGTACAGGAGACTTTCTGATGCCCCAAGAGAAAGTTTAGGAGACTAGACCAGTTGGGTTGCACGTCCGCTTCTGTTGCTGCTCTGTCACTTTGTACAGTGAGCTATCAAGCAGTTATTGCTAGGGATCGCTTTTACACCTGAGGTTAAGTTGTTCCCTTCATGTGCTCTCTGCCTGATGAGAAAAGCAAAGAACTAAAGCCCATCATGGAGGACCAGAATATATCTCAACACAAGTGATGTACAATGTATTCGGCACTTCAGCAAGATCAATGTCAACAGCTGTAAAACATCTTTTTGAGTAAGAATCTTGGACTTCCCCCAGAAGCACAAGTCATGGTTGAAGGCTTGATTTTTTTAAGATATTGACCTTTTGGGATGGAAAAACAGATAAAATACTGGAGAGATTCAAGAAGACCAAGTTGACAGCCAAATCGTTGGGGATCCAACCACCTTTCAGCGTGAGACATCCTTTAAGTCTGAGAGGCAATTCCTACCTGCTCAATCACCACCTCAGTACAAACAGTACTAAAAAGGTCCTCTCCTTGAGTTCCATGCAGATAAGCATTGCAGGGGCTTTATTAATAGTAAAGTAGAACGTCAGAGTTATGAATTGACCAGTCAACCACACACCTCATTTGGAACTGGAAGTACACAATCGGGCAGGAGTAGAGACCAAAAAAAAAAAAAAAAATACAGGACAGTACTGTGTTAAATGTAAAGTACTAAAAAAAAAAAGGGAAAGCCGCTTGTTTTCGTAGTAAAATTTCAAAGCTATATTAACTCAACGTTCAGTTGTAAACTTTCAGAAGAACAACCATAACGTTTTGTACAGAATTATGAACAACCTCCATTCCCGAAGTGTTTGTAACTCTGAGGTTCTATTGTAGAAGTATTGTTACTGTGTGGATTAGAGATGTGTGTTGCATACAATAGAGGCTATGTGATTCAGCCACACCCTGTTCGGTCTTTGACTGCATTCCTCATCACTTTTCAGGAATTCCTTTAATGAGAACATTCCAAGACCTGATATTTTTCTCTCTGATCAACCTAGAAGCCAAGGAAGTACCTCAGTGATATGAGGGAAAATATTTCTAACTCCTGATACAAACCCAAAGAGAAGCTTATTTTATATTAACTTGAGAAAAACAAATATACTTAGCTGAAGATTTAAATTTTATATGATGATGCCATGGCTATGATTCCTTCCGGAAAGCAGAATGACTAGTTGACTAGCAGATAGGATATGGCTTATTCCACTAGATTTCAGACGATATTCCTGAAATGATGAAAATATTTCTTAACCTTGAAATCTTTAAAGCTGCTGCATAGAATCCAAGTCACACCTTCGTGCAACGCTGCTCTCAATTTAGGAGTGCAGCGTTATTCAGGAGAGCTGTGCTTCATTATTCACTAAAGCTGATATTTTCAACGGAGTCTTAAGTACTTAGCCCTGTCTCTAGATGGTGTGACTACGAGTCAGTCTCCCATGCACAAAAGTTTTCACAGTCAATTCTAGATAGAAAGGGTTACTTACCTGTAACTGGAGTTCTCGGTATCCTGCCTCTGCATATTCACAATCACCCACTCTCCTTCTCCATTTTCTGGAGTTGTCCTTTAATATACTGAATGGGCAGAAAGGAATGGAGGGGAGTTAGAGCCAGTGTCCTTTCTGTATACTTGGGTCTGCACGGGACTTCGTGCTACCCTCAACAGCCACTGCTCTCTAGATGGTTTCTCAGTTTGCAGCACCAAGCTTCATAGCGTGAGAATGAGGATCTGCAGAGGCAATCTACTTGGAGAACTCAAACTGCAGGTGAGTTAACCTTCTTTTAGCACACTTTCTTTATCAAAGGGCATTATGAACTTTTTTTGGACTTCATTGAGTTTTCTGTGCATAGTGAGAGCAGAATTTGGGCCCAAATTAGGAATGGATTTTTTTTGTCTGGATTTTGGGAGGAGTCTGTTTTAGGTCATGTTTAATCAGAAGGCAGTTTCAGCTAAAATCTTGTTAAATAATTCATTGCTTTTTAAAAATGAGATTTGAAAAAGTAAAGAATAATTAATAAATATGCGTGACTGGATCTAATTGAGGCCTTCAGATCTGCTGCAGTTTTGACTGTTACTCTGCTGTTTTATAATCCATCAAAAATAACATGTGTGAGCATGCAGTTCACCTTTTTACATTGGGCTTGCAGAGAGGGAAGCTACGTGGCGGTAGTGAAGTATAAAGTGATCACGACAAGATTTCACAAAAGCTGTCTGTTTCATGCTCTTTGTCTGGTTGCTGTCATTCATAACCTATTATTCAGTTCTACATTTTCTGCATGTAATAGTTGGGAGTACTCTTGTGTACCCAAGTCATTTTTTCCCCTTTCTTTCTTCCCCTTTACCTGACAAAATATACTAATTGAAGAGTTTGTTTATTTATTTATATTTATATATTATATAAATATAAATTATATATATAAATATTTATAAATTATATTTATTTATATTTAGCTATATATAAATATAAATAAATAAGCAAACTCTTCAATTAGTAAATTTTGTCAGGTAAAGGGGAAGAAAGAAAGGGGAAAAAATGACTTGGGTACACAAGAGTACTCCCAACTATTACATGCAGAAAATGTAGAACTGAATAATAGGTTATGAATGACAGCAACCAGACAAAGAGCATGAAACAGACAGCTTTTGTGAAATCTTGTCGTGATCACTTTATACTTCACTACCGCCACGTAGCTGTGTGTGTGTGTGTACACACAGTGTAAATACCCTTCAATAGGCTCAGGATGACATTTTCCATTCTCTAAGATCTTGAAGTTGCTCTTGTATGTTTCAGGAACCTGCAGAGAACGGAATGACATGTCTGTAAAACCTCAATGGTTTTACAAATAGATTCTATAGTCTTAGTGAGGAAGCAAAATACCCTCCTGCAATTACCTAAAGAACAGAGGTACATTTTTTTTTAAGCCCAAAAGCTTGTGACTGGTATTGTAATACATTTCTTCTTGAACCAATTAATTCATCACCTAATGTCTCAATGCAGTGGATTTCGAAGATCCTTTCCTGACTGGAGAGATGCCAGTTTCCTTCCTCTTCCCATTTCATTCCCTTCAAAAATAAATAAATATTCAACTGAGTACAAAAAATAGTAACAACCTTGAGCCCAAAGTAGGATAACCAGATTTTTGGAGCCATGAACCAGTACGTTTTTAGGATTATTGGAGGGAGTCTGTCCCAGCTGAAGGGGAGATTGGGCTGAGGTCCATGTTGGGCCAGGGGCTGGGGATCCAAGCATGTCTGATGTCTAGTGGGAGGGAGATGAAAAAGGATGACTTAGTTGGAGTTGTTTCGTTGGTGGGAGGGAGGCATGTGATTTGTCCTGCCTCCCTGAATGGTGACTGGAGTCTAGCTGTGTCTACAAAGAGCACTCCCGGAATAGGGACAGGGCATTCCAAATCACTGAGGTGTCTCATACGCTTTTGTAGTGTTTGGAGCAGTAGTTTGGAAAAGGTAGAGAAGCTGGCCAAAAGGGAGACAATGCATCAAGGCTCAGCACAGCCACATTTGGGCCTCTATTGTTCAAGTAGAGAGGAGAGAGGAAGTGTCATGGGAGGAAAGGGAATAGAGGGGAATTAGAAGAGGGGGAACATAAGGAAAGAGTTGACCAATCATCAAGACAGTAGCATTGGAACTGGGACAAAATCCATTGTTACTATCATGGGTCAACAAGGCATCATGACTGCCTAATTAAAGCAGAATGTCTCTTAACCCTTGTCAAGAGACTGATCTTTTTATGAGAGGTTTTACATTCTTTCTGTGGTTATCGTTCAATATTTCATTAGCCTTTCACATCTTACCCTGAATTTTCATGATCTGGAACACAGAAAAGAGGATAAGTGTTTTCCTTCAGGATGACTACAATCTAATCTTTTCTAATGGTGATTATCTAACATATTGGATTTTAGTGAGGGAGGCATGGCGAGTGATCATTTCTGCTATAGCTACTCTCCTAACCCTTCCAGACAGTATCCATGGTAGTCACTTTTCTGCATGTAAATTTTCCTTCATTAGTGAAATGGTTCTAGATTAGGGTAAACCTATGGAAATTCTAGCCTCAGGATCAGGCATTGGTGCCAGAGAAGTAATTTCAAAAGAGAGAAATGACTACCAATCACTGCACACTAGGGTCTTTCCTCTAGATATGCTATTGTATAAAATGTTAAGAGTTTCTAGCCCTCATGTGCCAAGAAGCAAAATGAAAAAAAATGTTGCATTGTAGTTGAGGAGTAAAATGTCCAATTTTCTTTTGGATTTTGACTCAGATACTGAAGTCTGTTTGAGAATCCCTGTCATCCATTGCACACTTTGTTTCGTGGTAGGACACTCATGTACAAGTCATGTACAGTATATTGGAAAATATTTGTGTCACTGTGAATTTCTCCACTTTCACTTCTACTTCAGTCTTTGGACCGCAGCTCTCAGAAATGAAAGATTTCAGCCCCTTGGATCACTGAGGGAATAGCAACAGTCCTCAGTAATGAACATCTTAATTCTGCTTGTAATTCTAAATTCTAATTTTCCTACTGATACTTAAGAAGGATCATGTGTCAAATATGGGTGATTAATGGTAAATTAGGGTTTTGGCAATCCGACTTTTAGCGTCTAGTTGAAAGGACGTGGTTTGCTACAGCTTTTACACCTGAATGGGCACACTTTGTACAAGCAGCCAAAGTGCTCTTGTGGCTTTGTGGTTGCTCATAGGTAACCCTAGTTATAATGATGATTGAGTGAAAAGAGTGTATGTTCTTTCCTATTTTCAGGTTGCTAGTATTGGAATCTACAGCTCCATCAGGAGATATGTCCCGCCCACATCACATTGCATCAGTTGTTCCAAACCGCTATCCCCGTTGGTTCACGCTAAGTCACATTGAGTCCCAGCAGTGTGAGTTGGCATCAACTATGCTAACAGCAGCCAAAGGTAGCGTTATCAATAAAGCTGATATGTATTTTTAGTAGACATGCTATATTTCCAATATTGTATTTCATACACAGAGTGAAGTTAATTTAAAACTGCTGCTTAGGAGTCTGAATTTTGATCTGAGAAGCACTTGAGGAAGAAACAACTAACTGAACAAATTTAAGTCTGTTACTTGGTTTTCTAGCACTGCTGCTAGACCAGCTGGATAGTAGCCAAACAGACCTGGTTCAGGTCTGAGACAAGTTATTTGTTTTGCAGTGGCATAATGTGGATGGCAAGACCCAGCAGTGGATAAATCAGTTCTAAAATTCTTAAATTAAGAGAACTTTGAGCATTTATTGAGCTAACATCAGCAGGCACTGAAGGGATATTTGATTTCATGTTTTCTGTTCACGTGTGCATTTAGTTAGTTCTTTCTAAGAGAACTTGTATAGCTGAAACTTGCTTATATTGCTGTAGTTCTGGCACATGTAGTGGTAACATCTGTACCATTAGTGAATGTTTTTCGGTAAACTAATTGTTTCTTTGTTTTGTGGTTTTGTTTTTACATTGCAGGTGATGTTCGGAGGCTGGAAACAGTGTTAGAATCCATCCAGAAAAATATTCACTCCTCATCACACATCTTCAAGCTTGCCCAGGATGCATTTAAAATAGCAACACTCATGGACACTTTGCCAGACATCACTCTTTTGAAAGTTTCTTTGGAGTTAGGCCTTCAGGTATTCCCCAAATTAGCTATTGCTGCAGTAAGAAACTGTAAGTCCTTGAACCAAATTCAGTTCCGCAATGGTGGGTGCAGCTCCCATGGAAGCCATTGAGAATTGTACCCACTTATGCAAGGCAAAGTTCAAACATGACCCCTTCTCTTCACTGATTTGTATAGTACTTTGATAAATATAGGGCCAGCATGTGGCACCGGCTTCAGCCCTTTTACACCATACAGGTGGTGGTACAAGACTAGTGTAAGCAGCCACAGTATAGGAGTGTATTCAGGGTGAGAGGAGGAATGGCCAGAGAGCTAAGTGCTCTGGTTATTCTGGGCTGCAGAGAAACCAGTGGGCAGACTTGCATGTCTGTCTAAATTAGAGCAGCCAGCCCTTGTGGCTGCTCAACATACATGTTGGGGCTGCTGTGGCACCTAGACCAGACCAACATTAAGAAGATGAAAAAGTGGCCTAAAGCACAGAGAGGCAGTTGTACACTCTTGTAGTCTAAGTGAATGGTTCTTCTTTGCATTTTGCTGCAGTCAAAAAAAAATTTTCTTCGAGGCAATTGAATCTTCAGTTTGCAAGGGACTGCTTCTTTTAAGAAGTCCTGTTTGGAAGCTATGTGCATACATTTCATTACTGGTGGGGAAAAAATATTTTCTTCAGGTGGCCTCTTTGCATTCCTGGCCTTGGGGATGCAACAGATGGTGCAGTTTGGGCCGATGGAACCTTCTAGTAGCAGTGTCCATTGGAGCAATTGTTGGAGTGCAGGGCTATAAAAGGAGGAGAGGGGGAATGCTCCGAGAACCTTAGTTCCTTTGAACCACAGTAGTGGAGAGACTGGGATCCTTGGACACAAATTCATTGGGACAGACAGTTCTCACAGCCTTTGTTTAGTTAGCATTGAGTTCTTCCTTTTAATTCATTTCTTTTGTTCTTCTCTTGGATATTTTTATTAAGGACTTTGTGGCCTGGCACAGGTTTTTGGTTCCAATATGTCAGAACCTAAAGGAGAAAAAAAAAAAAAACCAAACCCAGGTTCAGATGATGCACCTCTTACCTGTCAGCTTTCTGCTTTTGGACACAGATGTGCTTTGTCTGGCCCTCTAGAGGAGTGGGAAAGTTTTTCGTCTTGTTGCTGTATATGCAACATCTCCATCCTCAGGAGCATCAGAATTTCCTGCAAGCTATGCTGTTGCAGTAAGCATTAGTGACTAAACCCTTGAACTCCAAAGCACAAAATGATGCAAGTGCTGGGAAACTAGCTTCTTCTCCAGTCCCCAACGTGGTTTAAAGAGCTTGACAAAGTCCCGGCACTGGCGTCTGCCTCCCTGACTGGTGCCAAACCAAAGGGGCCAGTCTATGGAAATGCTGCAAAAGATCACATCCAGCAAAGCAATAAACAGTTGGCTTTACAGGTGTCAGCCTCTGCTGAAAGAGCCAGTCCTCAAGGGCCTGCCTCTGAGAATCCAGGACTTCCAGTTCGTCGGACTGAGGTGCAAGAGTATGTCCATAGTGCTGTGGCCCCAAAGTCCGAGTCACAGCAAAGGGTGGTATGGAAAGCCAACTCTATATATTGGACCACCCTGCCCGAGATCCATTGTCATTGGTTCTGTGCTTGAAGCCTGATAAGGCACCTGATATTTCCTGCGATCAGAAGAGGCCCTTCGTGCAGCACTGTATACGTTATCCTCTGTACTTGAAGGTAAAAATAAAAAGCATATGCAGTGAGGCAGGTTCCTCCTTCTCCAGGAAAGAAAGAGAGAAATCTTTCAAGGCTGAACAAGTTTGCTTAGCTATGCAAACCTCCTGAGAGATAAAGGATCCTCCCCCTTGGACTTCTACTGGTGTCCCGGGGAAACATCTCACCCCCTTTCAGCTTTTCACTTAACCAAACCACTATCACCCTTGGAAACTTCCTCCAATTCGAAATCAGGCCATGTCCAGCCAGATAGCTTTATTTGCCCTTCCCCTCACATGGAATGGATCAAGAAATCTAGAGAGCATTATTGAGACTCAGTTCCAACCTTTCAGATTGTGTGAGCTCACTCTCCCACACCCAGGGATTATAATAGGAAATTCTAAATTGGGTACTGGCAGAACTGGGAAGGTACCACCATGGGCAGTGTGGCCGAATTCTCCTTCTAGTAGGCATTGCCATGAATTTAAAAGGGCTAAAGGAAGCTGGCAAAAAGGGAGCCATCTTCCAAAGAGTTGGAGTGAAATGCCCTGCACTGGGACCATCCTGCCTGGATATCTAACTCTTGCTAATATCAAGGGAACAGTCTTCTTTACTTGTCCTGGATACACTGTCTGAAGAACTAGAGGCCTGTTGAACCTCGAAAGTAGATATGGATGTCTAATCCTGTTCCTCACCAGAGGATTTGCTCCATTGCCATTAACTCATAGAGGGAATGGTGACTACCTTAAACTTCCCTTTGGTAACTTTAAACAAAACTACAACACATAGTTGATGACACAGTTGTTTACCCTCTAGGAGCAAGATTACCCTGCCAATTCTAGATGGTTTTATTATAGGCTTGCAAAAAATACCTGGTTAAACCCAACATCTGGACCAGCAATTTCTAAGAAAGCAGACAAGTTACCTCTCTGATTCCTGAGGGCTTTGAATTCTTCCAGACCCATACAGCTATTATTCGTTGAGTGGCAGCTCCCACTATCAAAGAGCTAAAAGATCAAGTCTGCTCTACCCCCTTTGGATTGAAAGGGTAAGAAGGGAAACCCTCGGTAGAAAGACTGTCTCCTCTGCCACATTAAGAATTACAGTGGTAACGGAGGAGGAAAAGGACCTTGGAGTATTGGTTGACCCTAGGATGACTATGAGCCGCCAATATGATATGGCCATGAAAAAAGCTAATGTGGTCTGGGATGCATCAGGCGAGGTATTTCCAGTAGAGATAAGGAGGTGTTAGTATTGTTATACAAGGCACTGGTGAGACCTCATCTGGAATACTGTGTGCAGTTCTGGTCTCCCATGTTTAAGAAGGATGAATTCAAACTGGAACAGGTACAGAGAAGGGCTACTAGGATGATCCAAGGAATGGAAAACCTGTCTTATGAAAGGAGACTCAAGGAGCTTGGCTTGTTTAGCTTAACCAAAAGAAGATTATAGGGACATATGACTGCTCTCTATAAATATATCAGAGGGATAAATACCGGAGAGGGAGAGGAATTATTTAAGCTCAGTACCAGTGTGGACACAAGAACAAATGGATATAAACTGGCCATCGGGAAGTTTAGACTTGAAATTAGATGAAGGTTTCTAACCATCAGAGGAGTGAAGTTCTGGAATAGCCTTCCAAGGGAAGCAGTGGGGGCAAAAGACCTATCTGGCTTCAAGATTAAACTCGATAAATTTATGGAGGAGATGGTATGATGGGAGAATATGATTTTGGCAATTAATTGATCTTTAACTATTCATGGTAAATAGGCCCAGTGGCCTGTGATGGGATGTTAGATGGGGTGGGATCTGAGTTACTACAGAGAATTCTTTCCTGGGTATCTGACTGGTGAATCTTGCCCACATGCTCAGGGTTCAGCTGATCGCCATATTTGGGGTTGGGAAGGAATTTTCCTCCAGGGCAGATTGGAAGAGGCCCTGGGGGGGTTTCGCCTTCCTCTGTAGCATTGGGCACGGGTCACCTGCTAGAGGATTCTCTGCACCTTGAAGTCTTTAAACCAAGATTTGAGGACTTCAATAGCTCAGACATAGGTGAAAGGTTTATTGCAGGAGTGGGTGGGTGAGATTCTGTGGCCTGCATTGTGCAGGAAGTCATGTCTGAGTCTATAACTGCCAGGTGGTAGTGTCCAGATACCAGTGTTATCTGGGGGAGAGGGGGAAACAGTGCACTTTGCACAATCTGTACCAGATCTAAGGAAAAGTGGCCCAAACCCCTTATTATCAAAGGTTGGTCAATTGCTAAGCATACTTTGCATCTAAAGCTGTAGTATCTATGGTTACATTGAGGCACCATTCATGATTACATTTGGACTATTTTTGGAACAAGAACCAAGGTAGAAGACTTGATTTGTTTAGCTCTAGAACAGACACAGTTGTAGATAAATTGAAATACACCAAGTTGGCTGCAAAGTCTCTAGGGATTTCTCAATCCCCTAAGAAGAGATTTGTATTACCAACATTCCAATAGCAGAGACAGCCATACCCAACCTCTGCTTCCTATTAATTTCAAAGAAAGCACTTCCAACAACAGCCCCCTATTTTGCATCAGCAGAGAAGCATAGCATACATGTCATAAACTGGAAGGACATCTGCTGCGTCATCTTCCTCTCCACCAGCCTCTCATCCTCAGGTTTGATTGGGATGCTCAACCTCAGACCAGATTTAAGCCACCTACTGAGCTGCCTCCTCTTCATTTGGAAACAATCTGTCCTGTTTCTTAGATACCTGGAGTACTTTCACCATGGACTGATGAAACCTGGAGACTGCCCAGCAGGATTACTCCATTCAATTCTAAACAAATCCCTCCCACCCCAGCTCTTCTTCCCCATCCCTCTTCAGGGATTCTTATCAGAAGAACTTGCTAAGATCAGAAGTTCATTCACTGCTAGAGTTGGTGGGCGCAATAGAGAAAGTTCCTAAAGAGTTTCCAGGGATGGCATTTTATTTCAGGTACTTCTCATCCTAAACAGCGATGTTGGTCTTCAACCCATTCTAGACCTTCGGAAGCTCAAAGCTTTTTCATCAGGAAGTTCAAATTCCATATCCGTATCCTAGCCTCTGTCGTCCTCTCCCTCTCTGTCCAAGATTGGTTTGTGGCTCTTGATTGATTTACAGGATGTTTATTTTCACATCTCAAGCAGATATGTACACTGAAAATACCTGGGGTTGGTTGTGGGAAGAGATCATTATCAATGCAAAGTTCTTCCATTTGGTCTGTGTGAATACTCAGGATGATGCAGAAAGTGCCTTTTCGAGTGACAGCATGCTTGAGATGTCAGGGTATCCATATGTATCCTTATTTGGATGATTGGCTTACCAAGGCATCTTCATAGCAGGAATGAGCGAACGCGCTCTCATAAACATGTACCTTATTCCAGACACTGGGTTCAGGAAAAACTGGTAGAAATCACACACAGTTTTGACTGAGCAAGAGGGGAAGGTGACCTTGGAGCATTTCTAGATACTCAGAGCTTTCCGTCTAGAAGAAAGCTATTTAAAAATCCTTGTGGCAATAGAAATACTACACTGGAATACACATCATACAGTAATGACCTCCCTGGAACTGATGGGTGTTATGGCTTCAGAAGTGTGTGTAATTCTATATGCACATCTAAAAAAGAGACCTCTACGATACTAGTTAGTTGAATGCTGTATAACAAATACTGATAGAATGCTTTGTGAAATTGACACTACCCAGGGATGTGTTCCTATCTTATATGGTGTAGTCATAAGAGCTGGATTCATCTCCCCAGTTTACTCAGCCATAGTTACTTGCTTGTACTAGAACAGTCCTTCACAAAATTAGTTACAGTTCTTACTGGAACAATCACATTTAAATATAAAAATGAGAGAGAAAGAAACAGCCTATTTGCAAATGCATTTGAAATATGGAGGTACTACCTTTAAAAACCAGATAAGTCACCTTTACTGGAATTTTGATCATGTTAGTGTTGAGCTTCTTTAAATTGAGGTTTAATTCTGATAGATGAGTCAAATCATTATTGATTCTGAAAACAGAAACAATCACTGGAGACTTGGCAGAATTAAGCAGCAGAGCAGATCGCAATAAATACTACTAGTATGTATCACTGCGGTCAAGTGAAAGGCAATACTAAGGGTCTAAGGAAAAAAGTTCATGGCTAGCCTACCCAAAATAGGCATATATATCATCCATTTTAAACACCATTTTTTCTACTTGAGGACCCTAAGTCTGTATATCAATGATGAGATAGAATGTAAAGAAATAAGAAGCGATGAAATGGATATGACTGAGTCTGTCTGGGCAACAATTAAATTGGGGAAGAAAACTATTAGAGCCTCCCCTGGGATAGTGCTTGGGGTGTGCTATAGACCGCCGGGATCTAATTTGGATATGGATAGAGCCCTTTTTAATGTTTTTAATAAAGTAAATACTAATGGAAACTGTGTGATCATGGGAGACTTTAACTTCCCAGATATAGACTGGAGGACGAGTGCTAGTAATAATAATAGGGCTCAGATTTTCCTAGATGCGATAGCTGATGGATTCCTTCAGCAAGTAGTTGCTGAACCGACTAGAGGGGATGCCATTTTAGATTTGGTCTTGGTGAGTAATGAGGACCTCATAGAGGAAATGGTTGTAGGGGATAATCTTGGCTCAAGTGATCATGAGCTAATTCAGTTCAAACTGAATGGAAGGATTAACAAAAATAAATCTGCAACTAGGGTTTTTGATTTCAAAAGGGCTGACTTTCAAAAATTAAGGAAATTAGTTAGGGAAGTGGATTGGACTGAAGAATTTATGGGTTTAAAGGTAGAGGAGGCCTGGGATTATTTTAAATTAAAGCTGCAGAAGCTATCGGAAGCCTGCATCCCAAGAAAGGGGAAAAAATTCATAGGCAGGAGTTGTAGACCAAGCTGGATGAGCAAGCATCTTAGAGAGGTAATTAAGAAAAAGCAGAAAGCATATAGGGAGTGGAAGAAGGGAGGGATCAGTAAGGAAAGCTACCTTATTGAGGTCAGAATATGTAGGGATAAAGTGAGACAGGCTAAAAGTCAAGTAGAGTTGGACCTTGCAAAGGGAATTAAAACCAATAGTAAAAGGTTCTATAGTCATATAAATAGGAAGAAAACAAAGAAAGAAGAAGTGGGACCGCTAAAAACTGAGGATGGAGTGGAGGTCAAGGATAATCTAGGCATGGCCCAATATCTAAACAAATACTTTGCCTCAGTCTTTAATAAGACTAAAGAGGATCTTAGGGATAATGGTAGCATGATAAATGGGAATGAGGATATGGAGGTAGACATCACCATATCTGAGGTAGAAGCGAAACTCAAACAGCTTAATGGGACTAAATCGGGGGGCCCAGATAATCTTCATCCAAGAATATTAAAAGAATTGGCACAAGAAATTGCAAGCCCATTAGCAAGAATTTTTAATGAATCTGTAAACTCAGGGGTTGTACCGTATGATTGGAGAATTGCTAACATAGTTCCTATTTTTAAGAAAGGGAAAAAAAGTGATCCAAGTAATTATAGGCCTGTTAGTTTGACATCTGTAGTATGCAAGGTCTTGGAAAAAATTTTGAAGGAGAAGGTAGTTAAGGACATTGAAGTCAATGGTAAATGGGACAAAATACAACATGGTTTTACAAAAGGTAGATCGTGCCAAACCAACCTGATCTCCTTCTTTGAGAGAGTAACAGATTTTTTAGATAAAGGAAACGCAGTGGATCTAATTTACTTAGATTTTAGTAAGGCGTTTGATACTGTGCCACATGGGGAATTATTAGTTAAATTGGATAAGATGGGCATCAATAGGAAAATTGAAAGGTGGATAGGGAATTGGTTAAAGGGGAGACTACAACGGGTCCTACTGAAAGGTGAACTGTCAAGTTGGAGGGAGGTTACCAGTGGAGTTCCTCAAGGATCAGTTTTGGGACCAATCTTATTTAATCTTTTTATTACTGACCTGGGCACAAAAAGTGGGAGTGTGCTAATAAAGTTTGCAGATGATACAAAGCTGGGAGGTATTGCTAATTTAGAGAAGGACAGGGATACCCTACAGGAGGATCTGGATGACCTTGTAAACTGGAGTAATAGGAATAGGATGAAATTTAATAGTGAGAAGTGTAAGGTCATGCATTTAGGGATTAATAACAAGAATTTTAGTTATAAGCTAGGGACGCATCAACTAGAAGTAACGGAGGAGGAAAAGGACCTTGGAGTATTGGTTGATCATAGGATGACTATGAGCTGCCAATGTGATATGGCTGTGAAAAAAGCTAATGTCATCTTGGGATGCATCAGGAGAGGTATTTCCAGTAGGGATAAGGAGGTTTTAGTACCATTATATAAGGCACTGGTGAGACCTCACCTGGAATACTGTGTGCAGTTCTGGTCTCCCATGTTTAAGAAGGATGAATTCAAACTGGAACAGGTACAGAGAAGGGCTACTGGGATGATCCGAGGAATGGAAAACTTGTCTTATGAAAGGAGACTCAGGGAGCTTGGCTTGTTTAGCCTAACTAAAAGAAGGTTGAGGGGAGATATGATTGCTCTCTATAAATATATCAGAGGGATAAATACCAGAGAGGGAGAGGAATTATTTAAACTCAGTACCAATGTGGACACAAGAACAAATGGATATAAACTGGCCACTAGGAAATTTAGATTAGAAATTAGACGAAGGTTTCTAACCATCAGAGGAGTGAAGTTTTGGAATAGCCTTCCGAGGGAAGTAGTGGGGGCAAAAGATCTATCTTGCTTTAAGATTAAACTCGATAAGTTTATGGAGGAGATGGTATGATGGGATAACATGGTTTTGGTAATTAAATATTCATGGTAAATAGGCCCAATGGCCTGTGATGGGTTTTTAGATGGGGTAAGATCCAAGTTACCCGGGAAAGAATTTTCTGTAGTATCTGGCTGATGAATCTTGCCCATATGCTCAGGGTTTAGCTGATCGCCATATTTGGGGTCGGGAAGGAATTTTCCTCCAGGGCAGATTGGAAGGCCCTGGAGGTTTTTCGCCTTCCTCTGTAGCATGGGGCACGGGTCACTTGCTGGAGGATTCTCTGCTCCTTGAGGTCTTCAAACTACAATTTGAGGACTTCAATAGCACAGATATAGGTGTGAGGTCTTTTTTAGGAGTGGTGGGTGAAATTCTGTGGCCTGCATTGTGCAGGAGGTCAGACTAGATGATCATAATGGTCCCTTCTGGCCTAAATATCTATGAAGTCTTATTTTTGTAATGAAGCATTTGGTTACTTTTGAGGGAAAATCTTACCTTAAAAGAGCTGCAGTTTTATTGTGTGACGGAGAATATCGTTCTAAAAATAATCTGTCCTTCCAATAGAACTGGTCAGCATTTTTCAAATCTTTGAAATTTGAACCAAAAAATGACCATTTTTGGTAGGATTTTTTGCAATTTTTCAGTCAGCTCTATATCTAACTAACTCAGATTCGTAATTGTTTGTGTGCTGTCTCAGCTTTGTAGCAGAATTATTTTGTCGTAAGTGTCCATCAAATGTTTGTTTGTTTTTAAATAGGTGATGCGGATGACATTGTCAACATTGAATTGGCGGCGGCGGGAGATGGTGAGGTGGTTGGTAACATGTGCAACAGAAGTAGGTATGTTCTGCAGATATTGTCCAAGGAGTCCTGCCTTCATTAGCCTGTCTTAAATGGTTTGATGGTTTCATTTTGTTTGGCTATGTATAGGCACTAAAAATGTCAATCACTTTCGGTTGGTTTGTAGAATTTACTTTCTGATTAGAAGCCTTTAATTATAGCATTAACAAGCAATTTTTTTTGAGCACATAAGATAACAGACACGGCCCAAGTAAAATTAGGACTGAATAGTTTGGTATACTTTCTTTCAAGATGTAGAATGAAGCAATTCCCACATGCATCACTGTTTGTGGACTTGTGGTCACTGTCTGTACACATGTTAAGAAGTAGTGTACTCTGCAAGTAGCTTCATTGATATCATCATAGAGTAACATACCACTCAACATGAGTATGGATGACAGAATCTAACCTTGTAATTAGAGTCGAAGAGAGGTGCTCTGGTGGTTAGGGTGCTAGTTTGGAACTTAGGAGATCCAGGTTCTATTCTCTGCTTTGCCACAGACTTCTTGCGTGTGGTTTGATGAGTCACACAGACTCTGTATGCCTCAGTTCCCCACTTGTAGAATGAGCATGATAATACTTCCCAACCTTATAGGAGTGTTGGGGATAAAAAAAAAATTGAAGTGCACAGATTCTGCAGTAATGAAGGCAATATAACTACCACAGATAGAGCAATTTTAATTGCCATTAGTATTGTTCCATTAAAGCACACTTACGATCTTTGTGCGTGTTCCTGCTTTTCATGGATCTGAGTCAGATTCTGTCTAGTAGACAGCTGAGACCCCTTTGTGTTTCAGAACTTCATGAACCCACTTTTCCTGTTCAGGATTACTTTGTCCTTTGCTTTTACTTAGCTGAGAAATTAATACTGTCGGTAGCCTGGAAAGTATAGTTTGCCTTTCTATGCCCTCGGACAAAAAGTGGTGTATGTCTGCAAGTTTTCATGCAATGGTGCAGTGTTTTATTGCTTTTATAGCTTGACTAAGTATCTGTAGATACTAGAGCATATCTTTTATTTTGTTCAGTTGCCTGTGTACAGATAAAATGCCTTTATTCATGCCATATAAAATTAGTTCACATATGTCCAAGAACCTATAACATAACCTATAACCTGACTAGGTGCCCAGCTCCGAAGGCAGCGCTGCCAGCAGCAGCAGCGCAGAAATAAGGGTGGGAATGTGAAAAGTGCTATTTGCCAATATCACTTTTCACAGCAAACTTAGCGCCCTGTTGCCACCCGTACTTCTGCACTGCTGCTGGGACCCTGGGGCTGACAGCCAACGCTCTGCTGCCTCCTAGTGGGGGATTGGGGGTCAAAGAGAGCCCAAGCCTTGGTGGCGGAGCTGCAGCTGTCCCTTTTCCCCTCCTCTTGAGTGTGCACAGCCTTTCGGCAGGAGCCCCAGCCACCTGGGGCTGACCGCCACAGCTCTTCACAGAAAACAAAACCACACAGCTCACGCCTCCCTTGACACATTCCCATGCCTCCCTTGCAAGGCCCGCCCCATAGTTTTAGTGCCAAATACAAATACATGAGCAGTTTTGAGATAGCTGAAAGCATTTTTCCCTGCCATCAGGGGACTATTGACATAGAGGTAAAAGGAGGTTAAATGGTTCTAAAAATATTAGATTTTGAGGGTTGATTTGAGCCGTTTGGTCAGATGTTGAGACTTTTGAGTTCTGTAACTGGCCCCACATGTTATGAGCCAGGACTTGTTATCCAAAATTCATTATCTTAAATAACAAGAAAAACAAGATGTCTTGCCAGGAAATTAAAACTTTATCATGTGACTTTTTCAAGTTCTCTAACAGTTTCAGGGACTCTACAAGAGCAAACGCAGAATAGTCTTATTTTAATGTGCATTTCCCATCATGTTCTCTCCATTGAGTTTGTTTGCATAAATAGCAGGTGGTTGGATGTATTGATAACCTACTAGGCTTAGTTTGAAAAAAACCGAGTCACGGTGAAAGCCTGTTTCTGGTTGAATCCTATTGATTGTCAATTGTTGATGATCCTGTCTCTGATCTCTCACAGGTGTTTATGCACTGGATAGCATCATGCAGAACTGGTTTACGCTTTTCACTCCAACCGAGGCCACTAGTATTGTTGCGACAACCGTGATGTCCAACAGCACCATTGTCCGTCTGCATCTGGACTGCCATCAGCAGGAGAAACTGGCCAGCAGTGCTAGGACGCTTGCCCTACAGTGTGCCATGAAGGATCCTCAAAACTGTGCCCTCTCTGCACTGACCTTATGTGAAAAGGATCACATAGCTTTTGAGACCGCTTACCAAATTGTTCTAGATGCTGCTACAAAAGGCATGAGCTATACGCAGCTTTTTACTATAGCACGCTATATGGAACATCGTGGTTACCCTATGCGGGCCTACAAGCTGGCCACTTTGGCCATGAACCATCTCAACCTGAGTTACAATCAGGACACACACCCTGCCATTAATGACGTTTTGTGGGCATGTGCGCTCAGCCACTCCCTTGGGAAAAATGAGCTTGCAGCTATAATACCTCTGGTGGTCAAAAGTGTCAAATGTGCAACAGTACTGTCAGACATTTTGCGTAGGTGTACTTTGACCACACCTGGGATGGTGGGACTTCATGGAAGGAGGAACTCTGGGAAGCTCATGTCACTGGACAAAGCCCCTTTAAGGCAACTCCTGGATGCCACGATTGGAGCCTACATTAATACAACACATTCACGACTCACACACATCAGCCCTCGACACTATAGTGAGTTTATAGAGTTCCTTAGTAAGGCCCGAGAGACTTTCTTAATGGCTCATGATGGACACATTCAGTTTACACAGTTTATTGACAACCTAAAACAAATCTACAAAGGCAAAAAGAAACTGATGATGTTGGTTCGTGAACGGTTTGGTTGACGAAAATGTGTGAGGGCGGGGGGTGGGGGGGAGGGTGGTTTGTTTTTACTTGAGCCTGCCTTTGTATCCTTTTTAACTTAAAGAAACAGAGCCACACCGGTATTATATGTGTATAGTTATATTGAGTTTGCAAACTAAATTGTCATGTTGTGAAAGTTTGTGTGTTTATTTTTTTTCCTTTTTTTTTCCTTTTTTTTTTCTTTTCTATTTTGTATGAGAGAGAGGTTAAAAAAAGGTTTGGTTTACACTGAGTATATGTTGTCAAGTGGCAAAAGCCCACATTGCTCTCCTGTTCTTTCTGTATACGTTCACAGCCTCAAAAACAAAACTATATATTGCAATGGCTTTAAAAACCAAACCAAACACCTCCATCCTGTGATAAGTACCTCGAATGGATCCAGCTTTACTCCTTTGTAACTCATCCTTACATTTCAGCATAGTTAAACAAACCAACAAATGAAATACTAATAGTTAAAAGGCTGACCACGTGGCTTTGCAGTGCTGTTCATCCAGAAGCATGGCACACAATGCTTGTGCATGTGGAAACTTAGCGACTGTCAACATACATTCTCAGGGATTTATCAAAAAAAATTAAAAAAAAGAATGAGAGCATTTATTGTACTGTATATATATTATAGTATATGTCTGAATATTGAAAAATATAACATTAACTAATTTATAAAAAAAAATTCTATGTAATGCAAAATACTTGAAGCTGCAGTAGCTTGGTTTTAAACAAAAAAAAAAGAAAACCTATCAGAAGGACTAAAGTGCGCCTTGCTTCGGGGTTGGCTCAGGTGGTGAACTATATGCTGGGCATCTATGCAGAGCCACCTTTTGGATTGCATGGTTGGACTGATACCTATTGGGGGAAATTTTATATATATATATATTTATACAACCTGTGTATACATATATATGTATATGTATACACACATACACACATGCTTGTAACAGGCACTATAGTAAAGAGGGACAACGAAATACACAGCCAGAGCAGCAAGCCTTAGCATTAAGAATACAGTATGCCAGAAGTGGGGTTTGTGCCTCCTAGCCTAAAAGACTTAAAGAAATATCCTTTTTGACACAAAACACAAAATGTTTTCCAAAATAATTGACATGATACATTACGCCTTTGCAGTGAGCTAATAATAAGCTAACCTTTGTGCACAAATAACATATATATATAATATTTTATATATATATATATATATGCTGCATAGGTATTTTGACTTTGTGCAGGACAGAAAGTTGTGTTGGTATGACTGTTCTACTTTTCAGTTTATTTTTTAATATATTTTATTTTCTCTAGAATTACTCAAACAAAAGCAGCCTTCTATCTTGCCTTGTCTTAATGCTTTAAAATAACCAAACTGGAGATCTAACTACCAAACTGTTCATTATATTATTAAATACCAACTTTGGTTACAGTATAGTGTCTTTACTTTAGCTGATGGTTCTGTATCCTTGTGCTTTTTAAAGCAGTTTTTATGTTTTGGTGCAAAAGTTGTCCAGTGTCTCTTGTTCCCTTCATTAGAGAACATGCTAGAGGTATGTTTGTAGGTATTTTTGTTTAGAGAAACAATTTCATGCTCTCCATTTTATTTATTATAATAGGTAAAGAGGTTGTACTTCATCACCCATGTAAACATGCTCATGAAGTTGAAAGTAATTCAGATTTGATACACTGATATCAATTTATTTATGTAACTAAATCACTGTTTTATAAACTTGTTAATGATCAACAATTTTTTGTTTTGATTAAAATTAGTTTTTTGAAAGTTGATTCTGCCTCCTTTATGGTGTCTGTCACTGCAGCTGAATTCTGCAAGTGTAGCTTATATGTCTTACATGCCACAGCTTTTATGCTTGGTGTAATACTGTATTAAGATAATCCATGGCCATTTCTTTAGCAGTCTGTATACTGGGAAACAAAACCTTGGTTTCCCAAAAAATCAGATTTGTAACTGGTGATTTTTCAAAAATTTCAGTTCTACCCATTCTTGCATAAAGACAAAAGATATAGTGATAAGGCATATGGGGAAAGAATTAATGCTGCTTGCTAAGAAAGATGCCGAGCCTGTAGTATCATGAAGCCAGTTCAGACATCTCTCCCAGCATGGAAAGTAGAGGAGATGAATCGTTTTCATAGAATGGCATTAGTTAGGTTGACATGAGAAACTTGAAAAATCCTTGTATATGTGGTAGCCCAGTACTTTTTTCCTATTTATTTTCAGTTTACTTGTATATTTTCTGTACTCCACAGTATGTAGAACAGTTCGTTCCACACCGTATTTCAAGTCACTCACCAGTCAACATCCAGGATCCCTCCTGTTTTCTGAAGCACTCATTGTGAAGTGGTCTAATGCAGTTCTCATGATCTTAATGAATCCTGATCTGTGTGGTTAGTTAGCTTTCTGGGAGCTGGGGAGGGAAATGTTCCATTGTAACTGGAGTGCCCTATTCTTAATATTCTATCAGCTGCAAAATAGAAAATGGGGATGAGTTTGAGTTGCACAGAAACCAGACGACACTAAAATGCCCCCTCATTTGTAGAGCGAGAGCGAGACTCTGGTTGGCTCCACTGTAAGGTTCTCATCTATACCAATCCTGAGACAACACTTGTATAATAGAAGGTGCCAGTGACCCACATTAATTTGCAAAATAGCTCTGTTCATAGCAAATATTAGATACGTGAAGACTCTCCTCTTGTATGTGAATGATACTTGCGGTAATAGAGCCTGCTGCTTTATAGTCAGAAACACTTAACTTGGGCCTAAACATTTTTTCTCTGTACATGTGTGATACCAGAATATCAACAATATCACGTAAAACAGATATTTTGTACACTGCTGGGCTGAAATCTTAACACCTTCAACAATAGTCATCTGTGCAGATGCACATCCTGGATTTTCTCTGCCCTCTTCCAAACTCTATCATTGAATATTTTGACACCATTAATAATGGATCTGTATGTATATAGTACATCTTGCAAATTAAAACCAAATGAATGGGAACACCCCAGTTACTGTGACTGCTCTTTGCACGGAACTGACCACTCTTGTGCTCTCATTTTAGGATTTATTTGACTTAGACACTTACTTTATTTTCTAGTTACTCATTCTTCACTTCATTTGCAGAGTTCTGTTCCTTTGTTCAACCTCAGACCCACCAGGCATTGCTTTTGCCCTGCAATAAATTTAGCCTGTATACTCTGAATTCCCCCACTTGACCCCTTCCTGTGATTGTTCCATCCTCTTGTTTGGGTACCTTTAAGATATCTTAAGATGAAGGGAGAATTAGCAACTAATGAATAAAAATGTCAAAGCATTGCCACTGTGCCCACAAATCTGTTGTGTTGTGAGGCTTGTGCCAGTTAGATGACAATGGGAGGGTGGGAGGATCTGAAATTTGGTGCCATATCTGATGTAAAATGCATGTCTGACTACCAGCCCAAGGCAGTTAACAGCCAAGCTGTCATAATTCAACAATATCAGCTTTCCATAGGCTTTGGTCCCTTCTGTATCCTTCTTTTCTTCATCTGGCTACTTCCTGTGCTATGTTACGACTGTTCTATAGGCCTCATGAAGATTATATGCGATTCTTGAAAATAAGAGTGGCTTTTTGGCAATAAGCAGAGTCCAATTAGAGGACTTTAAAGATCCCAACTCCTCTAGTGAGGATGAAGAATATTATTTTTTAAAAAAAAATATAAACCCAGCACTCAGGACCACAGATAGGACTTATGTTGATGTCCTAATTTTAAAACAAAAGACCTTTATTCTAGAAGCGGTGTAGACAGAATGATGCAGGTACCTGCCCCCCAATGGATAATGAAGAATGAGAGAGAAAGAACTCAATCTGGCCTTAGGATGTAGCTCAGTGATTACCTACCTCTTCAGGTGGGCATCCTTCCTACAGAAGATTCATTATTGTGGACAGTGGCAAAATTGAAGCCCATTTAAAGAGAAACCTAAAAACCTTTTGAGCTAAAATTAGCCTTGACATAAATGCATGCAACAACCATTAACTTCAATAGGAGTTTTATCATCTTACTCCAGTGCTGAATTTGGTCCATAGGGTTGTCTAATAAAGCAGGCATTTCAAATTTCTATAAGGTGAGGTCCATGTTAACGTGAACCAAGGGGATATGAACTGCTTATCAATAGAAGGCTTACCATAGAGCCAATGAAAAAAGGAATACTGATTTTGAAAGACGATATCAGTTGAGTAAGGGAGTCATGTGCTCAAATATGTGGATAAAAACATATTTCTCTCTCCTGCACCATATAGCTCCTTACTGCCCATGGTCACCATGAGAACCTCACATCACCCTTATGAGATAGGAAAGTAATCCTCTGTACTACAGATGAGGAACTGAGGCTAAGTGACTTGCCCTAAGATCACAAAGAAAGTTGGTGGCAGAGCAAGGAATTAACCTGGGTCATGTGTTATAGGCCAGTGCCCTAACCACTGGATCATCCTTCCTCTGGTAACTTTAGGTGAAGTTTCAAAGAGCTGGTGTTTGTCTCAATGACCACTTCTGAGAAGCTTGTCTGGCAACCTGCAAACCCCTTGAAGCTTTTACTTGTAGCTGTACTTTCTGTTTTGCCCCTCTGCCTGTATATGTTCACAGTCTAAATCAGAGCTAGGGAGAGACTGTTTCTCAATGGAATTGGGTCTGTCTTCATTTTGCTTTGTAGAGGTTCTGAACCCTTATTTTATTTCCACCTCAGGTGGTGGTGGTGGTGGTTTTTTCAGGAGAAACTGTTGGGCCTGTGACATAAACTTCCTGAAGTAGTAGATATACATTAGTCTCACGGACAAAGGGATCATTGTAATTTAACTGTCTGCTCTTCATTTCTTTATCTCAAAATCTGTTTCCTTTAGTGCTACAGTTTTACTCCAGACCTGGAGCATATGGAATTAACAGAGAAGAGAATTTGTAAGAACACATGAGAGAGAAATGGAAAGGTAAGATGCATGTACGCTTTCTATTGGTAGTTCAGGTGTCAGAACGTAGTCTGAAACTGTAAATCTCTGTGGATATACCTTACAGTACCAGATTAAATTAATTCAGGAGAGTAAACCTTCTGATATGTAGAATCTGAGCTTTAGATGGTTGATTAACTGTTCCTGTACTAGAAAAAAGCAGTGCACATATTCAGGAGGCCTGCATCTTTGATACTATAGGGTTATTCATTTAATTAATTTGTATTACTGTAACATCTAGGAGCCCTAGTCATGGACCAGAACCCCATCGTGCTAGGCGCTGTACAAAGAGCAAAAAGATGGCCCTGGTCCAAAGAGCTTACCATGTGAGTATAAAGGCAAGAATAGAACTGGGTCTTAAGTACTTTAAATATGAACTTTATTGTATACCTTCAGAACTAGTTTTTATTCCATGGAAAACCCATAATGTTCCATCACTCATCTGATTTCATTGTATTCATAGAAACTTACTCCTGTCACTAAAGAAAAAGTGGGTTTAATGCTGCAAGCTTTCTAAATTCTCTGTGAACGAAAGGTGTAAAACTTTTTTTTTGCTTTGTTTCTGAAGAGTTTTGTCAAATTATAGAGTAAGTTACGCCTCAGTGAGTCACAATTGGTGCTTTATATATAGAGGGGTTTGAAGGCATTGGTCATGCCAGTTTAGATTGACTGGGTCAGATTCATCCCTCCTGAAATTCCATCAAAGCCCGTGGAATTGCACTAGGCATAAATTTGGTTAAATTCCTTGTCGCTTGAAATTACCTCCAAGTTTGGTACAGAGACTGCTTTACAAATCTCTCTCTGTCGTACAGTCAGCACCTCCAACCCGAGTCAATTGCTCTGCTCTGTCCTAGTGCAGGATGTAACTCAAAAAGTAACTATGCCTGCTACAAAACACACCTCCATTTTCAAGTTCAAGTGTACCAAGTATTGGGTGGGAAGCTGTGAAACCACCATTGTGGTAACCGGTGCTGAATTCTGTTGCTTTCTCGGCCTGCAGCTATGGCTAGTACTCTCAGTAATAACGCATTGGCATGTGCAAACAAATCTATTTAATTAACCATGTCCATATAAACAGTGTTTATGCTTTTTAAAGCACAAGCTGGTCTGGTTCATGCTTGGAGCTTGTGCTATGACAAAGGGCAGTCGATAAATGTTAGAGGATACTTCATTGTGCTACTACAGTAAGTGGAGCTTATAAGATATTTTACTGGGACTCCTAACCAGAAGTAGTAATAAGGCTTTCGGCTGGAACATTCCTGATCATTCCCTAAAGGTAGGATGACCAGATGTCCCGATTTTATAGGGACAGTCCCGCTATTTGGGGCTTTTTCTTATATAGGCTCCTATTACCCCCAACCCCTGTCCCGATTTTTCACACTTGCTGTCTGGTCACCCTACCTAAAGGTGGTGTCAGATACTTGTACTCTGGGAAAGAAAAATTGCCCTTGTGTTGCTCTTTGCAGCCAATGAGGTCACACGGTCAAAATACCTATTGACCTGTATCAGCTAAAAACACTGGAATTTAACCTAAAAACTGATAGTAATTATCAAGTTTGTACAGCACCTAGCATGATGGGGCCCTGGTCCATGACTAGGGCTCCTAGACACTACAGTAATATAATAAAAGTAATCATCTTGCTACATATCACCTGTGATACCATGGGGGCTCAATGGAAGGAAGTTTTTCAACTTAAGTTTCCTTTCTTGAATAACTAATTCAAACATTTAATGCTTATGTGCTAATGGTCCTTTTATGATGGACTTGAAACCTAGTATCTGGAGTGCTCACTATTAAGAGGGTAGACTATAGTCATTTACTGATAGTAGATCCCATGTTCCTGGTGTCCCATGATGGGATCCTTCAACAACGTCAGTTAAGCCAAACGGAGATGCAGAAATGTCCGTGTCACAGCTTTCAGTAAATTACAAGTGTCGTGATTTCTGGGATATATGCTGCCCTATCAGTCCAGGTGCAAATGATTGATCAGAGCCCTGTATGCAACTTTGTGTTTACTGTGGTTTTCGGTGGTGTTCCCCTCTTTCGTCTTTACCTGAGATCGCTGCAATTTTAAGAAGCTTCAGCACACACCTATTGTTCCCCGTGCGTGGCATGACCATGTGAATTGAGGGGTATACAAATAAAGTGTGTGCATCACCACCCTAGCTGAGTTGTTCTATTTGGAGGTGGGTAGGAAATGTCCACAGATCATTGGATAAAGCAGAAAAGAGTGGAACCTCCTGTGATTCCTTTCTTGGAGATCAGAAGAGATGAGATCAAGACCTGTCTGGGATTGGCTCCATCTGCCTAGGTCTTTATATGACCCTCATCTCTGTTGCATCTGAATTCTTGCCCAAATCCCAGAAAATAAACTTTTTTCTGATAATTCACATTCTGGAGGTAAGTGTCCCTATTTCCACAGCCAGTTGGAAGGGTGAGGCAAGAAAATAAGGTATGTGTGATTAGGGATATGTCAAATGTTTATTGATAGATATAGGACCAAAGTTCCCCTTGCTGTAACTCCATGGTGTCTGTGGGGCCTGCATGGAGGATGAATCTGGCTTATGCTATGGAAGCTGTGGAGGGAGGAAGACCATAAGAACAGCAATGATGGAAGAAGTGTTGCCAAACTCTTGTTAATACCTCTGCCCTTGATGAACAAGAACGATAGTTTTGGACTTGTGGCCTCAAATTCCAGACCATGAATTAGCAAATAGCAGATCAGGAGTTAATTAAAACTTCCTGCTTAAACTCCATTCCATACTGTTCCTATATTTTAAGATACCTGTTAAAATAAGAGCAAAATTTAATCTTTTTGTCTCTGCCAAGGCTGCAGAGGGAAAGTAGCATAATAGATCTGTTTTGTTCTCTTAGTGTAAAACTATAAGAGGTGCTGTATTTTTAATGGGTGGAAATATGTGGTCATGAGGAAAACACGATGATTTCTTTTGTGCATCTAATTGACATTTTAAGCATGTTACAATATTACTATGACAGGTTTTAGAGTAGCAGCCGTGTTAGTCTGTATTCGCAAAAAGAAAAGGAGAACTTGTGGCACCTTAGAGACTAACGGAAGCTTATGCTTAAATAAACTGGTTAGTCTCTAAGGTGCCACAAGCCCTCCTTTTCTTTTTGTATTACTATGGTAACTAAAAGTATACACTCATCACGTCAAAAGCCGAAGACATAGTACCTGTCCTGTTCATGTCATTGAAGGAAACACATTTATGTGAAGAATCTCTTCACAATCATCCTCAGCCTGCCAGACTCAGACACAAGAGGAAGCTGTGAAAAGCAGATGCTGTTGCAAAAGCTGTACCAGCCACCAGCCCTCTGTACCTGGCTTCTTTTGACTTTTTGTGCTTTAAACCTCTCAAACTGGTCTGACCCACTTTCACCTACTCTACTATAAGAACTCAACCAGCTGAAAATGTCTATGGGGTGGAGGGGCAGCTGTGAGGGAACAAGCCAAAAACCCCTGCCAAATATTCAATATATTGTAGACCTTTCATGGACCTTATGGGTGCTACGTCAATACAAACAAATAATAATGTGCCAGGGGACCACTGCATATCTCAATTTCTGCATTCCTGAAGCATGCTGAGACCTCCATTCTAGCTCAGCCTTTCCCATCTGCTGCTGATTTTAATAATACAGAAATATTGATCCACTCTCCAGGATGTTCTCAAATGTATCTAATATCCTTGCTGAGAGAGTTTCCCAAGATTGGGGGTGATACTTAAGCCCAGATGCAAGGTTAGTTTTCAATGTAGGACACTGCCATGGGTCACCATAGTATCTCTAACAAACAAAGGGTACGGTACCTCTGTGTCTGTGGACAGGGTGATGTGACTGTGAAGATGGTATTATGACTCTACCTTACCCAGTTTAGTCATCCCCAAACATTCAAAACTCAGGAGATTTTTAAAAATAATCAACTTAGGGTTCATTTTATTTGCCTTCTAGTCTTTGTGCCTTTAGGATTCATGCTTTCAAACATTTCTTTACATCCATGAAGGCTAGAGCCTTTTTTTTTTAATGAAAGCTGAGATTCCCATATGATCCCATGATTCCAGGAGCTGGGGCTTAAAAAAAAAGTAAAATATCAAAAGACTCGTGATAAAAAGTGAGCGAGTTTGCAACACTGCTTCTCCACCATGTGTTCATTTCAGGAGCAGTTCCTGTGTTATATGTGTAAACATGTGATGGACAGTTGGACAGTCCAGTGGGCAATTTTGGAGGTGAACATGAGGTGGGCTACATTTTAACTAAAAACCCAAAGGAGAAATGTTCATGAATGACTGACTATGAGAGACCAAGGAGTGGTGATCGTGGTAGGAGGTATATGTGAATTTAAAAGCCAACGTTTGCCAACTTACCATATCATAGAATGTGAAATACCTGACCATTTGCCTTCGTTTAAGCCACTGACAGACCAAGTGATTCGTTTATAATAATGTGCTGTGGTTTATTATTTAACATGGTAACTAAAGTGTGTTGATTTAATCCTCTGTCAAAGCCTTGAACCTTAAACTGGTCAGTTCCTATCCCTTATAGATGATTAAGGTCCATACACATTGTTCTCAATAGAGAAAGAAGTGATGGCGCTTCGCAAAGAAGCGATATGATGCTGTTCTAAGTTTTATAGTCATCCATTTTGTGTGTATCAGCTTCCTTAAATAGGAAAGGCAGGCTGTAAAAGATGACGGCTAACAAGTAGCAATTCTCAACATGAAAGAAAAGAGGACTTTCCAATGTCAGAGCTTTCATCAGAAATAAGTAGGAAGCACAGCCATTGTCAATAAGTGTATATGCTGCAAATAAATTAGCTCTCTAGTTATGGAAAACTCTAAACATCAGACAATGGACAAATTGATCTTTAATCTGCATTTTGTTTTGTACCCAGATGCAGAAGCGGCAACTTCCCCAGTTCTCGGGGTGTGCTCAACCCTTGCTCCACCTCTTCCGGCCCCCACTCCTACCCTTGTGCTCCCCCAGTGCCTTCTGAACACAGCTGATCACCACCAGGCAGGCGGCGCTGGGAGGGAGTAGAAGAAGCTGATGGGCAGGGCTGCTGGTGGGTGCTCAGACCCACTGTTTTTTTCCCATGGCTGTTCCACCCCCGGAACACCCACGAAGTCAGTGCCTCTGCCCAGCTGGTCTGTTTACCTGAGGTGTGGGGCAGATGATCTAATTGGATGCATTCAAATGGCACTGCTGCTGCTTATCGCACTGTGAAACTTCTGGTTTATCATAGAATCATAGAATATCAGGGTTGGAAGGGACCTCAGGAGGTCATCTAGTCCAATCCCCTGCTTGAAGCAGGACCAATCCCCATTTTTGCCCCAGATCCCTAAATGGCCCCCTCAAGGATTGAACTCACAACCCTGGGTTTAGCAGGTCAATGCTCAAACCACTGAGCTATCCCTCCCCTGTTATGCACCGATTTACATAGTTTGTCCTACTGAATTGGAGAATAGTAACTTGTATCTCTGGCATGCTTGCCACATGGGCAATTTCACAGCACTATTTGGGTTGCTCACTCCAGGATACTTACAATATATCAAGGTTATCCTTTGTCAACAGCAATGCTGGGACCCCATTCCTGGGTGGAATAGGATGTGAAAAAATGAAAACACCTACATTTTAGCATATGGTTGAGAGGCAGCACAGTTTAGAGCACAAAGCACAGGACTGGGGATTAGGAGCTGCAGAGTTCTAGTCCTGAAAAGGACGTTGAGGATTAAGGAGATCGCTTGGGTCAATGAATAGGGCCTGAGATGAAGTCAGCAGACCTATATTCTATCCTAGCTCTGCCACTGCCTCACTGTGTGACCTTAGAAAAGCCTCTGTGCCTCAGTTTCCCCACTATATAAAATTTTGTGAAGTGTTTGTTAGCTACAGATGATAATGTTCTAAAAGTGCTAGGAATTATTATGACTTCATTTAATATTAGCATTTATGTAGTGCTTTACATTTTCACTAAGTATACACTGAAGCATTGACTAAATTCAACAGGAAAAAAAGGATTTGGGATTCAGTAGGAAATGTGTTCCTTGACTCAGCCTGTAGTTTCTTGATATATTTGGATTTTCAGACCAGTGGGTGTTCTTTGCATAATATCTTTGCTGCAGTAGCTAACAAATGGCACAATGGAGCTGGACAGCCGTTGCAGCATTCTGGAAAGCAAATCAATGATACTTGTGTATAATTTCTGTGAGCTACAGTTTCCAAAGGTTAAATACCAAATTTAGCTTCCTTGACTCTTTAGTTTCTCTAGTAACTTTAGTGCCATGAACTGGCCTGGTACAAATATTCACAGCTGACATCTGGGATGCTTAGGGTTTGTAATCAGCTATAAATCTGGAATAACTTTATAAAGCCCATTGTAGACAATGGACTTACCTCTGGTTTAGGTCCTGGATCAGAGAGGTACATAAGCACCTGTTCTGCACTAGTACACTCCGTTGCAGGCTGGTGGTGCTACTCCCGTGTTTTAGGAACTTTGTTGCATATATTTTACATGGATCTAACAAAGTAGAATTTGATGTCTCCTCATTTCTTCTGTTGGTGAGTGACGGTTGGGCATTCTATGTAAACAGTGTGGTCTGCACAGTGTGGGGATCCTGGTTCCTTAATATTGGCTCCCTTCTTCTTCTAGTCAATTAAAATCTTGTCTTCCTTTCCTGTATGGTGAATGAGACATGCAGCCTCAGTGGTGGGTTTGTTAAACTAAGAGAGAAACCGGGATCCTCAGAGGTTCAGAAACATACAAGAAGGATGCACAGGGGAGGATAGGGAGAGAAACAGCAATGCTATCTTACATGGAGTGGGGTTTTCATTAAAGTTCCTTTGCTTTCTCTTTAGTAGCTTAAAATATACAACAGGAGTGAAAGATAAAACGTAAACAGATTGCTTCTTGGCAGCTCTATTTCTCTTGGCATTTTGGAAATGCATATAAATGCACCAAAGCTCTTTGCAGCTCAAAGATTTCTTTTTTTAATTTGTTTTAAAGGTAACCTTTGTAAATATACATTAAAGGGGGTTTTCGATTACTTCTTGTTTACCTTTTAGCCTATTCTAGGCCTGTTATATAAATATACTTGTGGTATGGGGGCTTGATTCCACTCTCCTTACATGGGTAAAATTTTTGTTCAGCAGTAGTGCTATAATTCCTACGGAAAGCAAGGGCAAGCACTGCATAGGAAAAACTGCTTTTCAACGTCTGAAGAACAGAATGGAACAGGGCTGGGATCTCAAGCCTGCAAAGGTAAGTGGCTACGTCACAGGCTAAAGGCAAATTATTCTTTTGATTTAGAGCAATTAGGGCTACCGAGGTGTATTAAGGAAGAAGAAAGCACATTTCCTTCTGTGTGTGTGCATGTGCGCACGCGCACTCTTAAAAACACTTATATAAAAGCAGATGAACTGTGTCTTTCTACGCCAAGTATCACATGTTTACAGCTGAGTTATAAGACACTGAAAAACAGGGGTGTATAATGGAAAAACTGACACAGCCTTAAATATGTTGATGCTAATGGGCACCACTGTAATAATCCCAGAGTTTTAAAAAGATAGACGTGTTGCTCTGGAAGAGGCTATATTGGCTTCTGCCTTAAGCAAGGCTTGTCATTTCTACTCTTCAAATCATTTGAATCTTCCGTGGCATGTAAGTAGCCCTGGATTATATCTGACAGTGCAGATGCTGCCAGTACATAGCAGTGTGATGTTTTGGTTACCAAATAGTGTTTCCATTTACAGCAGTGAAACTTCAGTACTTTTTGAATGTGTGCTAGCGGAACTTTGTCAATTTCGCCCACTGATCAAGTAGAGTATGTCTGACTTTACATGATTTATCATTCTAGCTTCTTCCCTATTTCTCCTTTGTGAGGATAATTACATTATGGAGTAACCATTTTAGTCCTTTGTATTCTGACTGGCATTTGCATTTGTTACAAACTTATCTGGAGAAAAGCTATCTTGCTATTAACTTTCCTCTTAGTTATTTACTTGATAATTTTAATGGTTCTGACTTTCCTATGCAGAGAGAAAAACAACACAGCATTAGCTGATAGCACAATGTAGTATTAAAATGCTTTGCATACTATAATGCCTTTCATCTGAGCTCCTCAAAGCACTTTACAAGCATTAATTAAGCCTTGCATCATCCCTGTGAAGTAAGTATAGGATCTCTTCATTGTCACCAAATGAAATGCAGCCACCTCTGGGCAGAACATAGCAGCTGTTTAACAGAGGACAGTCTGTAATATTACAAACAGCTCCTATGGCAGGTAATGAAATCTACCGTGTTGAAAACAGCAAGGGGAGTTAGGCAGGCTAAATGTCATTACCTGATTTGGAATTTAGCCAAGACACCAGTGTAAATTTTCCTATTTTTAAAAGCTGTACACCCAGGAAGAGAGTAGATTGAATAATGAATAGGAATGCTATTATCTTGTTACAAATCTTTCTCCAAAGTATTTCCTGCTTTGATGAAGCCAGTCTCTTCTGAGTAGCTAACAGATTTCCCTCTTGTGGAACCACAAACTGCAGTGTTCCTGGCGGGGAACAGGGAGCTGATAGCCTGGTGAGGAGATCTGCACCTGGTGTTTGGTCCGCTGCCCCATTCCCAGTGGGGACCAGGGAGCTGAGGTGATGGGGCAGTCAGGCTCCCAGTGGGGAGCTGCACAGGGAGCTGAGCTCCACGGCTTTCAGCCTCCCCACGTCCTCTCTGAAGTTGGTGGAAGCACTCCTGGTGAGGACACACAGCACCGGCAGAAGAAGGGCAGTGTGGACATGAACCACAGCAATAATCACTGCAGTGGCTGTAAGTCAACCTGTGTAATGTTTATAATGTAGACATGCCTGTAGACATGTAGACAGTCCTTGTTCCCTCCCAAGTACTCCATTGTTTTCTCTAAAAGCTCACAGGTGCTTAGAAAGTATAGCCATATTTTGGAGTTCAGGGGTGGGGGAATTTCAGTCCCTCTTGATACTTATATGGCTGTCAGCACCCTTGTATCTCAGCACAGGTGTAAACACGTGTAGTCAAAAGTGTCACTTCCATATTTCAGCCTTTAACAGAATCTACTTTTAATCCCTGATCAGCATGTTCGGCTGCTGGGCTCATGAGAAATCATGTAGCTTCACAGAAGCCTGAATCTTCCTCTTGCTGGACTGGAGGGTGAGGCACAATCCATGGAGAAGTTACTAGCTGGGCACTACCTGTGTTATGGGTCTGCACCAAGGTACAGGCCTCTGTGAAGTCACTGGATTAGCACCTCTAGCTTGCTGGGGTGATGTGGCTGGCCCAGGCATCTTGTACATTTACTGGCTCAACCCCTTCAAGCTTGCTGAGCTGATGCCAAGGGGTGAGATTACTGGCTCGGTTCCTCTAGCTGGCTGGTCTGATGTGAAGGCAGAGACAGTGGTGCCAACTCACAATTTTATCCTGAGTCTCATGATATTGGGTGTTTTTTCTCAAATCCCCAGCTCTTGGGGTCATGTAATAATGTGAGAATCTCATTTTTACTTAAAGTCTAGCCCTTGTGGCTGCAGAGAGAAGCTCAAAAATGTGTCCCCTAAAGGTTAAAAACCAGAAGGTAAGTTAAGACACGAAGTGTATGGTCTTCTAAAACCTCATGCCTTTTTTTCAGCCTGACATGATTTTTGAATGCTTGGGCTTGGCTCTGCTGCCTTTGCTACAGCAGAGGGCTCTCTGAGGTTACTGAGCGGAATCTCTAGCATTCTGGTTGGCTGTCCGTGAATGGGCCCCTGAGGTTACTAGTTCAGAAGCTACTGCTTGCTGAGCTAATGTCAAGGGTTATACCTCTGTGATGTCACTGATTCGGTATCTGTCTCGCTGGGCTTATTTCAAGGCACCGATTTCTCTCAGGTCTCTGGTTCCCAGTTCTAACTTGTTGATGTCCAGTCATGGGCTTCTGTGAGGTCACTAGCTCAGCAACTTGAGCATGCTGGGCTAGTGGCAAAGGAGAGGCCTGTGTGAGGTTACTGGTTCAGTTACTCTGACTGGTTGGTCTCATGCCAAGGCAGGGGACTCTCTAGGGTTATTGACTCAGGACCCCCAGCCTGAGAAGTTGATGTCAAAGGATAGGCTGCTATGAGATCACTGGCTTAGAACTTCTAGCTTGCTGAGATGATACTCTTGAATGCAGAGCTCACCAGTGTATGGTGGTTGTATGTCGTCAGAGGGTTAGCATGGTACGGAGCAGAGTGGAGAATGGGGGCAAGCGAATAGATAGATGGGACAGGAGTTTGTTTCCAAACAGGGCCATAGTCAGCTAAAATGTAAGTGTAGGTATGCAGTCTTGTGCTCCCAGCAACCCACATCATTATAGCGTGCCAAGAGGGGAGATGGAACCAACAGGGCCATTCTGTGTTCTGGCTATGTGAGGCAGCAGGAGCTAGTGAACAGAAGCAGCAAACAGGAGTTTTGTAAAGGGCTCTCCAGGTGGAGGAGGAGAGATTGTGATCTTTGGGGTGAGTCTGTCTCTTAGTTTGTTTGCCATGCGCTTGCTTGAAGACTGTAGTGTGGTCTGTCATGGGGGCTGTGTGCTGAGCTAAGTGACCTGCTAGCCTAGGCTGAGAGCTTACAAACGAGGCTTTAGCCTGCCATCCTTTGATCTCCAACCTCTTTACAAGCCCATGGCAAGAGGGCGGGGCTAATTCAGGATGAACAGGGGGTTTACAAAGCTAGTTCCTAAGTGACCAGAGAAGCTAGCCACCAGGAGAAGCGAACAGTGGAGTTCAGAGATGGAGTGTGAGAAGCAGATACACCTACCAAACATACTCTAAATTTAGGCCAGTAGTACCCCTTCAAAAAAGCAATCAAACAAACAACCCTTCAAGAGTAAAAATCATGCAGGCAGAAGTCCAGCAGCAGAGTGTGGGGGGCGGTTATCCAGTTTATTGCACTGAATGCAGCATGTACAATTACCTGCCTTGTGGGCAAGTGGTGTATGTGTGCATTTGGTACAAGGAGCTCATGGCCCTCAGAGACCGAGTACAGGCTCTGGAGACAAGAGTAGCTAAACTGGAGGAGATAAGGGAGACAGAGGGGACACAGACGAGACTTTCTGGGAGGGAGCAGATCCCACCCCCAGCCTAACAGCCTCTGTGCTGCTGAGGAGGATGAAAGTGTTGGGGAAGGAGAACATCAAGCTGGAGTGGAGGGAAATGATCCCATAGTTGGGACTCTCCTTCCAAATGATGTGGTATTCTCTCGCACTAAGGATACTTATCCAGGGGAGGGGACCCCCGTTATTAGGAAGAGACAGGTAATAGTAATGGGGGATTTGATTATCAGAAATATAGATGGCTTCGTATGTGATGACTGGGAGAACCACATGGTGAATTGTCTGCTGGGTGAGAAGGCTGCAGACCTCTCGACATCTAGATAAACTTATGCGCAGTGCTGAGAAGAAGCCAGTGGCTGTGGTACATGTACATACCAGTGACATAGGGCAAGGTAAGAGACAGGTCCTGGAGGCCAAATTTAGGTTGCTAGGTAAGAGATTCAAGTCCAGGACTTTCAGGTAGAGTTCTCTGAAACACTTCCAGTTCCATGTGCAGGGCCAGTTATACAAGCAGATTTGCAGGGTCTCAATGCATGGATGAGAAGATGCTATGGGGAGGAGGGATTTAGGTTTATTAGGAACTGGGGAGCCTTTTGAGAAAGGAGGAGCCTATACAGGAAGGATGGGCTTCACCTAAATGAAAATGGAACCAGACTGCTTGCATGTAAAATTAAAAAGGTAGTAGAAGAGTTTTGAAACTAAGGGCTGAGGGAAAGTCAACAGGTGTGGAGGATCACGTGGTTCGGACATCCCTTAGGAAGGATATTTTAAAGGGGATACTCTAAATCCTACTAAAAGTTCATAGGATAGAAGTTAATAAAGTGCAGGCAGGTACTGAAGAGAAACAGTCAAATGAAAGTCTCCTATTCAGTTACATCACATGTAGGCAGACAACTAAATATTGATAAATTTTATAAGTGCTTGTATACAAATGCTAGAATCCTAAATATTAAGATAGGTGAACTTGAGTGCCTGGTATTAAATGAGGCTATTGATATAATAGGCATCACCAAAAGGTTGGTGGAATGCTGATCATCAGTCAGATATGGCGATTCTAGGGTACAAAACATATAGGAATGACAGAGTAGGTCACACTAAAGAGACAGTGACACTATATGTGGGGAGTGGGGGGAGAAGCATAGAATCAAATACAGTCAGAATCTTAATCAAATAGAAATTCCGTGATTGGAAAAATAAGAGTACAGGGGTAAAAATATATTATTGAGCACCTTACCAGTATAGTGATGGTGACTGTGAAATGTTCATGGAGATTAGAGAGGATACAAAAACAGAAAACCTAATAATAATGGGGGATTTCAACTATCCCCATATTGACTGTGTGCAGTTCTGTTTGCCCCAACTCAAAAAAGATACATTAGAATTGGAAAAGGTGAAGAGAAGGACAACAAAAATGATTAGGGGTATGGAACAGCTTCCAGATGAGGAGACATTAAAAAGATGGACTGTTCAGCTTAGAAAAGAGATGACTAAGAAGGGATATGTCTATAAAATCATGAATGTTGTGCAGAAAGTGAATAGGAGAGTATTTACCCCTTAATATTACATAAAAACCCAGGTTTGCCCAATGAAATACATATCAGCAGTTTTAAAACAAACAAAAGGAAGTACTTCTTCACCCAATGCACAGTCAACCTGTGGAACTCCTTGCCAGGAGATGTTGAGAAGGCCAAAAAGTATAAATGGGTTCAAAAAAGAATTAGATAAGTTCAGAGAGGAGAGATCCAAGACCTGCAGAAGAGCTCTGTGCAGCTTGAAAGCTTGTCTCTTTCACCAACAGAAGTTGGTCCAATAAAAGATTATACCTCACCCACCTTGTCTCTCTAAGGTGCATCAATGGTTATTAGCCATGATGATCAGGGATGCAACTCCATGTTATGGGTGTCCCTAAACCTCTGGCTGTCAAGAGCTGGGATTGGACAACAGGATATGGATCACTTAATGATTACCCTGTTCTTTTCATTCTCTCTGAAGCATCTGGCACTGGCCACTGTCAGAAGACAGGATACTGGGCTAGATGGACCATTGGTCTGACCCAGCATAACCATTTTTATGTTCTTATACTCTGGAGGGGAGGCAGAGCTGAAGGCAGCTGGTTCTTCCTCTTTCCCTGTCTGTCCTGTTGGAGGGGGTGGGAGACCAAAAGAGGAATATGGTTCAGAGAAGAAAGGAGGCAGACAGGGAACTATACCATTGATCAGCATTATGATTGGTTTAGAATAATAAAACTATTATATATATCACCTGCCGGATCAATTTCAAAAATAAAAATAGGGATTTTTTTAAATAGACTGGTACTTTTTGGAATAAGAATGATATAGTCCTGAAAGCACACATCAGGGGCAGTGAAATTATGGAATTCCTACTTCTGCTTTCAGTAGGAGCAGAAACCCATCCTAGATTTTCCTGAGTTGTGATATGAAGAGCACCAGGATCAATAACATCATCTGCCCTTTCTCTTGCATAAAGCTTTGTGACAGCAAATTTACTCTGGCTGGCTTTTGTCATGACAACAAGTATGCTTACGTCAATGGGGAAGGCCAAGCTCCTTGGTTGGACTATGTGGGTAGCAACTATTTTGACTGTAGGGTGAAAAATGACACAGTAGGCCTGAAGAGTCTTAAACACCATATTGAAACCAGGCGCAAAAATGTTTGTGTGTCAGATTGTATATATTATATAAATGGAGCGTTTTCATACCACAGTGTGAATGGAGACAGTCCCCTCTTGGGTGAAATGCTGGATGGTGTATTCACTGAAACATGTCTTAATGGTCAGGTTAAAATGCAGGATGTGCCCGATCATCAGGAAGGGGTTATGTCCATGTGGCGTGCCCAGAGATGAAAGTAAGCCGTTCTGGTCTGGTAATGCGTACTGGCAAGAGCTGGTACTCCATGCAGGTCCGGGCTGGTGATTTAAAGGACCCGGGGCTCCCCGCAGTGGCCGGAGCCCCGGGCCCTTTAAACAACCGCTGGAGCCCTGGGGTAGCGGCGGCAAGGCTCCGGCGGTGATTTAAATGGCCCAGGGCTCCCAGCCACTGCTACCACAGCGGAGCCCCAGGCCCTTTAAATCTCCACCCGAGCCCCAGGGTAGTGGCTGGGAGCCCCTGGGACTCCGGCGATTTAAAGGGCCCGGAGCTCCACTGCGGTAGCGGTGGCTGGAGCCCCGGGCCCTCTTAAATCGCTCCTGAGCCCCTGGGCTCCCAGCCACCTCTGCAGCTGGTAGCTCCGGGAGTGACTTAAAGGGCCCAGGGCTCCCAGCTCAGGACGCTGGTGTACTGGTAAGTCCTTTAGTTACTTTCACCCCTGGGCGTGCCCCTTTTTACTTTCACTTCTACTATGACTACTATGTGCTGGTAATAACCAGTAGAAGAAGTTACTATAAACAAAGTAGGCGGACATAGTTGTTACGAAATCCCTTTGGCACAAAAAGAAACACAGAGATCTGTCTCCACCCTTGGCAGCTCTGGCTGTGCATATGTGCAGTGAGGATGTATCATTTTGGTGGCTGGCTGTGATTGTGGTGAATGGAGATAGAGAAAGCAACAAGGACTGGAATGTGAAAGTAACTTGGCATATGTAAGAATAAAATATTATGGCATGAGAGTGGGACACATGAAGAGAGCACTTTGACAAACCGTCCTACCAAAGGCTTTGCACTGAGGCATTTAACCAAACCAGGCACAAGGAAGAGGTAACTGAGCTCTTTGTGACTGTGACCAAGAACACCCACTCAGCCACCCAATCATGGTGACTGGCAGCTGTTATGGTGACTAGTGTCAGAAGATAGAATATCAATAAATTGAATTATAGCATGTGATGGACATGTGAAATATTGTGTGAAACAGTGTTCCTCAAAACTCCAGGCCAGAGACGTGGCCCTAAAGCAGGTAAAAAGGAAATTTACAAGGTTCTAAGAATGCCCCCTTCTCTTCACATGCATGTGATGAATGGCTGTGATTGAGTGGTTGGTGCGAGTAGGATATAAAAAGGAACCCACAATCTTGGAAACTCTATCAACCCCTCAGACAGAGACAAACACCTACAAGATCTCTATCAAGCACTCTTACAACTACAATACCCACCTGCTGAAGTGAAGAAACAAATTGACAGAGCCAGAAGAGTACCCAGAAGTCACCTACTACAGGACAGGCCCAACAAAGATAATAACAGAACGCCACTAGCCATCACCTTCAGCCCCCAACTAAAACCTCTCCAACGCATCATCAAGGATCTACAACCTATCCTGAAGGACGACCTGTCACTCTCACAAATCTTGGGAGACAGGCCAGTCCTTGCCTACAGACAGCCCCCCAACCTGAAGCAAATTCTTACCAGCAACCACACAACAGAACCACTAACCCAGGAACCTATCCTTGCAACAAAGCCCGTTGCCAACTGTGTCCACATATCTATTCAGGGGACACCATCATAGGGCCTAATCACATCAGCCACACTATCAGAGGCTCATTTACCTGCACATCTACCAATGTGATATATGCCATCATGTGCCAGCAATGCCCCTTTGCCATGCACATTGGTCAAACTGGACAGTCTCTACGTAAAAGAATAAATGGACACAAATCAGATGTCAAGAATTATAACATTCATAAACCAGTTGGAGAACACTTCAATCTCTCTGGTCACTCGATTACAGACCTAAAGATCGCAATATAACAACAAAAAGACTTCAAAAACAGACTCCAACAAGAGACTGCTGAATTGGAATTAATTTGCAAACTGGATACAATTAACTTAGGCTTGAATAGAGACTGGGAGTGGATGGTTCATTACACAAAGTAAAACTATTTCCCCATGTTTATTCCCCCCCTCCCCCCTCCCCCACTGTTCCTCAGACGTTCCTGTTAACTGCTGGAAATGGCCCACCTTGATTAACACTACAAAAGGTTTTCTTCCCCTCCCCCCCCCCGCTGTCCTGCTGGTAATAGCTCATCTTAAGTGATCACTCTCCTTACAATGTGTATGATAACACCCATTTTTTCATGTTCTGTGTGTATATAAATCTCCTCACTGTATTTTCCACTGAATGCATCCAATGAAGTGAGCTACAGGTCACGAAAGCTTATGCTCAAATAAATTGGTTAGTCTCTAAGGTGCCACTAGTACTCCTTTTCTTCTATCAATTCAGCCACCCAGACAAAGATCTAGCTGCAACCTGTGCAGCTAAAAACTATCCAGAATTACTTGGCATGAATGTGACATGAGAGAACCGAATGTAAAGTCTGCCAAATAACCTATAAAGCTGTCAGGAAGGCACCCAGCTATTTGTAAATCTAAGTTCCACAAATATATACAGACACTCAGATGGATAGATGACAAATATAATACTGTTTCTTTTGCAAAAGAGTACCTGAAAGAATTAAATTATATGTCCTAAAATTCCATAGACCTGTTTATAAAGCTTTCCTGCTAACATACTCCTGTTCCCTGTATTCCCCCTCCCTGAAGGAATCAAAAGCCAATGATTTCCTCTAGTGGAGCACCTACTTTTAAATATAAGGCCATCCAATCAGAAGCAGAAACCACTCCATGTCATGTGACTTAGATAACCACAAACAGCCAATTATGAGTGGCAGCTAGTTTGTGACCAAAGGCTAACATGCTCACAGAAATGATTCACAGAAGAATTGCAAATAGCAAACTTATAAAAATGAGTCTTGATAAAATTATTCACAAATAGAGAAGAGGCTACATTTGCAGAATGAATTATTCATTGGAACTGCTCGCTGGGCTCTCCAAGATCATAACAACACCCTCCACTATTCCTAAATTCACACAGCAATCGTAGTAGTAGTAAATAAAAATAGTATGATCGTATCCAAAAGCCCAATTAGGGATTGGGTGGGGGCTGGAGGCTGCTCAAACAAGAAAATGAGACATCGCGTAGGCTGTGTAAATGAAAAGGGCCCTCGTGTTCAGAGCTATAAGATGTTCTCCATCCAGCCATCTCCTCTCTTCGCCTGACTATTTTCCGATGTAGGAGAGCTGCTCCTGTCGCTGTGCAATATATTCAGACTAATCAATCTCTGTCTGCAATAGTTAGATAATGAGTGTTCTAGCTTATGACCCTCAAGTACAAATTGCAATAAAGTAATTTGATATCATTTAATTTTCCTTCTAATTGTTACAAATACTCTCTGAATTGTTTGCTTGCTTCCACACAGCAGAACAGAATTTCCAAGAGGAGGGGAGACAGGCTGGTTAGCTTTTTGACACAGATGGGTAAACTCTGCTTTTTCTGAACTGTTCTGATATTAGCACTAGGTTTCTCATCAGTGCGTTGTGGTTTCCCAACAGTGGGACAATGGATGACTTGGATCTTATTATTAACTTGTCTCATAAAGTACCATGTAAAATTAATAAGCAGAGTGAGCGAGAGAGAGTGCATTCAAGTCTTGGGAGAATTAAGAGTATCAGAGAGCATGAACTCAGATATGCGAGATGGGGAGTTAACTGCATACAGGGATTTTCGTAATAATGAGAATGGATTGCTAAAACGCCATGGGGTCAATGGTTCTTATTTTCATCCCATCTACACTGTAACAACTTCCATGATGGCTGATCTGGTTATAAAGCTGTACTCCCCCAACACATTTTAAAAATGGCTTGAACATGCAATATTGATGGGAGCATGTTCCCAAAACAAGTGCTATAACCATGTTCCCAAACCATACTACAGTCCTTCTGAAGCCCAAGATTGGTTAATATTGGGATCATGGTTAAAATGCAGTTCAGTTGCATTTACTCAGCAAAACTGAATTGCCCTTTAATTCCATTGGGGCACTACAAAGTTGCAGCTGGGTCTCTCAAGGTAGTAGTTGTTGAAATCCTCATGCATTTGGATTTTTCGGTCTCTGATGTATTTAATTTTAGGTCGTTGGGGATGCTCTCTTTTCAACTGGTCAAGTCTGCGTTCTCTTCTCTCCTCAGGGCCTTCCCAGCACAGTTCTGTAGACTGGATCTCTTCTCCTTCAGCATGGAAAGCTACAAATTGCCTCCTGAGTTTTGCAGCAATTGGTTGTGGAGCTCTTCTTCCCGCTGAGGAGTAAGGCAGCAGCGTCTTCTGAAACTGAAGTCAATCAAGTTCCAATACTTAGTTGGCAGGAAGTGCTCAATTAGCAAGGAGCAATCAGTTGTTTCTTCCAGAGCCTCAAGAATGTAGCCTCCAGGGGCATAGGTGCTGGAACTACGGGTGCTGGTGATGCGGCCGCACCCACTGGCTTAAAGTGGTTTCTATCATATACAGGGTTTACCGTTTGGTTCAATGGTTGTCAGCACCCCCTCTAAACAAACTGTCCCAACACCCCTGCTCCACAGAAGTGGCTCTCATTTCCAGGCCTAAGGAATGAGAGCTGCAGCTAATGCTAAGCATTCTTAGAAAGGTATGTAAGTGCACTGCTTCAGAGTTAAAATGTAGGAAACATTCTGGTTTAAATTTTGGGTAGGTGCCTATATATACAAAGTGTGACTTCCAGCTAAGATAAACTCATCATGGTACCCAAGACTTTGGAGGGGGAATCTCCCCCTTTAGCTTAGGCTCACCTGGCAGAGTTGCTGCTTGTTAACCATGGGGAACTTGGTTTGATTGTATGCTGTAGAAACATGCAGGATGTACAAATTGCAAACCTAGCCAGAGATGGGGAACTCTGTGAGCTAGGTATGCATTAGTGTCTGGTTGTCACCTGACAGGCACAATTTGATCCTCATGTTCACAGGCACCCCAAAAACTCCATGTTATTTGCATACAAATGGAACATGTGCACATAAGGGACTGCTCACATAAGTTATCCTCCAGTCTCCTTTTGCTGTTCCCCAAAAGGCCATGGTGCTAAGAACACATCCATGTCCACTGGAGGCTCAGCTTTTGTAACACCCTAGATCTGAACAGCCTAAAACTCTGAGGGAATTTGCCTCTGCATCCAGACTTTTTTGGTTGGCCTTTCTTTATAAAAGGCCAAACTGAAAATTCTCAACTGTCAGAAAAGATCAGGTCCAGATTCAAACTTTGCTGCTTGACTGACGTTGAGGCAGGGCCCTTAGGACAGTGAGAGGTAGAAGGCCAGGGATCTGAATTTGGGAATGTAAAAGAGTGTGTTCCAAGGTCCCACGGCAATTTTCACCCAAAGTCTGTCAGCCTCATTGCTGTGCAAAGTGGGAGGTACATGGGAAACAAGAAAATGCCAAGAAGACACCCTTCCATCATGGTCAAGAAAAGGATCAAGTGAAGTAGGTGCCTCTGGGATGTGGGGGACAGAAGTTTGGCAAGAAAAGCACTGTAGGGGAATCTGAAATTTTGGGGACTTGATGAATTAAAACTAAACCCTGTTTTGAAAAAAAGAGTAGAGGCTGGAAATACAAAACATTCTCTACAGATTTGTGACTTTGAGTCTCATGAGGTTTTGTTTATTGTATTCCCACCAGAATGTGTCTTCTACGGTTTTGAAATGACTGTCTTTTCCATTGTGCGTCAGTAAAGAGAATTGGAGGGAGACGTACACGAGCAGCTCCTGTAGTGAATCCACTGCAAAGCACCACAGCCTTTCAGGTAGAGATTTTTGTTTTTCTGCATACTCATCACCATCACTGAAGTTCTCTTTTTCATACATTTAAAAAGAGCTTTACAGTGAACCATGGTTCCAGTCTTTCTGTGCCCCACCTTCTGATCCAAAATTACAACTTCAATATTTGCTGACACGTGGCCTGATCCTGCAAATCTGTTCTCAGGCAAGCAAGTCCTTCCATTAAGGCTGTGCCCTTTCCTCTCAGGTAATGACTTAGCCACTGTGATCTCATGTTTCTGTCACTTCCGGGTTAGAATACTGCAACTCACTCCACCTGGGCATGAGCACAGTTGCACATGGGAGAGGCAACTAATGCTATATGCAGCAGCCTAAGGCGTGGCTTGAGCAAAACGGACTGATGTCAACATATTTCACCAGCACTCCCAGAAACTCCACTGTCTCCCCATTCACTCCTGGACTGAATTCTTGATCCTAATACAAAAAGGCACTTAACAGGTTAGGACCTAGTTACCTCAGAGATTGCCTAATCATCAGCCACACCTCACTGAGATAGCTGCACCCGACGGAGATAACACATCTGGAAAGGGCCAGGACAAAGCAGCACAGGGACAAAGTGACCTCAGTTACAGGCTCAGGTTATGGAACTTCCACCATAGTTGATCAGCCACAGCCCAAATCTCACAATATTCAAACTGAAGTGCCCACCCACCTGCCAAATAACCTCACCCACTGTCACAGCAATCTTCCTCCGGGAAGAGTGAACAAACTGAAGCCATGGGGTGACAAATGAGAGGAAAACACGTGAGAGGTGCCTTAGAAATAGCTACAGTCAAATTGATTGATTGATAGATAGAACTCAGTGGACTACTTGCATAAGTAAGTGTTTCCAGGACTGGGCCCATAAACTTTTGGCGCAGATTCTCTGTCCTGGGTCCCGCCCCTTTACCTGAGTGGCATACTGTGATGGGATCTGGCCACAGCTGCCAGTATGAGAATTTGTCTGCTAAGGGGACTTCTCCAATGGCATAAAGCCACCAGAGCCCACTCCTATGCCAACTGCCCCCACAAAAGCAGTGCTGGGCGTGTATGGGGAGGGAACATTTTCGAATGCTTTGTACTGCTAATCTGTGGATGATGTATATTCTTCTATGGACTATAGCTAGACTTTAGCCAGCCCATAGGCTGTTGTAACTCATGTCAAGGTTGAAGCAGTTTGATGCTTAATTGGCTCCATGTAGAAGTACCCCACCATCCAGTTCTGAGCAGATTTCTGTGCAGGAGAGCCCCTCTGTTTCGTTTTATTGATGTACTTAACTTCTGTTATTCCAGTTACTCTTACCAAAATATATATTTAACACCACAATTTGCGTTCCATTTAACACATGGATACACATAAAGCACCCTCTATAGCGACTCCTGACTGAAGTGTGCAGTTTAGGTGGGACTAACAGAAAGCACATGGTCTGTCCCTCTCATTTTCATGTTTTCTTCCATGATTGTACTCCCTCCAGCCCCTTGTGAGCAAAGGGGTATCATTCTGTCTATTCAGAGTCCTTTTTCAACTCCCTTCTTCCAAGAAACCTACCAGTTTTAACTGACCTAAGTAAGAAATTTACCCATCATAAATAATAATGTTACAAAACCAGCCTTGCACTGATATAAGGCAGAATCTTCCTATGATATTTTGTGTATAATTTTTGTCTGTTCAGATTATAAACTCCTTGTGGCATGGAGAATGTCAAAACATTGCTGGTATATTGGATGCCAGGTAACACTTTTCTGCTGGACACTGCTGGATGTTTTTCATTGATCTGCCTTGCAAAATTCCAGTCAGATGCTGACCTTGAGCAAGAAATACTTTTTGACAGGTGAGCAAAAGGTCGTTAGTTTCTTCGTTCCCATCACCATCATGGAAAAGGTGGGTGTGAAGTAGCTTGCATGCTAGTAGATGTTTGTGAAAAAATTGGAAGGCTGCAGTAATGCTATAATGAAAGCTGGGTATGCAACCATCTAAAAGTTTCAGCCATTTCAAAGGCAGTGACTTGAATACCTTTGTGCTGGATTTGAATTAGGGTCTGAGGATATATGCACATCAGCTATTCTCCCTCTACCAAGGGAGACCAGCCAGCAAACTAAATTTGGAAGATTCACTGTAATTGTATAGAACACAGTTTAGTTATACCAGCTGTAGACTAGGGCCTGCAAGAACAGACAGTCCAAATGCAACAACTGGAGTCACTGGAGATAAATACACATTTTGGGGGTTTTGTTTTCTTTTTTTAAAAGCCAGCAGTGTGTATTATTCATAGTTTGTCATTTGCAGTGTAGGAAACAGGATGCCCTCTGACACCTCTGAAGAAGTTCATGATTTATTGGAAGCATCGAAAGAAATATAAAGCCAAATAGTAATATAGTCCCCCAGGAAAGGCTTGCTTCAGTCTTTTACATAGTATTAGAGCCACTGTAAATAGTTGGACTCAGATAAAAACCCTGGCAAACATTCAATACGGAATGCTTGAGATATGAATGTATTCATTCTTTGATATCAGGAGAGTTCAGTTTTGTCCAGCCTCTAAGTACAAAACCCCCCACAATGTTTATTTAAAATAACTCAAGCTCACAAGACCACGATACAGAGGTGAAACTGCCTCTCAAGCCTCGTTTTGCTGTATGGGTTTCAGGGCAATGAATGTTGTTAGATATTCTGTGGGCTACAGTCACTTGTGACTTGTCTTTGTACTCATTGTCATGGTATGAGAAACCCGGTTAAACAACAGTGATTTCCCAGTGTTCTCAATGGGTATTGTATAAGACCAGCTAGCTAACTCGATAGAATGTAACTATAATCGAGGGAAGTGACGATTCCCCTCTATTCAGCACTGGTGAGGCTACATCTGGAGTATTGCGTCCAATTTTTGGGCCCCCACTACAGAAAGGATGTGGACAAATTGGAGAGAGTCCAGTGTAGGGCAACAAAAATTATCATAGGGCTGGGGCACATGACTTATGAGGAGAGGCTGAGGGAACTGGGCTTGTTTAGTCTGCAGAAGAGAAGAGTGAGGGGGGATTTGATAATAACCTTCAACTACCTAAAGGGGGATTCCAAAGAGGATGGAGCTCGGCTGTTCTCGGTGGTGACAGATGACAGAACAAGAAGCAATGGTCTCAAGTTGCAGTTGGGGAGGTCTAGGTTGGCTATTAGGAAACACTGTTTCACTAGGAGGGTGGTGAAGCACTGGAATGCGTTACCTAGGGAGGTGGTGGAATCTCCATCCTTAGAGGTTTTTAAGGCCCAGCTGGGACACGATGGCATATATCACATTGGTAGATGTGCAGGTGAAAGAGCCTCTGATAGTGTGGCTGATGTGATTAGGCCCTATGATGGTGTCCCCTGAATAGATATGTGGACACAGTTGGCAACGGGCTTTGTTGTAAGGATAGGTTCCTTGGTTAGTGTTTTTGTTGTGCGGCTGCTGGTGAGTATTTGCTTCAGGTTGGGGGGCTGTCTGTAAGCAAGGACTGGCCTGTCTCCCAAGATCTGAGAGAGTGATGGGTCCTCTTCAGGATAGGTTGTAGATCCTTGATGATGCACTGGAGAGGTTTTAGTTGGGGGGGCTGAAGGTGATGGCTAGTGGCGTTCTGTTATTTTCTTTGTTGGGCCTGTCCTGTAGTAGGTGACTTCTGGGTACTCTTCTGGCTCTGTCCATCTGTTTCTTCACTTCAGCAGGTGGGTACTGTAGTTGTAAGAATGCTTGATAGAGATCTTGTAGGTGTTTCTCTCTGTCTGAGGGGTTGGAGCAAATGCGGTTGTATCTTAGAGCTTGGCTGTAGACAATGGATCGTGTGGTGTGGTCTGGATGAAAGCTGGAAGCATGTAGGTAAGTACAGCAGTCAGTAGGTTTCCGGTATAGGGTGGTGTTTATGTGACCATTGCTTATTAGCACTGTAGTGTCCAGGAAGTGGATCTCTTGTGTGGACTGGTCCAGGCTGAGGTTGATGGTGGGATGGAAATTGTTGAAATCATGGTGGAATTCCTCAAGGGCTTCTTTTCCATGGGTTCAGATGATGAAGATGTCATCAGTGTAGCGCAAGTAGAGTAGGGGCATTAGGGGATGAGAGCTGAGGAAGTGTTGTTCTAAGTCAGCCATAAAAATGTTGGCATACTGTGCGGCCATGCGGGTACCCATAGCAGTGCCGCTGATTTGAAGGTATACATTGTCCCCAAATGTGAAATAGTTATGGGTGAGGACAAAGTCACAAAGTTCAGCCACCAGGTTTGCTGTGACATTATCGGGGATACTGTTCCTGACGGCTTGTAGCAAACAGGGAAAGATTAAGAATGAGCTCTCAAAACTAGATACTCTCATAAAAAAACAATCCTCCACACAGACTTCCTCGTGGCTGGACAAGCCATTTACAACACATACTGAAAGATTCTTGTTTTAATGAATGACATCCCTACATCCGTTTTTGCCCATACTTGTTCTTACACAACCAGGCATGTATACTCATACGTTTGTTCCTGACACTGCACTGCAGGTGAGCTAGCTTGCTTTATAGTCAGCCCTTGTATGTCATTGCAGGATGGATGGAAGCAGAAAAGGCTGAAGCTGAAGACCAAACAAGAGAAGAGATTTGCTTGTCATGGAGTCCCACCACACGATAGAGCCTGTCACTGATGTACATGTTTGGTGGACACAGTCACTTACATGAGGCTGGAGGGTTGGCTTATGGTTGTTCTTTATGTAAGTTATCCAAGGATCATCTTCATATTTTGTCTTTTAGCCAATGTGTTTCACTAAATCATCACAAAGTGCCTCTGCCAAGGAAATAATCAGCAGTACATGAACGCAGCAGTCCAGACTTCACGCAGATTTAGCAGGGGAAGTTGGTGAGCTACCAGTATGAATATTAGTTAGTTTAATGATTCATGTGTCGTCAAAGTTCACATTGCAAAACACATGGAAATATCACTGTAAGCAGTATTTGAAGACAAGGGAACAAGAACCACATGTTAGTGTTACCTAGCCCAATGCAGTTTAAAAAGACTCTGTTAAACAGAGCTGTGTAAAACTCAGCCATTATGATTTGAAGTGGAGCACAGTCCCACTGTAGTTCACATGCAGGCAGACTTTTAGAAGTGTTCACTTATTTTGTGTGCTGGGAGGGGATCAGCTGGGCCATTAATGATATTGGATCTTAAAAATCATATAGTTTGTATCACTTTCTAGCTTCCTTTTTCTGTCTGTTCTGACATGATTTTTGTGGCCAATCTCAAGAACCACTGGAGATAGAAATGTATGCTATATGCCATTTGAACACAAGGGGTCCAAGTTCTGAGGTGGATATGGCACTGAATTCATGCTCTAATGGCTTGGAAGGCAGAGAACATTGAAATCACTGGCCATTTAGAGAGTTCAAACTCAGCTTGGAAACAGCGCTCAAAGCTTAGAGCAGACACAGCTGAAGATTCACAAATGCCTAGTGAGCTTTCCCTAATCGTGCTGGCGGCAGAAACATCTGTTTTTCAGGATCTGTTCAGCTGACTGATCCATATATTTGATGGAACAGTTCCCTTTCATCTGTGGCCATTTAAATCCCTGGGACCCTGCACATGTACCTCCACCAGTGGAATTCCTTCTCCTGAGGGTATACCATAATGGTTTGGCTGATTTCTTCTAGTCTCATTTTCACTGGTGATTTTTGAAATACATATGTCTACTCTGAGAGGACTGAGATGACATTCATCTGCATTCCTTTGCACGTTGCATTTAGACGATCTCTTTCATGATATATATATATATATATATAAATGTATATTCCCCATTATGATATCTGATTAGTCAAGATATCTTCATTATGTACTGCTGTCAGCTAGGCAAGTCTTTATCTTCATGCTAAATGAATTAATGTTCCTGGATACCCTACAGCTTCCTTTTTCTTGACCAACTGTTTTTTCTACAGATGATTTGAAAGAGTAAGAAATTTCTATGCAGTTGCATACAACTTCCACTCATCCTAGGCTCTTAGAATGCTGTCTGCCATGTACATTTTCTTTCCATGTATGTATACTATAGATTTCTGGAATAGAAGGGCACTAGGAGTGCTCTGTGTACTATGTAACTAGATACATAGATGGAATGTAAAACCGGCATCAAAGCACTCCCTGATCTCATCGAAATAAACATTTACAGCTTTTCTGACCTTTTCCTGTGGATCATGTCTTGCCCTTCGTCAGGTTCAATATGATTTAAAATTTAGAGCAACACTCCCTTTAGGCTGTTACATTAAAGTCCAGATGAGAGCAAATGTTCAAGCTGAATCTGAAATTTTCCACCAATTTTCAAATTCATAACCTGCAGTCAATCACAAGAAGGCTGGCTGCACATACCTATTCACTGATCCCAAACAGGGACTCTTTGTACGGAATGGCAGGAAGATGATGTAATATTTTCCCTTGCTGCATTTGAACTAAAGATGATTTACTAACATAGCAAATGTCTAGAGAACCTGGATTTGGTTCATTTTTGTTTTTGTCTTCAGTTTGCAGGCTATTTTCTTATTTGCACTACTAACATGTTGGCAGGAACTAGAATAAAAAAAATTCTGTTGCCGAGACTTTATACTTGATGTACAACATCAGAAATTCTGTTGCTGCTTTAGCCTGCACTTTAGGGCCAAAGATTCAGATTATGTTCTGAACATGATGATGTGTCCTGAATCTCTTAACTGGCTTGATACAAACAGAACTTTTGGAAACCTGCTCTGATTTTGGTTGCAAAGGTAGAACCTTCTGCACAATTTAAAACATGATGTGTGTGAGTGGAGGTACATGCAAGTGCAAGCATGGGCAAGTGGGACTATAAGGAACTGACTGGGCCACTCTTTCGCCCTCCTGATTCTAGGCTGTCCTAGGGGCTGGTGAGGCCTCCAGAGTAGCTTATGTCAACTGGGCAGCCTGAGTTAGGGCAACCCATCCTTTGCTGCCCAGAATCTTCACAGTGCTACATACTAGGGCCCCACCCGCAACATGTCTCTCCTGCTCCCAGCATGCCACTACACCGTGCATAACTGGTTGGAAATCCATTCCCAGAGAGTAGTTATCAGTGATTCACAGTCAAGGACATATCGAGTGGGGTCCTACAGGGATCAGTTCTGTTTCTGTTCAATATCTTCATCAGTGATTTAGCTAATAGCATAGAAAGTACACTTATGAAGTTTGCAGATGATGCCAAGATGGGAGGAGTTGCAAGTGCTTTGGAGGATAGGATAAAAATTCAAACTGATCTGGACAAACTGGAGAAATGGTCTGAAGTAAATAGGATGAAATTCAATAAGGACCAAATGCAAAGTGTTCCTTCCTAAGTTGAGTAATCAGTTGCACGCATACAAAATGGGAAATGACTGCCTAGGAAGGAGTACTGAGGATCTGGGACTCATAGTGGACCACAAGCTAAATATGAGTCAATGGTTGCAATGGCTGTTGCAAAAAAAAACAACAAAAAAAAACAAGCATCATTCTGGGATGTATTAGCAGAAGTGTTGTAAGCAAGACATGAGAAGTAATTCTGCTCCACTCCACTCTGATTAGGCCTCAAATAGAGTATTGTGTCCAATTCTGGGTGCCACATTTCAGGAAAGATGTGGACAAATTGGAGAAAGTCCAGAGAAGAGCCACCAAAATGATTAAAGGTCTAGAACAGTGGTTTTCAATCAGGGGTCCAGGGCCCACTGGGGAGGCCGTGAGCCGGTTTCAGGGGGTCCGCCATGCAGGGACAGCATTAGACTTGCTGAGGCCTAGGGCAGAAAGTCAAAGCCCCACCGCATTGGGCTGAAGCCTACGGCTCCAAGCCCCGCCACCTAGGGCTGAAGATGAACCCTGAGCAACTTAGCTTTGTGGGGCCCCTGTGGCATGAGGCCCCAGGCAAATGCCCCTGCTTTCTACCCCCTAATGCCGGCTCTGGCTTTTATATGCAGAAAAACAGTTGTTGTGGCATGGGTGGGCTGTGGAGTTTTTACGGCATGTTGGGGGAAGGGGGTCAGAAAGAAAAAGGTTGAGAGAACCCTTGGTCTAGAAAACATGACCTATGAGGGAAGACTGAAAAAATCAGGTTTTTTTTAGTGTGGAGAAGACTGAGTGGGGACATAACTTTTCAAGTACATAAAAGATTGTTACAAGGAGAAGGGAGAAAAAAATGTACTCTTTAACCTCTGAAGATAGGACAAGAAGCAATGGGCTTAAATTGCAACAAGGGCAGTTTAGGTTGGATTTAGGAAAAACTTCCTATCTGTTAGAGTAGTCAAGCACTGGAATAAATTGCCTAGTGAGGTTGTGGAATCTCTGTCATTGGAGATTTTTAAGAGCAGGTTAGACAAAGGTCTGTTAAGGATGGTCTAGATAATACTTAGTCCTGCTTTGCGTGCAGGAAACTGGACTAGAAGACCACTCGAGGTCCCTTCCAGTCCTACAAATTCTATGAAGGGTCCTGCAGATGGCCACCTTGCCAGCTTTACACTATCTTTATAGGGCAATTCTCTCCTGGCCTGCTAAGGGGCTTTTCTGGTCTCTTTATGCTTCTGCAGCAGCATACGGGACTGGGCTGGGGAAAAGAATCTCTCCCCTTAGATGTAGTCATTTCGTAAGTGTTTTCCAAGAAGTGCTGGATCTGTCATTGCCCAGTGATGGGATTTCTTGAGTTCACAATAAAATTATATAGCCTTGACAGCTATAATGCATCTTCACTAGCAAATAGCCAGCTTCATACCTATCTCTAGCTTCTTTATTTTTTGGCTGAATCTGTGAACCAGTTAATTTTAAGCCTTAAAAGATTTGCTGTATTCCTAAGGTCACATCCAAGCATGAGGAGTGCTGGGGTACATCTTGTACTTGTGTTCGCTGCTGGCATACAGCACTTTTTTAGCATCTGTTATAACATTATTTTCTTGGTTTTTTACTAATCACATTTTTAATAGTCACTTCAGAAACTTGAATACAGCTGAGCATCAGCCCCGAAAAGAGGAAAAATGAGGATGCTCAGAAGTGGCAGGACAAGAAATGCAGAAAGAGGAGGCACTTGGGTTCTCAAAACAGCAATGTTACTCAGATATATAAGAACATAAGCACATAAGGACAGCCAAACTGGATCAGACCAAAGGTCCATCTAGCCCAGCATCCTGTCTTCCGACCGTTGGATGACACAACCCAGATGGATGACACAACTCAAAATCCTGGCCCTGAACAGTCCCAAACTTAGTGGGGTTTGAAATCTGGATGTGGATTTTGCAACAGTGGGGTTTGAAATCTGGATGTGGATTTTGCAACAGGGAGCCTTCTCTGATTTCACTGGAACAACACCCCATTCAGTTTCCTGACAACCGCACTGACTCACTGCACTGATGCCTTACATTTCCTGCACTGCAGTTCTTGCAATGCCTGTGCTCTTCAAGCGTCCTCATTCTCTTTTCCTGTCTCTTCCCCCAAGGTTCGAACTCCCCACCACTCACCTGTAAACAATATAACATTTTTCCTTGCATTGGATGCTGTACTTGTGAGTGCTCATTCTAGATGACCATGTATATTAATGGATTTCCCCACTTGTAAGTGGTTAGAAATCTCTAGGTAGAATCTGAATTTGATTCACAGGCACTTTGTCTGAAAGTGTAAAGCTAACTAGCAATTTAGCAATAACTCCTGCTAAAACTGGGTAACTTTTTAAACCTTATCAGTGTCATGTGACAATGAATCAGAAAAAGTCACTTTCTTCTCATGCTGAATGAGGAACTGTATGAGAACAGGAAAAACCATATTATCGCTAAAGCTATTCCCCTTGCTTTGCTATGCCTCTCCTGCCTGGAACATTCCCTAGCTCCTCTTGATTGTCGCTCTTCTGTGTAGGGTGTGGGGACTGACATATGGGATAAAGGGAGAACTGCGCTTTCCTACCCCTATTTGTGCCCACTTTGAGATAATGGGAACAAAGACTCCTGGTAGAAGGGGAACAGGAAGCCCCAATACTGAGGGGAAGACAACTACTTGAGCCTGGCATGGTCAAACGGACCATTGGTTGCATGTTGACTTCTGTGTTTGGACTCTTGTTTTGTTGATCCCTGGATGAGGAGGACTTCTGTTTAGCTGGAGGGTTGTCTCATCCTGAATCACCCTGCCAGATACGGTGGATCACTGTGGAGGAAACTGAGGCATGGCAGCACTGGATGAAAGCCTAGGGAGACCTCTGGTGTTGCAGCACCTTTTTGTGCCTATATCTTTATTAATAACTAAAGCTTGATGCGCCAACCCTTATGCAATTCACTTCAGTGGGACGACTTCTGAGAGAGGTTTGTAAGCCCACAGGCCTTTAGTCTGGTCACAGTCTTTGCGTTAGCCTGGAGAAGAAAAAAGCTCATTCCCCCCCCTTCCCCACCGGTGATTCCCGTATTGGCAGTGTCTTTGTAAAGTCTTCTAGACTGCATCCCCAGAGCAGTCACTATGGCCCAGTGCTGTGAGGTGCTGAGTGCTGTCCGTTTTCGTTGATTTGCCTTGAAGGTTCAGGCCTTCAATAAAGAGTTCATCCCCAGTTCAACTGAAGGTAATTTCCATTTAATCCCATCACTCTTCACCTTTCCTGCCCTTCTCCTCTGCCCCAAGTTTGGGGCATCATTGTTTACCAACCCAGTATCAGGGAAAGCAAGCAAGCAGCTGCTGAAGAATTCTCAGCCCATTGCCTGGGCTGGGGTGCTGAAGAGCCATGAGTGCTGCACTCTTCCCTTGAGGGCTAAGATCATTACCTCCATGATGCTCCCAGTCCTAGCTAATTCTCAGAACAAATGACCCAAGGTAGCTAATCTGAAACAAGTCTCCCATTTGACAGCACGTTGCACTAGGTTATTAGGCTGGAGCATGCTGCTTTACTTTCCAAGTTTTATTAATTTCAGTGTATATTGCTGTCGGCTGTGCTTCTCTATAGCTCGTGTTTTCTCGGCTACAGATGGAAAATAGGCACATACAAGGAGTTGTCTTCAAATACAAACCTTCAGGGGCCAGATCTTGGGAACATTAGTGTATGTTTGCAGTGTGCCACCAAGTGCACACACTAATTTAAGAGCATCTGCATTTCTGTTTATGTGAGTTCTATTCAAGGACTTTCATAAGTGATGTGAGACAAAGTAGAGATGGCATAAAACCGTACTGCTGCTTAAATAGCTCGTCTGTGCTGAAGTTCCCCTACTGAGAACAAGAGCATCTAGGCCATCGAATTGCCTTGATGAGCTCTTGCATCCTCATGCTGACGCACAAGACGTTTCAATGCCAACAAAGCATGACGCTCTCAAGTTAGCTCATTCAAACAGCCAAAAAGGCCAAGACGTGGCTGGATTGGATTTCTGCAGCTGAAGGAGACACAGTTTGTGTATTCGCCATATAGTTTTCTTCCAGTTAACAGAGCTTGCGGCAGTTTGTAACAGTCCGTGTAATGTATATAGTGGATAGTGTAACTGTTGTTCACTACGTGACAAAGGGATTTCTTTCTTTTATCCCAGTGCCAGGATGATGAGAGCTCTGAAACAAACATTTTTGCCATTCACTTACCTGTTTTTACTCTGAGCTGCATACTCGCCCATCCAGCCACTCTCTGGCTGGGCCACACAGCCAGATATCCACTCCGCTGGCAGCACCAGCAGAAACCTAGCATGGAGAAAATGATCAACATTGTTACTCTGTTTTTTCACATGTTTAAAGGACTGTACACAGCCGTGCGGGAAGAATTTTTATAGTGGGGGTGCTGAAGGCGGAAACCATGTATTAGGGTTGTGATTATTACTTCAAGCCAGGGGGCGTGGTAACACCCCAAGCACACTTAGTTCCAGCACCTATGACTACAAAAACACTATTTTACCCTTACAACACTCCAGTGATGTTAATAAGTATTATCCTCGTTACACGGATGAGGTAAGTGAAACCCAAAAAAGTGATGTGAATTGCCCTGGATTTACAGCAGGTCATTAACAGAGAAGGGAATAGAACTCAAAATTCTTGAACTCCAGCACCATGCTTAATCCATTAGACCAAGTTTATTCTCAGAAATTTATTAGGATTTAGGTCCCACTGCCTCTGTGAGAGTTAGGGAAGAACTCTTCCCTTCACTTTCTACTCTGGAGGGAAGGATGGTCAAGATGGAGTGAAGAGGTCTAGTGACTGGTGACTCTTCCCTTGGCTTTCAGAGAAGGGCAGAGAAGAACTTGCAACTTTATACTTAGCTCTTCCCTGCATGAAACTCCCATGGTAGTCTCATGCTCCGTGGGAACTTTGACGGGGGGGACTGAATGATGTGAGGAAAAGGAGAGTTGTAGAAGTGGAGGTGGAAGGACGAAACCGAGGGGGAAGGGTGAAAAAGGAAGAAAGGGGGATGGGCATAAAGGGGGAAGGGAGGGGAGAGAGGATGGAGTCAAACAGAAAAAGAGGAGGAATGAGGAAAGAAGGCTGTTGTCAGTGGAGGAAAGGTACAAATTATCTATCTGGGTGAAAATGGACTCTGAAAAAATAGAAGAAAAATATACTAAGGCATTAGATAGAAAGATTTGTTCCCATTCTTATACTCAATCACTAGGCCACTGAAAAAAAGAGTGACAACTTTAGTCTCTAATTTCAGTTACAGTAATCTTAGGTGTTACCTGTAATAATAGTGGATAAAAAAAATTCCTTACAGAAATGTGATTTTTATTTATTTATTTATTTAAGTTGACCGTGTCTCTTTAGCTGCACAATAACTGCAGTTCCAGCTATTGTTACTATCAGGGTGTTTCACAACATTATTCCACTACCTTGAGATCATCTTTTGAGGTATGATATTGTTTCATATTTAACATTTTTTCCTCAATAGATACTGCAGGTGAGTACAGGTAATAGACACGTGAGTGAATTTAGTATTCGAAGCACAAAATCTTACGCTATCAACGGTTGTACTTTATATTTCAAATGAGCTGAACACAATGGATGAAAGAATGCAAGCAGATTTTTCAGTCTCTCTCTCTCTCTCTGCTTTTTTCTAAAGAACTGTAATTACAAGCAGGCAGATGTTTTGGATAACAAAGCTCTGGGGATTTTGGGGACACTCACTGTAATTTTTCTAGGCTAAAACTCCAGCACCTACAAAATCAATAGCATGTTTATTAGAAACACAGGGTCTTGTTCTGGGCTTGCTTCTTGACCCATTTCACCAGTTTGTTGCTTTTATATTAAAAATTTACCCTCCAAATATTGTTTACACCTCTGCCCCCAATGAAGTTTTTACTTTTATAGCTTCTCCTTGGCCTTTACTAACCCCGGACATTTGAGTTTCCACCACAGTTCTGGAAGCTCCATTTTTCCCCAAGTTTTTTATTTTTTTAAATGCTAGTCCTAGGAGCCACACCGTGCCTTTGGTAGTGAGTCCAGCAAGAGGGGGACAAGCAGGCTCAGAAATCTCTTTTTGAGGCAATGCCTAGCGAGCTTCTGAAGAAAGTTCCTCTCAACAGAGTAGAGTCTGAGGGCCCAGGAAAAGGCCAGCACTGCAGCCTCCAAACCCTAGGGAGCATAGCTCCCTGAACAGTGGTTAAACACCCCTTTCCCCCAAGCGTCTCCCTGCTTCCTGGGAAGAGAACAGCACAGGGTAGGACTTAATGTTGCTTCTGGCAGCAATGACTCCCCTGAATTTTCCTGTCAATATTTTCTGGTTGGAGGGGATCATGCTGTGGGACCAGTCTAGCAAAGGCAGTGACAGAACCCCACCACCTGTCTCTCCTGAAAACAGTTTGTGTTTAAGCAGAGGAGGCCAGGGGCTTACTGCTTCCCCGTCTCTGTGTCCATCTTTGCCAGATGTCTGAGGCTCTGCTCAATTCTCTCAATGAAAGTGGAGGGAAATACCCAGCCCTTGTTGTCTGGCTTCCTTTTCCCAGCCCCAAAACATTTAGCCCTTTGAAGTGAACAAATGCCATCTGTGTAAACTAGTGTCACCCCAGCAACTCCATTTTTTCCCTTGTGTAATATTTTTAAATACTAGTCTTACCTTTCACTTGCAGTTCTCTGCGCCATGCTTGTGTTCACAGCAGAAGCAGAGGCATGAGTGTCACCTAAAGGAAGGTTAAACCTCATTTGGGCATTTTGCCGTAGAAATTCTCAGCAGGTTTTGTTGTTCCACAGAAGTCTGTGAAAGGTGACAGTATCTCCCCCTCTTTCCCCCTTGCATCATACCTTTGTACAGGAATAATTTAGAAGATATAGTCAAATCCTGGTTTCTTAGGTATACACTCTGCTTTTATTCAAGAAATGATACAGGCCTCATTGATACCAGTGGACTGTCACTGCTCTTTCCATAGTTGACACTCCCGCCATTAAGGAGTTAAAAGGAACAAGGTTTTGTGAAAGAGATTTCAGTATTTCTCTCCCTGCTTTGGGGAGTCGCTGCTTTACCTCACATATTCCTCTGAGGATTTCTGTCTCTCAAAGTACATTTGCAGTAGACCAATAAAAAAAAATCCTATTTATAAGGACTCCAATCAGACCTTTCAGTGCTTTCATGCAGTAGCTCTGAGCCAGCATTCACAGCTTATTTCTACTTCTGCTCCTTCTACTTAGACTTAATTGCCTTCATCTTTCCTCCAGCTTACTGTATTTTTACCGCTAGTGATTATCCTGACCCAGCCTCACTCTCCTGTTTGGTTTCTGTAGGGTGACCAGACGTCCTGTTATTTAGTTGTTTGTCCCGCTTCCTGTTCAATCTACGGTCGGGACGTCATTTGTCCTGATATTTTGCTTCGGCAGGACTCCGTTTTTTTTTTTTTTTTTTGTTTGGGACGGCAAAAACCTAACGCTGGCCCTGTTGGGGTGTGTGTGTGTGGCTGTCCCCTCCATGTGTCCCGATATTTTGTTCTTGTCATCTGGTCACCCTAGGTTTCTGGCCAAGTTCATGGCTCCCCCATCCCATCTGCATGTTACAGCTTACACTGCCAGGCTCCTTCTCTTCTCTCTCTGATGGTTGTAGGCCTGGAAGCATTTTTACCCTCTTGCCATGTAATTTTTTTTAACTCTTTCTGCAAAGTTGTGCATGTTCATTTTCTCTCTGAGTGTCTGACCTCAATATTCTTTGTTCCTCTTCGTCTCTCCACCGCCTCTGGGCATGCACATTCTTTCCTAGTCCCTTTTGTATTCTTTATTGGTTCTAGTATTGCTACATGTTTCCTAGTTTCTTAGATTTGGAATTCCCTTCTCTGGAATTTTCTATCCATTTGGAACAATAACAAATTAAGAGTTAGTGGATAGTAAAGTTTATATTAACTCATCCTGGGGATCTGTTCTCCCCTTGCAAGGTTCTAATATCAGTCTCTGAAGTCAACTGGGTGAAACATGGAAACAATTTCTAAGTTATTGAAAGAGAAATGGGCAAAACCAGAAATTAAATGGACAACCACATTACTGAGAGAGGTACATGTATGTCATTACAAAATGAAAATAATTGTAAAATGTATTTTCCATTCCCTATGTTGTTTTTAAGCTAAAAATTGTTTATTTGAATCTTTTTTGAAATTTTTTAAGACACACACCAAACAGCAGCACGTATGATATGTCTTTGCAAAGGTGCAGGTAAGGGCCACTTTGATGGCTAAACAATACTTGACCATAGTTCACCAGAGTGATTAACGTATAGACGGTTTGAATAGTCCATCCCAGAACTGTGTAGCACACCCTGTAGTTCATGCAACATGGGGTAGACTCACTGAAACTTTGCAGTATTCATTTTCAGCATACTACTTAGCACTGTACATAGCATAGGCGTGTTTAGAGCATATTGCCAACCAGGTTGCTAGATGCTCACTTGATCGTTGCAGGCACGTGTTATTTGTAAAACAGGTCAACAGCTTTTATTTGAAACATTTTGGGGCTGAAAAATGAATTTTTCAAAAACAAAAGTTTTGTCAGAAAACTTTTGATTTACTGAAATTTTCCAATTTTTCATCCCAAACAAATGGTTTTTGAGACCAAAATGAAAATGCTCTTTTCTTCCATTTTTTCCTCTCCCACCCTCCTCTGTGCAGTGAAAAACCAAAAAACAAAAAAAAAACAACAAAAAAAACAAAACGGGGGAATAAAAGCAGGGAAAGAAAGAGGAGAGGGAAAAAAAAAACCCCTGAAAAATTTATTTTTCAGTTAACAATTTTTTACAAAATACCCCCCAAATTTGTGAAATTTTAAATGAAAAATGTTGATGTTTTAAATTTTTTATGACAGATACCATTTTGATGAATTGTAATTATTTGTTATAATAAAAAGTGTGATCTAATTATAAAGAACACTAATTTATGACACAATGATTTGTTATTGCCCAATAATAAAACAATTATTACACCTCTATAAAAACAACCATTTTATAAATACCAGCTTCTACCCAGCTTCAAGCCAGCCTAAGGGAGGTTAGGAGCCAAATTCCCATTGGCTTTTGACAGGAAATGGTACCCAACTCCCTGAGGTGCACTTGATACTCAAACCCTTAATCTCTCTAATTTGTGTCTGTACCATCTCTTGTAAAAGCTAACCAGATAGCTAGAAGCGTAACTTCATGCTAAGTTTACTGAGAAGAAAGTTAAGTCAGCATGGTCAAGTGTAATGAGAACTTTTGAAGGTTGTTCCTAGACAGTAATTTTATTTTTAGACCCAACTGGTGCAGGGCAGAACTAGACAAAATGGTGCTAAAAACTGACAAACATTTTTCCTAATAAAAGTAAATTCATTTGAATTTGCATTATTTGCAACCCTTTTCTTCACCATCCTCTACAATTAATACATGCAAAAGAAATAATAAGAATGTGCATAAAATTGTATGTTGCAAATATTGGTGCAAATGTGTTTTCACCTAACAGTCACACTTTTGTGCAGCCAACTTGAAAACTCTTGGGGTTAGGAATGTTCTTGTCAGAGTGCAGAAAAAAATCTGTGACTTGCATGACCAATCAGTGTGACTAGTGAATTACAAATAAAGAGTAAGCAATAGCCTTGGCCCATAATTCACAAATAATACATAGGCTGCAATATGTTCCAATGCATTATTCAGTGAATAATTCTGAATAATGAAAACACTTAAGTCTGTTTGTGGATCTAGTATGAAGGGCTAAATTAAATAAATTGTCTAGTGTGAAACATTCACCCAACTCTAGCAAACAACAGCAGCAGCTGTTTCAAAAGACTTTTAAAACATATAACCAGTGTTTAACATGTGTTAGCCATGCATAGGTTACTGTTACAATCTGTCAGCTAGTAATTCCTATCCCAAATTATGAAGATGTTGATAAACTACTTGAGCTTCCCTGTGAGGCTATGTCTTCACTACAGAGTTAACGCGAGTTATCTACATTTGAGTTAACTTAGCTCGAGCAAGAGACCTACTGTGTGAAATAACGCTCCAGCTGCACCGTGATTATATTAGCAGCTGATGAGCTGTGATAGTTCAAACAGTGGTTTATACTCCCTGGTGGGTCAGGCAGCTTGAGTAAAGGGGTTGTGTGAGTAGATGGGACTTGGGGCTAGAGGCAACACTTAAGTTAACTTTGCAGTTAAAACAAGCCCTTAGTTTATATCACCAGACTTGCCCTAGGTGGTATTAAAGCCTGACATACACCTGCTTTATTCTAAACTTTAATACATATGGTTAAATAACACAGCAATAATTCTTTTCCTCTCTCCGTGTATAAATATGCCACCAAAGCTATTTTAGAACTAAAAAAACAAAAACAAAAAAACCCCACCGAAGGCTAAAAATGGGTTATGAGTGACAAATGCTTAGAACTTTTTCTACAAAATGAGGATGCAGAGAAGAGATGTTAAAGCTCTTAGCTAATCTAGTGAAGTTGCCCTTTGTTTTCACAGTGATCCTGCTGATATGATGCAAGGCCTTTTTAGAGCTGCTGAAGAGCAGTTTGACTTTGCCAACACAGGAACAGCAGTGAAAGGCTTTGGTATACTCATTAGGTCTGATTCCAGTTTTATCTTGGTATAATTCCATTGACTCCTGGCTTGATGTAAGAGGAGAATCAAATCTAATATGAGAGCACATGTAAAACCTCATCACTATGGCTCATAGATAGACCCTGGGACGTCTAGTACAGGCGTTTGCCACTTCAAATGAAGCATCAACAACTCCCTTAGCTTGTGTCAATAGGAGGCTTGTACCTTGTATGTGGACCAGCCATCAGAGAGAGGCTAGCTGATGCTGTAATTACCATCAAGCCATTTCTAATGCATGTAAGTCTGTCATTTTTGGAAGTGAGTTGGGTCTAATCTCGCAGCAGGAAATAACACAGGAATTCGAGCTAAGTAAGAAAGCAAGATTAGAGTACAACATTTGGTCCAGTGCTTACTATAAAGGCTGAAAAACTACAGTGGTGATTCGTGGTAAACTATGGTAAAAAAACGAGGAGTCCTTGTGGCACCTTAGAGGCTAACAAATTTATTTGAGCACAAGCTTTCGTGGGCTATAACCCACTTCATCAGATGCATCCATTGTGGTTTATAGCTCACTAAAGCTTATGCCTAAATAAATTTGTTGGTTTCTAAGGTGCCACAAGGACTCCTTTGTTGTTTTTACTGATACTGACTCACACGGCTACCCCTCTGAAATCTCTGGTAAAAAAGTTACATACACTTGCAGTGGCTTTCTATTATTTTCTGAATTTCATCGTCACAGCCAATATGTTGCTGGTACACAATTAAGACCTTCCCTTGGGAGAAATGACAGTAACTAAAAATTGCATCAGTCATTTGTTTAAGATTAATCCAAAAGCAACACTAGGTGGAGGAGGAGGGAACTTAATATCTACTTCCTGTAATTTTCCCAACATTCAACTCCTTAGCTTTAATAGCACTTAAAATACCAGTCACAATTTGTGGTTGTGGAGGGAAGTATGTAGTGTTTGTTGATGATTGAGTGGTTTATTTTAAAGGCACCACAGGATAAGAATGTCTTGGGGCTTTGGCAGGTTTTAAATGTCGTACAAGAAATCAGAAGAGAAATTGATCTAAAAGATGCTGTAGATGGATTTACAAGTCTAATTGACTAGCATGTTTAGTTGCTGCTTCCACAAAGCGCTGAAGTCAAGATCTGTACTAAAAGGTTTTCATTTTATGCAGATCACATATGCAGTGCACTGCTCCTCAGCATTAACTCAATGATTCCCTCCACCCCCCAGGCAAAAATACAAGAGACAGGCTGTTGAGGTTTTGTTTTGGTCAAGTTTTGATATTTCAACCCTCTCCTGGTTTTGAATATCTGAGTTCTATTTTATCTAAACCACCCAAGTTGGAAGGTTCTGATAAATAAGTTTTGTTGTTGTTCTCTCAATAGAGTGAGACAAAGCAGAGTGGTTTTATAATTGTTTCTGCACTATCCTGGAGTAGTTTGGACCAGATTGTATTGTACCAGAACCACCAAAGTTTGGGGAGGACGACGAGTTGGACAAAAATGTCGGGTTTTTGACCATCTCTAGAAAGTATGGAGTTTTTTCTGAAGCTGTGTTGTCACAACATGTGCCGGACAGTATATTTATTAAGTAATCCTTTCAAACTACGCTCTAGGGAAACAGCTTCAAATCTGAGATCCTGCAGCCAACTGGCTTAGTGAAGAAACTTTTCCTCCATAAAATTTATTCTGATTTGGTGATGTAGAGGCATGTACTGAACCTTTGAGGTTTTGGATGGGAACTCTTCTGAGCCAGCACTACCCTGTTCAAGGAGCAACAGCTGGGCATGATCACTGCAGGGAGAGAAAAGTGGTATCAGAGAGGCATTTTGGAAGAACACATTAGGTTGTTTCTGATTTTAGGGCTCTGAGGCCATGTCTACCCTACGAAAGTACTCTGATTTTACAGAAGTCTATTTTTGGGAACAGATTGTATAAAGCAGAGTGCATGCGTCCACACTAAGCACATTAATTCGGTGGAGTGCGTCCACAGTACCGTGGCAAGCGTCGACATTCCGAGCGGTGCACTGTGGGTAGCTATCCCACAGTTCCCGCAGTCCCCGCTACCCATTGGAATTCTGGGCTGACCTCCCAATGCCTGATGGGGCCAAAAATTTGTTGCGGGTGGTTATGGGTAAATGTTGTCAGTCAAACCTCCCTCCCTCCATGAAAGCAACAGCAGACAATCATTTCGTGCCCTTTTCCCTGGATTGCCCGAGCAGATGCCATAGCGCAGCAAGCATGGAGCCCGTTCAGCTCATCACAGCAGTTATGACCATTGTAAACACCTCGCACATTATCATGCAGTTTATGCAGAACCAGCACCTGAACAACCAGGTGAGGAGGTGACAGCAGCGCGGTGATGAGGACATGAACGCAGATTTCTCTAAAACTGCGATCCCCAGCAATTTGGAGATCATGGTGTTACTGGGGCAGGCTCATGCCGTGGAACGCCGATTCTGGGCTCGGGAACCAAGCACAGAGTGGTGGAACCACATAGTGTTGCAGGTTTGGGATGATTCCCAGTGGCTCCAAAACTTTCGCATGCGTAAGGGCATTTTCATAGAACTTTGTGACTTGCTTTCCCCTGCCCTGAAGCGCAAGAATACCAAGATGAGAGCAGTCCTCACAGTTCACAAGCAAGTGGCAATAGCCCTGTGGAAGCTTGCAACGCCAGACAGCTACCGGTCAGTCAGGAATCAATTTGGAGTGGGCAAATCTACTGTGAGGGCTGCTGTGATGCAAGTAGTCAAGGCAATCAAAGATCTGCTGATATCAAGCATAGTGACCCTGGGAAATGTGCAGGTCATAGTGGATGGCTTTGCTGCAATGTGATTCCCTAACTGTGGTGGGGCCATAGACGGAACCCATATCCCTATCTTGGCACCGGATCACCAGGGCAGCCAGTTCATAAACCACAAGGGGTACTTTTCAATGGTCCTGCAAGCACTTGTGGATCACAAGGGACGTTTCACCGGCATCAACGTGGGATAGCCGGGAAAGGTTCATGACGCTCGCGTCTTCAGGAACTCTGATCTGTTTAAACAGCTGCAGGAAGGGATTTACTTCCCAGACCAGAAGATAACTGTTGGGGATGTTGAAATGCCTATAGTTAGCCTTGGGGACCCAGCCTACCCCTTAATGCCATGACTCATGAAGCCATACGCAGGCACCCTGGACAGTAGTAAGGAGCTGTTGGGGAGGCTGCCCGGGATCATGGAGCACTGGTCTCTGACAATCTGTTATCAGCAGTTTGGGCAAATTTAGATGAAGATTAGGGGAAAAAAATCCTGACAGTGAGCTCTGTTCAGCTGTAGAATAGTCTTCCAAAGAAAGTGGTGAAAGCCCCACTGCTTGGGACATTTAAACCTAGAGCAGACAAAACACTAGAATGATATATCATAGGGAACAGTCCTGCAATGGCAGGGTATGAACTGGATGCTGCGAACGGTCTTTTTCACTTCTATCCCTTTTTGAATCTATATGCATATATAGTACATGTTGGGCTATCTAAGATTTCAGCAGGAAAACTGTTTGCATGAAATTTAGATACAAAATGTCCCTTTCTGGAGGAGGCAGGATTTCTCAGCATACTTTATTACTTCATTTACCATATTTACATGTGAACTCAGTAAAACCTTGTAATCAAAAATTGAAAAAGAAGCACTTGGTAGCAGTATGGTAGCTTCAGAAACGATCCCATCAGGGTATTCAGCATCACATGCTTTGATTACTTTGAAATCCTCCGCTGCGGCAGTACATCACCACAATGTTTAACATTTCTTTTCTCAGTGGATACCAAGGGTGAGTACAGGTAATCTGTGCTATGAGGCAGTTCATTATTGCAGGCACAAAATCCTATACCATGAACTGTAATACATTATAATTCAAATGAGCTGGGTAAAATAGAAGAAAAATATACATACACAGGGTTTTTTTTTTCAGTCTCTCTTTCTCCAAAGCACTGTAATGACAGCAGGCAGGCAGGTAGTTTGGATAATGGAGCATTTGGGACATAGCAGTGGCCACTCTATTTTCTTGCATAAAGCTCAGTGGTTATTACAGAAGCAGGGTCTCCCTTCAGGCCTTGCTTCACAAGAACAACTTCTTCTGAGGCACGTATATGGGGCTTTTATGTTTAAAATGTACCAATCAGATGATGTTTCTGTTTCTTTTTTTCCATAAAGTTTTTACTTTTATAATTTCTTTTTGGCCTTTACTGGCCCCCGACGTTTTAGTTTCCACTATAGCTCAGTCAGCTCCCTTTCGTTTTCTGTGCCATTATTTTTCATTTTCCTCAAATTACCATGGGAATATACTTTCCTATGGTATTTTCAGTGGAACATGTAATGGAATACGCAGTACACTTCACGCCCTTTTGTCATGCCACTTACCGTGTCTGTGTGAGTAGGTATGGATTCAGAGTTCATATATACATTTCAGTGGTTAATTATTGACCATGCCACTTTATTCTGATAGAAATCTAGTCTGGTCTAAATTGTGAAACAGCAGAATGGAAAATAATCTGAGCTCTGAACAAAGAATTATTAACAATTAAACCTTGAATATATCAATCTCGTTACCAGATTCCTTTTGTGTTGGATCCATTATAGTTTGTTTTCTTTTCAGTGCATAGGAGTTCCGCGGGTCCAGCACAGCCAGCTATCTCACATATAGATATGGAAAATATGGCCTGTGAAATGAAAACTAAAGGAACTCAAGAATATAAATGACAGCATTACAGTGAGCCACATTTTGAAAGACTTGCATGCAGGAGAATCCAGATATACATGCCAGCAAGCAGATGCTCCCACAGATGATAGGGGAGTGCTTTCTCTTCAGGGGAACCTTGTTGGCTAGCAGAAGAGTATGTGCCCACTTGAAGCTGAACGCATGCCAATGCAGGTAGGTGTTTGTAAGTGCAGAAGAAGGTGCATTTAGCAGATAGTACGTATGTACAGAGTTTCATCTGTTTTGTATTTTTCCCTGTCCAAAGAGCAACAATATACTTTCATTATGAGATGTCCTTTATTTTAGGCTAACAAGACTCAGCAACGAAAGACAGAACACATATAAAATCTCCTTGAGCGAGCAAAGTGTGTTTGATTCACTGTATAACAGCGGCCATCTTGAATTAACTCACAGAGAGCTCCCTTTTTAAATAGGCTAGTGGTCCACTTTACACTTAAAGGAGAATGAAATGGAAAACTGCCATTGAGTTACAGTAATGTAGCTGCATGTAGGACACTGAACCCCTGACTAAGATGGGCACAACATAAAATGGCTTTTAGTGCCTGTACGGATGGGAGTCCCAGGTGGAATTGATTTGCCATTGATTCAAGTTACTGCTTCCTCAACTATTGTCCTCCAGAAGAAGCAGCTGCTGAGGCAAGACCTACACTACACAGCACAACTTTAGAGAGAGGGAGGTGGAGGGAGAGAGTTTAAGAAGAGGAAGAGAAGGCTGAGCAAGTTAGCAGGCAGAAGTACAAGCTGAGTTGTTGTACCTATTTGAAATGAGGCTGATGAGGAGAAAGGAGTGTCAGACTGTTGCAGATGGGCTTTAAGAAAGCTTTGACTTGCATATGCAGAGTCACTACCCAATCTGTGATGTCAATATGCCCTGTGTGGACATATCCAAGAATTTCTGTGCACCTAGGATGATAGGAGTGCTCTTATTGAAAGTCAGCCCAAGAATGCAAGGCCCTACCAGGCCCAGGAGCACAAATGTAACTCCTGCTCCTACATAGAATTTAACTACAGGGGGATTTCAGGCTCCTGCAAGTTTATGCTTTAAAGTTAGATGTGTGGCCTGCACACATTTAACTGCTTGTAGACCCCTCGTATCTCCCTAGACAAAAGTCTCCGCATGCTCTGAGAATATAGTTGCAACTCTCTCTTCCCCGTTCTGGATCACCCGGCATGGATACGTGCTTGCCACTTGCCAGGGCATCCGATGTGCTTGAGGATAATGGAGATCCTGGGGAGGTCCCAGAGTGGTGGTGGATAGTATTAATTCCATCCAAGATAACAGCTACTTTATTGATCATTGTGACAGGGTGCGACTCGCCACTGCGGCACCCCTTGATGGATGTCCTGGGGATCAACTCTGCTAGCCGGTGCACCCTCTTCTAGTGGCATCTTGCCACCATCACTTCTGCTCCAGGGACCCATGTCACTCCCAGGACTGTGGCTTCTCTTCATGACACAGCTCTCTGTCTGTGCTGCGCTCTGTGCTCCCCCCTTCCGGGGGAGTGTACTGTAGTCTGACGCTCCAGCCACTTCCCTCAGTGGCAACTGCATCCCAATGTCTGGCCACTTCCTTAGTGGCGGGGATGGAGGGAGGGAGACGGGCCCACCCACTACTCTGGGTCCCAGCCCAGGCACCCTGTAGATGGCTGCCACTTGCTGCCCTCCGACTTTTCTGTAGCTTTCCCTGGGCGACTTCCCCAGAGCCCCAGCACCCTCTTTGCCCTTGCCTCAGGGTCTCAGCCTGCAGATCCCTGAAGCCCACCAGGAGCTGTCTTTAGCTTTCCGGGTCTCTGCCTGCAGCACTGCACTGTCCAGAGTGCTTGCTGCCTTCAGCCTCCTTGGAGCCCGGTCTTCTCTCTTCAAGCTCCAGACAGTTGTTGAACCTGCACTGCCCTGCAGCTCTTCTTATATGGGCCTGCCAGGCCCTGATTGGCTGCTCCTCTCAGTCCTTCTCTGATTGGGTGCTTCCTGCGCAGCCTCCCGAGGGCTCTGTTAACCCCTTAGAGCCCAGCGTGGGTCAGGCACCCCATCACAATCATGCATTTAATAGTGTTGACCAAAGGCCCTGGTCACAAGCCAGTAAAATCCCAGGCATGGTTAGTGGCACTGATATTAAATGATGCATTCTTGGCCTTGGCCTTGTCTCCTCCTGGACACTAGTACCCTATACTGTGTCCTATCATATCTTCAGCTGACTGCAGTGTTTGTTCCACACTTTCAGCCACCCTGTAGCAGACTTAGGATGTGACTGCTACAGTGGGGTGCCCAAACAAGTGCTTCCAGAACAGGCCAAAAAAATCTCCTGACCAAGCTGGCCTGCAACATATCTAAGACCCACCCTGCAAGCAGTTTTATATATCCCCAAGCCTCACTGTTCCCTACCTTTAGCTTCATCTTACTGATCTCTTCATGCCAATGAAAGGAACCCAATCTCCCTCCTTTCCTGTATTGCAATGCCAGACAGTATCTCTCCTCTCCTGTGGAGCACCTACTGACCTAGGAATGGAGTCAGAGGAGCCTGGTATGAGAAGTGAAACCTCATTTCTCTTTTGAGGCTTCTCACCCTTTTGCAAAACTTACTTCCAGGCTGAATTTGGGCCAAGATCTTCAGCAACAAGTTTTTTTTTTTTTTTTTAATGGTATTTATTTTGGTTTTGGCTTATCCTGGGATGAGCTGTATTGACTTACCTTGGGGTAACTCTTTTGAATAAAACTAGCATTTCAGGTCCAAAATGCAACACGGAGTGGTTTAAAATCAGCAGTATGTTTAATGGAATGCTTTTACTGTAATAATACATGGCACTTTAATTAATGTCTATACAGTGCTTTGAAGATGTAATTAGTCCTCACAACCCCCCGTGAGGTTGTTAAGAAAGCATTAATATCACCATTTTACAGATGGAGAAACTGAAGACACAGAGAATGGATTTTACAGCAATGTGTCAGGATGGAAGATGATCATAGTTCTTTTTTAATAGATCCTTCTTCAAAATGAAGTGGGATTGTCTAAACTCCTCTTCCCACCAGACTCCGTTATAAGGAGAGAGAGGCCCAGATCAGAATATCCCTGAGGTCTAGATCCAGTTATGGGTGCAGACTCAAGCAGTCTCTCACAGATGTAGTTTGGAAAATGCAATATTTCTTTTCAGAATAACATAATCCATATCACTTCTCCTGTGCAAGTCCCGCCAAAACAATGGCTAGATGGCATCAAAGACTTAACGGTGATTCACCCCAGATTACGTTCAGCAGGAAAGCCCTCTTCCTCCCAGGCTAGCTGCCTGAGCCAAAGGAGAGAGAAATGGAGCTCACTACCTGCAGACATATGTCCCTAATGGAAGCTCTCTTAAAGGCACATTATGAAAACACAAATACATTCCTACTGTATGACTCGGAGTCTACCTTCCTAACCTTTGGCCTGAGGCTCAGGTCTTTGGCCCCTTTCCATTTCCCAGTCACATCCTCCTTTCCAGCAGGGGGAGCACACGAGTGAGGCTCCTTTCTCTTGCCTTTTCAACCTCTCCATATGCTTGCTACGCTTAGCCCTGCACTTGGCTCCCTGTCTCCATGTTTCACTATGGGGGAATGGGATAAAGGGATGCCACCTTTTAAGGTTTCTGGGGCACAGACTACTACATCAAGGCAAACAAATAGTAAATAAGGATTATAAAGGATAATTGCATTACTAGCCCTTTCTGTAGCCCAGGAGAGCCTGAAGGGTTGCACTGGTGTAAAGGGGCAGAATTTAGCTCAGAGGATGTTTTTCCTGGGGAATGAGTACTAAATGAGGCCCTTGAGAAAAGGATGATTGCCACATTTTAATACCAGAGGAGTTGCACTGAATTTACACTGGTGTAATGGGAAGTTGAAGTTGGCCCTTAGACCACTTTAGACTTAACCTTAGGGGTTTGGCAAAACTTCCAGAACTGAGCAGAACTGAGCCAAAGGCTCCTAGCATGGTACCAGTGTCAAGGTCCAAATTCCAAGCAAGGACTCCAAGGATTCTGAGGGGCTGGTGAGATCAATCCAGGGGAAGATTGTTTGTTTGGCACTTTTCATTCTTCCTAGTCCTCAAAACATATGGCTGTTTTGCCTATTCTACCAATGGTATACAGCTCTCTCTTCTCCAGGAAAGATAGTTCCTCATTTGGGTAAATTGTTTTCATTTTTCCATTTTATCTTTACCAATGTCCATCTATTCCAATGATTTCAATGAAAATATTTTTGCCCAGGATGTCATTGCTAGTTTATAGTGTTTTCATATGCTTTGATCTATGCTTCCCCTTATCTGGCATTACATCAAGTTGTATGTAATGGAGTGCAATGAGGTGGAAAGAACAAGGGGCGTGAAATTCCTCCTGGCAGGTTAATGCAATACACCCATGAACTGTGCCATCCTGAGTAGTGGGTAGAGGAGGAATGCATGGAAAACCCCATTAGGTCAATGGAAAAGTATCCTGGAAAATGAAAAAATGCAAAGTCCCTTATATATCAGAAATGTGCTGTACATTCTAACCTGAAATAAGATGGTGTTTAATACAGGCAAACTATCAAAGTAACAGAGGGCTTGGGGTTGTATTGCTTTTCTCCAGGTCTTTCTTCTCCCGCCTGCCAGGCCCAGCCCCTATTATTTCTAAACCCCCGTTGCATCCTGTTATTTAGTTTTAAACTCTTTGGGTCAGGCACTGTCTTTCTTATTTGTACAGCATCCAGTACAATGGGTAGGGTGACCACCCATCCTGAATTGGATAGGACAATCCTGAAATGCAGAGTTCAAGTCCCACTACCAGGCTGAATGACTCTGGGACAGCATTTGTCCCAGATTCCCTGTAGCATCGTGCCTGCCCAAGGCCCACAGGTGGCGCCAGCCTCTTCCTGGCAGGCGGCGCTGAGATGGGGCTTAGCCACCCCTTGTCATGATAATCAGCCTAGGTGTATTCACTGATTCTGATATTAGAATGGCTTTCATTTTTCTTCTCTCTTTGTCTCAAACCATCTGATTTCTTGTCCAGGGAAGTTAACGAGGCCTGGTTAACGCAAACTTCTGGATGACAATGGAAAAATAGTTTAAAAAAAAACGCAAAAAATCCAGCTGGCTTTCCATCATTTGAGTGAGTAGAAGCACACGTGCATAAAGACCTTCCTGGCTCTTGGTTTTCTTTTTTTTAAATAATTATGTGGTTACTCCAGTTGGGCATTTTAAACACCACAATAAAAATCAAACCAAGTATGGAGGCCATCAAAGCCCAAGCTAACAAATGGAAAGGAATGGCATACACTCCAAGAAGCAATTACATGCCCCACACCAGGCTTTCTGCTCTCAATACAACTTATTTTTAAAAAGAAAGCTAATAGATTTCCAGCATATTCTGAAATGGCTTCTGGTATTGTGGATGCGAATAGACCTTTTGGATAAACTATCAATAAAAAGTTACCTCCTGACCAGAAAAAAGTATGCATTATTTGTATGGATACTTTTTTTTCTCCTATTGTAATTAAAACTGGTCATTGCAAAACAGTGTTCATGAGATTCCCTCAAGAGCCAAACAGCTGCTTGGTTCACCTGTGTTCCTGACCCTTTCTAGTCTCTATTTGCTAATGTTCATGCAGAGGGGTTTTCATTCCCAGTAGTGTTTGGGGAAATGGCTACTCTGAACATCTGTACTCACATGTGAAGAAGGTATTGGCATGCAAACAAGACAATCATTATTCTCTTGTTTAAAAAGTTTCAGTCACCAGGTCAGGAAGCAGAAAATATCCCATGTGATATTATGTAGGTGACCAGTCAGATACCATGAACAGTGAATAGACAAAGTGAAGTTTCTGAACAACCCACAAACTGATATTTCTTTGTTAAAACAGTTTGTTAAACAGTTATAAGTACAAACATTATTTAAAAGCAAAGGCCCCAATGGACTGGCCAAAATCTGTTCATGAATGTTTCACAAACAGAAAACAGGACTACATTTATCAGGTAATTTATTCACACAGCTAATTTGATCAGTTCTATTAATAACAGAAATAAAACACTCCCTTTGCAGTTCATTTCTGGGCAAGTGTTGCACTTCCTAAGTGAGTATAACCACTCTCCTTTTGGCTTCATGTTTTTATAACACCACCCAGGGCCTGCACTAATCAGAAATATGAAGCCTCCCTGTCTTATTGCCTAATCAGGAAATCCATAAAAACAATGTATAAGAAGTGATTGTAGGTGCTTTTTATTTATTTTACCCTGTTGTAATCTGGAAATTTTGTGCAGTTTTATAAATATGGTGTTAGCAGCTTATTATAGTGACAAATGGTACAAATGTAGTTTTCTAATATATGGTATTCTATTAAGGACTCTACATTGTTAATGGCATACACATTCTATTTATTGTGTAGGTGATAGTTGCTACTTACCAACCGTATTAAACACAATATGTGCCACAATTAGTGTTTAAGTCATTGAGCCAAACACTATTCACTGACTTCAGTGGAGTTGCATCAGGGAATAATTTGGCTCATTGTTTTAAACTTCTAGAATACAACTGGGACTGTCATTACAATGTACATTCACAGTAGGCCCCCTCCCATTAGATATCAGCATAATTCAGTTTTTCAAAGAGATATCATGTGTGAATTTAGTGCCGATAAACGGGACCAGACTGGACTCTGAACATTGAAATCCTCTGATTATCTACAGAACTGTAGAGTGGAAGCCTGTAGCCATTAACACGTGTCAACAAAAATATCCACCCATTCTAAGTTTAAAAACATCTCTGAATCTATTTCTAACTGCATTGCCCCCATGCACACACACTCAGCCAGGTACACCAATCTCTATATCCGTCCATTTTCCCCCACTCCCCTCTGTTTCTTTCCATGGCACTCCTATATGCATGGAACTCTCTGCTAAGCCTGATCATAGAATCATACAATATCAGGGTTGGAAGGGACCTCAGGAGGTCATCTAGTCCAACCCCCTGCTCAAAGCAGGACCAATCCCCAATTTTTGCCTCAGATCCCTAAATGGCCCCCTCAAAGATTGAGCTCACAACCCTGGGTTTAGCAGGCCAATGCTCAAACCACTGACCTATCCCTCCCCCTCCTCATTCACTAAGATACTACCATTGCAACATTCTAATCCCTCATTAATACTCCTTTCCTCCACAATGGCCACAAGAAGTGATTCAAAACAGACATTAACACTCAACAAAATAACTCAGCTATTCCTTCCTCCCTCACGACTTCTGCTATGTTCAGGGTTCCATTGCTCTCTATAGCTTGTAAGATCTGGTGCTTTATTATCACAACTGTTTGTTATTTGTATTGCAGCAGTGTCTAGAGACCCCAGTCAGGGCCCCTTTGTGGTAGGTACTGCACAAACACTTACCAAAAAGTCAGTCTTTGTCCCAAGAACCTTACAATCCAATTTAAGATGAGGCAACAAGTGGGTAGTAATAATATAGAATAATAATAGAATCTTCCTCTGGGTCTGTCCATGTGACTGTCCGGGCTTCAAGCCTGTATTGCAATCCATGTGGGAACAGAATTCTAGCTGCACAGATCACAATGCAGGACAGGGACCTTTAGTTATTGCATCTCTTTCTCTGTAATTTGTAGACCATTGAGTAACAGTTGCTACTTAAATAGCAGCCTTGCCTTGCATAGCCCTGCCAACCAGGCTCAGCCATTATTTGGAGGGAGCACCTCCAAAGGAGAAAGGATGGTTCAGTCTCAGCATCCATTCCATTTTTGATCTCTTTTTTCTGAGACTGCAAATTGTGAGGTGATGGTAGTCTCTGTGGTGTATGTCCTTGTCCAGTAGGAAGTGGACTGAGACCACCAAACTTCTTTCATAGGGACCACCTCAAGCCAATGTGTAAATTACACTAAAAAACATGGAAAATAAAAGTAGACGTTCCCCACATTCCTTGCATGCAAAGGATATAGAGAAGAAGCTCCCACTCCTTTTGGTTTGAGCTCAACAGGGATGTGTGGGGCCTGGGGCCGTGCCCCCAGTTTTTGGTGCCACTTGATGATGATGATGGTGCTCTGTTGACCTGTGCTTAGCTACAGAAGAGTCTGAGCATGCTACTGTAAAGAAGGTGAGTCACTGCTGACTCTATGGGGAGTTAATGTGCCAGGGTTGGGCTGAAAGGAGAGCCGAGCAGCTCACCCAACAGCAGGAGCAAGCAAGCAATCTGTTCAGGAAGAGCACATGCTCCCTCTTTCTCCTCACTCTCCTGCTTTCCTTTCCCCTCATTGCTCCCTGGTGTCTTATCTACTGTGGTGCCAGGGCAGACAACCTCGTTTCTTCAATTCATAGAGGAACTGATGTCATTCTCATGCTCCACTGCATGTACGAGCTGCAGACCTGTGTCCCAGCAGCAGGACTATGCCTCATCCCTGGAAGCAGATTTCAGTACACGGGGTGCTTATTCAATGTGCATTGGAGAGCAGAGACTAAATGAGCAGAAAACTATCTACCTTCCTGTCAAGATGGGGACCCAGCAGGAATTAATCGCTGGTAAGGGATCTTGAGTGCAGACAGAGAGGGAGCATGGAAAAGGGGGGTTGTTGGCAGTACAGAGATGTGAAGGGCAAGTCACAGCAAATATGTGAAAGGGCCTCCCAGGTAAGTCCCTTTGGAGAGTAAACCTATCTGTTTCATTAGCAAAGAGTGAAGCTGAATGCAGTTTAAGTGGAACTTAATTAAAACCTGTGCACTGCTCTGTCCGTATGGATGCATTGCTTCCAGCCCAACTTCTCACATTTCTGTTCTCCTGGTATCCCCTCAATAATAGTCCAGTGGAACTGCAGTCAGAAGGCCCATGTTCCCTGATCATGATATATCTTTCCTACTTTATGAACATTTTAATGTAAACATTAAAAACAAATAGCTGAAGCCCAGGCCGCCACCGCGTGCCTTCAGCCAGGGATGGCTAACAAATATCTGAATGGAAGGATTGTCTTTACCATAGATTAAGCTGGTTACATAGGCTTTGAGATTGTTTGGTCTCTTCAACAGGTAACCACACCAGGAGTGGCTTCTCTCTGTCACCAGTCTCTGAGTCTAGCAAACTATCTCTGTGTGGAGTGTCCTCCTTCCCTGTGGGGTTGGCCTCTGGATGGCTCTCTGGGTTTCCATTCTGGTGATCGCTGTATCTCTGTAGGCTTGTGGTCTGATTGCAGTATTACTGGGAGGCCATACAACCATTGGAATGCCCCCACTCCACATACTAGCCAGAAGCTCTTTTTCTCTTTGGGTGTACTTCTGGTCAGTCTCTGACAGGACTCTGCTGGCATAACAACCAGCTGCTCTTGCAAAAGAGCTACACCCAATCCTTTCTCCGATGCATCTTACTGGAGTGTCAGTGGCTCTCTTGGCTGGTAGTACTGCAGGACAGGGGCATCCATTATCATTTGTTTCAGTGTGTCAAATGTTTGCTATTGGGAACTTGCCCAGTCCCACTCAACATCCTGCCTTGTGAGCTGACACATGGGTTCTGCTACAGCAGCCAGGTGTGGACAGAACTTGGAAAGAACATTTTTCATTCATATGATGCTATGTACCCCTTTCACATCCAGAGCTGGCATGTCGCTGACTGCTTTGATTTTGTTGGGATCTGATTTCAGTTCCTCTGCTGTAAGTACGTGTTCAACATATGGTCACCTTATGCTGTTTGATTCTCATTTTTCTGGGTTGTTCTTGTTCCTGCACTGGTGTAGAAAAGCTTGTCATTTTCTGTCATGGTCTTGTTCAGCTTCTGAATCATTGCTCCCTTCCCCTACGCTGAAGGTATCATCTGCAATTGTTTTGCACCCCTTGCAGCCTTTTCAGCACTTGGGTGAGTCTTCTCTGGTGCTGGGCTTATGCCCATTGGCATGTGCAGCCACCTGTAGCAACCAAATGATGTTGCAAAGGTTGTTAGCATGCTGGACTCTTCAGGCTTATGTGCCAGAACCTGTTTTTCACATCAATGGCCATAAAGCTTCAGGCTTTGGAAAGTTGTGGCAAGATATCATAAACTGTGGGCAGTGGATAGTGGCATCTTTTCAGTGATTGATTCAGTGACTTTAGGTCTAGGCAGATACGTAATTTGCCTGATGGCTTCTTTACTACCACCAACATGCTGCTTATCCAGGCTGTACAGGCCTCTACAGATGATATGATACCCCTGCTCTGCAGACTTTTGAGCTCCTCGCATACAGGATTATGTAGTGCCTAGGGTGACCAGACAGCAAATGTGAAAAATCGGGACGGGGTGGGTGGGAATAGGTGCCTATATAAAGCAAAGCCCCAAATATCGGGACTGTCCCTATAAAATTGGGACATCTGGTCACCCTAGTAGTGCCACTGGAATTTTCTATCATGGTAAGCACAGTGAGTCTACTTCCAGTTGCAGTTGTCCTTTGAGGCACGTTACCTTTGAAAACATCCTCAAATGCACTTAAAATTATACCCACTGCTCATGGGAATCCTCTTGCTTCCTGCACTGTAGCTATAGAATTCTGATGCTGCACCCTGATCAGACCCATGGCTTGTACTGTATGGCTGTAATCCTCCAGAGGGGTCTGTGGTGTTTACCATCCTCCGTCACAAACTTCACTGGGTAGTGACTGTTATTTTTCAGGATAGTTACTATAAGGTCTCATTTTCCTATGGGCTGCATTATCCTCTCATTGTACGTTATTAGATCATTACTGCTCTTTGTAATGGATATGCTTGAGTCCAATTCACCCCAAGGAATCACATTGCAGGAGATCTCACTATCCAGCTGAAATTGGTCATGGCGTTTCACTATTACCATTATTGAATGCACAGATGTTGGTATTGTCCCTTGTTGCTTTCCTGTCTGACAGTCTGAACCTGATATGCTCTCGAACTCAAGGAGAGGGTCGTGATGACATGACCACAGTCTCATGCGTCATCCCTATCTTATACAAGCCTGACTGAATCTTTTCGAGAGCTATTTTTGCTTTGGCACACACTGATAAAATGAGGAGTACTTGTGGCACCTTCGAGACTAAAATGGTTCAACATGCTACATTCCTTGCAATGCTGTCCTAGTACAGGGCACTTGTCCTTTACCCGCTCATGCTGACTCTCACAGTAAATGCACCTCACTCTGGGTATGGAACCCTCGTCACCTGCTCTCCTTTGCTATTGTCTCACTGCATGCACTTCTGGGGTGTTGGCCTCCTAAGGCTTCCACCCTTTCTCTTGAGGCTTCTGCTACATGCCACAAATCTAAGCATCTATCTAACATGAGAGCACCTTCCTAGAGTAGCTGTTCCTGCAGCTGGTGATCCCTAGTGTTGCAAACTACCCTGTTCCAAATCAGGGGGTTTGTCAAGTCACTGCATATAGCAGCTAGTGCACATAAAGCAGTAACATAGGGTCCATCCCTCTCCCATTTGGACTGGTCTCCAGTGGAAAAAACCTGTGTCACTCTACAGTTTCATTCTGCTTTGGGGAGCAATAGGTCTCCAGGGCTCCTAGGACTGCTGTGAGACTTGAGGCAGTGCTGAACTTCAGCATGGTGCAGACCTCTCTGCCTTGCTCCCCAATAGGGTAAAATAACAGTTTTACTTTCCTCCTGCTGTTGTCCTCCTGCATGGCCAGATCTGTGAACAGCTCAAACTCCTCCATCCACCACGTCCATCACAAGGCTAGGTTTGTGTTTGTAAAATCCAGGGCTGTGGGGTCTTCAGACTGACTCCCATGGCTACGTTGCACTGCAGAGAACTCCTCATTAGTGGCAACCACCCTGTTTCAGTAGCAAAGAGAGGAGCTGGATGCCGGTGAAGACGAACACATGGAACTTTATTAAACACAGTACGCTGCTCTGTCCTTGTGGCTGAGTTGCTTTCAGCCTGACTCCTCGCATCCCTGTTTTCCAGGTGTTCCTTCAATAACAGTCTCTCCAGGGAACACGGGCCTCTGACTCTAGTTCCACTGATCGTTGATACAATATCTGCATTGGGTGTGAGCTCTGAGAACATGCCTCCTGGTTTGGCATGGGCTGTGGGTGCCCTGTGATCTCTTCCGTGCACTCAGTTAAGCCAAAGAGTGTTGTTTGCCAGGGTGTTATCACAACTACACACCTCATCCACAATCAGTCTCTGCAGACTACTCCCCCACCCCCCCATCCCCAACTACCCCCACACACCATTGATAGCAAATATGCAATCCCATGTGTTTACTGAGGTCAACAGAGAGCAAGTGCCAAAGCGATCATAGTATCTGCCAAGACGTAGTTCATTGATTGTGGTATACAAATTGGGTCTGCTCGCCACTTCATTCTTTAGATTGGGGGAAAGGTCAAACCCTCAAAGATATTTACGTGCCTAACTCCCATCGTAGATACCTAAATACTTTGAGGATCTGGACCAAAATAAACCTGGTTTTGTGGGTGATTCAATATGCTGACTAGTTGATAAAAGAAAAAGACCTTTCTGACTTGCAAAAATTGTCAAGCTGTCACTAGCTTTGCAAAAGAAAAAGATGGATATTCATGGACAGTTAGTGAGGCTTATTAATTAGGGGATGGAGCAAGGGAAACGTAGAAATTTGGTATCTTAGTTCTTGAAGGTACCAGGTTTTCTCCAGACCTGTTAGTGACTGCTGCTCAGCTTTTTTATCTCCTGGAAGTTCAGTAAAATATCTTATTAAATTCCAGGCTTGACATGTATTGCAGTGCAGAAGCAGCTGATAATTTTGAAGGAACTTTTGTGTTAACTGCTGTGTACTGTAGAGACTTAATATAAAGAAATGCATTCAAGAACTCCATTTGCTATACTGGCCATGGGAATTTGTCACTGAAACGAGCTGCCTCTGGTTTATTTCTCTCTTAATTGTATTAACGTGTGTAAATGATCTGTTAAACAAATGTAAAACACAAAAAGGGAAGTGATCTCTGTGGCAGCACTAGGCTCCTCTGAGCCAAGAAAATCACTGAAAAACATTAGACACTGAAACACCTGTATTTTAGGTTGACATATATACGTTTAATACAAGGCCTTGAGAAGAAACTGATAAACCACCTTCAAATTTTAGCATTTTTGTGTCAGTCACAGATTTCCTTGAAGGCCAAGTCCCTGTTTAAGAACTAATGTGTTTGGAGAGCAAAAAACCCTCTGTGTTATTAGGCAGAATCTCTTTTATATACAGGGAATCGGATCAATTTGACCCTGATTGTCTCTCTTCACTTTATTGTCCCACTACTTCAAACACCAAGCCCTCCGCATTATCTTAAGGAAGAGGCTGATTGAACTGTAGGTCTGACACTTGTCAGTTGTGAATAATGCTGGTTTCAGTCAGTCATGTTCACACATAAATGAGCCATGACAGAGATAGACTGTTGAATAGAAAAAGCAGTTTTACCGTGGATAACCTTTCTTGTATAAATGCAACAAATAATAAAGTCTGAAAAAGGCCATGTTCCTTAGGAAAGCACATAACAGAATGATATATTATCTCTTTGGTTATCAGAAATTGTCCATTTTGAAATGGGCAATTTATCGAGAGAGAGAAAGTAAAAGGACTATAATTAGAAAAAAAAATCTCTCTCAACACATGAAACCTATAATATCAAAAAACTAACAAACCTCCAGCCCTGTTCATCCTTATGAATAGAAGACATTGTGGTGCATAGAACTGCAACTGCACCATTATGTCATCAATTCTTTCTTAGAAAATTGTGCAGCACTACTTCTTAATTAAAACAGCAGAATAGAAACTCCAAATTCCTCCCTCCCTCCCTCTTTTTTTTTTTTTTTTAAGAACTCCCATCAGAAATCTCAGAAACCTTCCATTTCAATCAGGAGAGTCAAAAGAGTGATTTAAATTTAGAGGCCTGTAATTGGAACAAATTGAAAACAATATAATAGCTCATTTCAATCCATGTGATGGTAGCACAACTCCATTGTCTACAGTACGTATATTAAAAAAGAGATGGTTCTTTAAAGCAAATCTAACTCCACCACAGCTTCAGAGCAATTTGCATAAATGTCTGTACCATGATTTTTTTATTTATGGCCCCTAAGTTTCTAATTAAATACTAATTAATACTATCACCAGAATTGTCTCCCATCCTCTGCTTTTCATAGCTTTGTCACTTTGATTAATGCATAGTCATTTATTAACTTATTTAACAAGCTGAGGTGCCTCATGACAAACCAGATTAAATTATCCCCATAACAGTCTCATTACTGCAAAAAAGGAGTTTTAAACTTAATAAAAATTATTCTCAATAATGGTAAAGCTTTTTCGTTGCAACCTTAAAAGATGGAAATAGGTTTCTTGTTTGATTTATAATATATGGAGTTGTATAAAGCCTCCATAAATAAAATTTATATGTTCATTTAAGCTTGAACATTACAGTAGTTCTGTAGCCCTGGGTGCTTATTATTTAACTTTTGCTGTATTTATGAAGATAATTAATGTCCTGACCAGACAGGGACTAAAATACCCACTAGAATGAGCTAATTAGAGGCATAAATAATGTTTAGGTCTTGTGTGTTGCTATTTTAATTAATTGTTTTGTTTTCCAGCTAAACTTGATTCAGAGGAAATCAGCATTTACCCGGGGACTGTGTTGACTTTGCATGAAACAACTTAAACAATATTTTGATGGCTTGGATGGCGGTGTCATGATATTGCTAACATGTGACCCAGATGAGAACAGGTGCAGTCTCAGGGAATTCTTGACATTCTGTTGGAAGAAGACTGAGATCTGCACATGGCCGATCCGCTCAATCTATGAGGGAGGGTGTACCCCATCTTGCTCTCCAGGGCCCTCTAGTGGACAAAGCGAGGTACTCTATTTGTCTCATACATAATTGAGCATCATGGCTGCAAACAATATTGAAGTGGCACAGAACATGGGGGAAAAAAATGTTCATAAGGAACAATGGTATTCCTAATGAATTGGTGGTGAAAGCTCTGAAGTTCCAATCAGACTCATTAGGGCATCAGACTGCCATAGTATGCTGAGCCCCTTTGTGGTATATAGCCTCTCATGCTCACAAAGGCCATATCAGGAATCTTGTGTTCTGAATTGCGGTCCTTTCTGCTAAATAATAATGCCTTAATCATTTGAATGAAACATAAAATCATCCCCTTTTCATCACCTTATGCCCTCCTTAATCCCTTCCATTCTCCAACACTTGGGAACACAGTCTGGGAGATAGGCCTTGCAGAATGCCCTTGAAAGTCAATATAAACTTAAACTACGTCCTTAATTACATCCTCATGTTTTCTTGAGATAAGGGACATTTCCTTGAAAATTCACAGTAGGGTGTGACAAAATATACGCTATAGAACCTTTAACAGAATTGCATTTCTACCACCAAAACCAGTGTGCAGTTACCTTAGACATCAGAGAAATGTTGTCACTTCTCACTCGCTTGATGGATAAGATGTAAAGTTAAATTGCATGGTGGACAAGCACCCAAGAGGTTGCTCAGATTCCCTTAATACATGAGATCCCTTTGACACCACAGCACAGGATCTTCTATACTTTTTATACAGCATGGTTGATAAATTCATTAAATGCATAAAATATTTATTGGTTCTGGGACAGCATACAACATGACAAGAAACGAGATCCTTTTGTACATTGCTAGAACATGAAAATTGAAACTGCATTTTTTCAGTCAGAAATATTATGCAAGTGACAGTTTTGGCTTTGAAGAAGTAAAGTACAAAGATGCTCCAGCAATTGAAGATTGCAGGGTTGGAAAATCACTTAATATTTATTTTGTTTTTAAACAAGTTGTTGTGTGGATTGAGGAAACAACTGTATTGCTAGCCATTATCTCTTTAGTATATTTTAATTTAATGTCAGCTGCTAGGTAAGATTTAACATGATCTGCCAATTTGACTATATAAAGCAAGATGACAAAAGATTTCCATATCAGGAGAGAGATCAAAGTTTTGTGGGTGTGTGTATGGAGGGGGGTTCTTCTGATTGCATACTGTATGCAGTAGAACAATATTTAATTATTTAAGTGAATTTCTGGTGAAGTGTGCTGGATTGGCAGCCCTGGAGCCTGACATCCTCTATTTATGCACAGAACAGGCACAGATTACCAGTGAAAATCCAAGCCACACAATACTGTACCTCAGCACTGACCTGGAGGGACCACTGGTCGTTGGACAGAAGATAGCAGAGTCTCTGTGCCCATTGAACTCTTGACCTTTGCTAAACAACAAAGGTACCAGGTGTGACTATCATAGTTATTAGCTAAGAAATTAATTGAGATGATCAAGAGCATGGGCTGGATTTGAACTGTGGAAGATTCATTACCAATCCTCTCAACCATCCTAATCCTAACTCTCAATGGGCTTTAAGAAATGTAACCTGTTGCTAGGTCCTTTTAGCAGAACTATGATGATCCATGCAGCTAACTATCAAATGGGCCTTTTAGGGAGCTGTTGTATAAATTAATTAACTGCTAATATACTAGTTGCTATGGATGTTACCTCATGACATGTCATTATATATTCAGTTCGGTTACGAACTGCTCAGTTTAATGTTAGAATTTTAGTCTTGTTTAAATTGCTCACAGAACCACACCACTAATACAAAAAGACACATTAGATGTGGTTATGAATATGTAACACTAGGTGGGTTAGAATATTCCTGTCTGAAATGTTTGTGTAAACTGCCTGCTCCAGTCCATCCTAGACGAGGCTGCATTTCAGTGGTGGTGAGAGATTATATAGAATCTAAGTTGTGTTGTAACATTCTGTATTCTAGAATATGGCTGCAGAAATGGCCACCAGTTGATAATATTACTAAATGATATTGCACCAATAGCCATATTACCTTTTACAAATCTCTGACTTTTCAGAAAGCACGTAATACTGACAGAAGGGATGTTCATTACACCCCAGTGAAAGCATCTTGGAAATTCATCTGCAGTGCAACACCCATTGTTGCTAGAGACAAGGGCTCACATTGGAAGCTCAAGGATTTGAAAGCATTGGTAACTTTTACAGATTTGTTAAATAAAGTTCAAAGATCATTGATATTTTGCTTTTTTATGTAAACGGTTTAATCTCAGTTCTGCTCCCATTAAAATAAAGGTAAAATTCCTCTTGACTTTAATGAGGGTAGGATTGGGTCCTTTCCCTTTATTATTTATCATTATTTCATATTGTTTGTTAAATGCTAACAATATGCTGGGCACTATGCAGTACACAATAAAGAAGGCAGTCTCTGCCTTCCTTCTGCATTGGGAAAGTTCGTGATGAGGATGACTCTTTTAATATGTTCACTATAGAATATTAGCATGAAAAACTGTCTCTTTCTCTGATGAATACGAGTTGCCTTGAAGAGAGGCTCAACTCCTAAGTTTTCTGCCATTTCTTTGCCAGCCGTGATGGCATCTTCAAATCCATTGTCTCTGGAGGCCACAATGAAATTAAGGCAGCTTTTCATCAAAGTAGTAGCAGTTGCGATGTCCATCGATTGAGTTTGTAATGCCATATTTACAATGTTTACTTGGAACAGGATATTGTGCCTAACCGCAATTGAGATCAGAAATTTGAAATCAGTGATCTGAATTTCCAGGCTTTGTGCCTCAGGTCAGATTCTGGCCTCAGCTTTACTCGACTACATCCGTTCCACTGGGGCGTTGTAAACCTGAGTCACTTGGTACCTCGCTGGCTTTATGCTATCAATGCAGCTCTCCTAGCGAGTGTCATTTAGTGGCTTCACAGTTAGTTTTGTAACATTGTCCTTGAGGATCTTCCACCTGATAGTTGATGTATATCCTTTGCAGTACTCCAAAGAGAGATACTGAATCTAAAGAAGATGTTGCTGCATCTGACACAACCAGGTTGAGGGAATGGCAGCCACAAGGCACAAAAGAAGCTCTTGGATTCAGTGCAAGGATCCTTGCCTGGACGCCACTTGCTTCCCTTCATGTTCACACCATTGTCATAGCCTTGGCCACAGCCGTCCTGAAGGTTTATTTTATTCTCATTCAAAACATTCACAAATAGTTCTGTTAGGCCTTTCCCAGTAGAGTCGTCCACAGGCCAGAAACAGAGAAAGTGTTCCTTAACTTGGGTATAACCATCCTTGTCATCAACAAATCTTACTGTAAACGACACCTTTTCATTGTTACTAATGTTGGGAGTGCAGGCCTTGTACTTAGCTTTGCTAAGCTGCATCAATATGTTATCAAGCACCTTCCTTTCCATAAGGTCAACCAATTCATTTTGAATTGTTTTCCTGCAGTAATGGTCCATAGTTTCTTTACGAACTACTCGACATAGGTGCGCAATCATAACATTTTCATATTTCCCAAGGACCTCTACCATACAGAGGAAATTACCATTATGTACAGTGAACGAATTATCTGATGAGTCCTGGAAAGCCAAATTATTCTTTGCAAGGAAGAGGGTAATTGAAATTAGATGCTTTAGCATGTTCCTCCAATGCTGGGTTTCTACATTAATAAGGTGCTGGTTTTCCATGTCTCTGTATTTATTCAGCTGAGCCTGGACTTGACCTCCATCCATTTGGAGTAGGCCTTAAAATAGCCAGTTGACTTTTCATGTTGCTTTAGAGCATCAGCTAAGTTATGTCATTTATTGTACCCGGAAAGCGCAAGCAAGGATTTGGCTTTCTTATCAAATATTTTGAAACAAAAACAGAACATGATGTCAGTTGATTTAAAATAAACTAGCCAATGCCGATTTAGTTTCTCACCATTCTCAGGCACTTCTTGGCAGTGTAACTTTGAGAAGTGTCATTTTCTGGAAACTGCATAGCCTCAATTTTTGTCCATCCCATTCAAAATTGTACAATCAATATTGGCAGAATTTAGGATCACCAGCCATAAAGCAGGATCTGATGTATCGATTTGTGGTGTGCAATTTTTCTCATTGCTGTTTCTGTCATCATGTGAGGCTGATTCTTCTTTATTGTTTCTCTCCTTTTCATGTAAACCAGATTTTTCTTTGTCGTTATTCTCCTTTTCATGTGAGCTACATTCTTCTTTATCATCACTCTACTTTACACCACCGGGAAAACTGGATGATTCTCCATCCCTTTGTTCACACTTTCATTCCTTATCTTCAGGTGAATCTGCTAATTCCTTAAAAATAGGACTTCCATGATTTACGCTTCACTCAATTTCTTCTGCACTGGGACGATTGCTACTGCCTGGTCTATGTTGTTCTGTTCAGATATTTTCCCATCAAATTTGTCCCTTGCTGCAATCTAGATAGCAGTTGAGCTTTTCACTTCCTACACTGAGCTCCTGAGGGCTCCTTTGTGGTATCTTTTATTTTCTATGGGGGAAAACAGATAATATTAGGGAGAGCAAAAGTCTATGTTCCTCAGTCTTAGAAAGTTATCCAACATTATGTTAAACATGGCAAAAGACATAACAGTATTTCTTTTATATTGTTGCATAGATAGGGGTTTGATAGATATCTCTGGCATCTCATTAAATATGTCCATTGTTAGTTGCTACTTACACTCTTCAAGTCTTAAAACACAAATACGCTTTCACAAATACACAATAAAACAAGGTTCACAATATTGCAGCTGGGCTCTCACTTCATTCTTAAATCTCACTGACTGACTGGTGGTGCCCCACCCCCACTCTCTTATATACCCGTGAGGGCATGGCTGACATTCTAGGAGTTTCAAGGAAAATGTAGATCTCAGAAAGTCTGGAAGGTTCCATGAGATTCTACCAAGGTCTGGAACATTCTAAGAGGTTAGTGAAAAATGAATCCACATATGGAATATCTGAAACATTTTACTTCAAACATTCTATTTTCCCTTTTGTCACTAACAAAAACAGCAACCTGAGCCCGGAGCCCCCCCAAGCCTGGCGCCCCAGGTGGTTGCCTGCCCCTAAATCTGGCCCTGACCACAGTGATATACTGGAGAAGCTGCAGAGAGGGATTTAAGTCAATGAGGAAACTGCAGAGGGGCCAGGGGGAGAAGCGAGTAGATAATGGAGAGAAGTACAACCAGGTCTGGAAAACATCTACATTTCGCAACTTTCAGAGTGGCTTAAGTGACAGCACAAATCATACAAAGTGCTGAGGCAAATCCGGAGAGGAACTGAGTGCCTGCATGTCCCATTGTCTTAAAAGGAAGCTGTGAGTGGTTGGCACCAATCTGGATTAGGTCTTTTTGTTTTGAAAAAAGCTTTCACTGGGTTATCCACTTGTCTAGACAACCTGCATACACTATGAGTAGAGTGAGCTATACTGAATTTACTATAAATCTTTGGCTATCTGCTCTACTTTTTATTGGCAGCCAGTTAGCTGCAGATTTGCACTGGGCTCAGTGTGTGCAGCATAGACAGCAACTTTTCAGTTCCCCTAGAGTCTTCTGCAACTTGCAAAATACATCATATTCTCCAATACACACACACACAGATGTCTAAATATTATCTCACTTGCTAGGATGATTTTCTTAGGGATGTAGAAATTTCCATACTGGGTCCACCAAGTTCAGGATCCTACCAGATTGGACCAGAGGTCCATCAAGTCCAGGATCCTGTCTGTAACAATGGCCAGTACCAGATTCATCAGAGGAAGGTACAATAAACCCTGTACTAAACAGTCAGGGAGAAAACAACCATAGGAGAAGTTTCTTTATTTCATTATTATCAGGGAAAACCCTGAGGCACAGAGAAGTCCTTTACTCTGAGGTAGGAGAACTCTGCACCTGCCTGACCACAGGACAACCTGGCCGGTGCAGTAAGAGTGAAAAGCTGCTGCTCAGTTGGTGCACAGGCAGAACCTGCAGAGGCCCTGCAAAGATCAGGCAGCTTGCACAGATTTACTTCTCAGCCCTTCCTCTGGCCTGCTGCAGATCCTGCTTCTCTGTGATTCACTCACAAGGACCATGGTCTTCAGGAAACTGGAGTGGGAGCGAAATCTGGCTGGGTTGAGGGACCTGTGCTGCTCTTCCTCCTCCTTATTGCCTGTGGTAGTAGGTCAGGGGCTTAGTGATATGATTTCTGGCTGACATCTCAGAGCCATCAGCTATCTCAGTCGTTTGGGAGGTGGGGTGCACAGCCCTCTTGCTGTGTCCTGGCAGGGCTGGCTCTAGGCACCAGCAAACCAAGCACACGCTTAGGGCAGCACTTTTCAAGGGGCAGCACTCTGCCCCCCCCCCACCACATTTTTTTATTTTTTTTTTGCTTCGGCGGCACTCCGTCTTTTTTGGTTTGGTTTGGTTTTTTTGCTCTTGGGGAGGCAAAAAACCTAGAGCTGGCCCTGGTCCTTCCCTGTCAGTTAGCTGGGAGAACTCTGTCTCCCAGCAATGACTGAGAGGGGAGACGCTGCCTTCTTCAGTGCTGTGCCCCAGCGACACCTCTCCCATTAGTATATTGGATGGTGGTGGAATCTGTGACTGCCCCGGTATGAGGAGGTGGAGCTCTGTGGCCGCATAGTAGTTCCACAGCCACGGGGGAAGGCACCCTTCCGCTCTCAGGAGTTGCTTTAATCCTCCGTGGGCTCTGCACCGGCAGAGTGTGGTCAGCATTTAACTCAGTCTTAGCAACAGTTATTATTATATTTCACCATTTATTATTTTACTTTGTTGTCCCCGGAATTAAATAATTTTTGTTTGGATTCCTTCCCATTCAGGAGGGAGGAGATAATGGAAAGCCAAATAAATTGTTTGCATGCAGCAGGAGTGCTTGTCCAGATTCCAGCCTGCGTCCCCGCCTGTCTCCGCTGAGAAGCATCAGCACACTGAGAACAGAGGAGGAAAGCAGGAAAACAGCAGCAGCAGGAGCTAAGAAGGAAGAAAACAACTCCAGCAAATGTGCCCTGCTGCTGTTGAATGGCAGTCATGGCAGGAAGTTTAAGTTTATCCAGCTTAAAAAGGGCTATGGATAGCTGCAAGATGCTAACACGCAGGAAGAGAAACTCACATGTGGTCAGGTTAAATGTTGCAGGTACAATTGCATTAACTGACATTGAGGCCAAAGGTCCCCTAAGAAGACAAATAACTGACTTGATTTTATTTGCCCTATGCACCTGTCTTGCAAACATTTGTAGCCTTCCTATTCTGTCAGTCAAGCAAGCAGTTGGTACTACCTTCCCTCCCCCCTGTCCCATTTATCCTGCTTAGTCATTCTGAGACGGACTAGAATCCCACTTGTTAAGCCAGGAGCATCATCAGTCGAATGCCAACCTGCTAGGGAATTTGACCCTTTGAACTCCCCGAAGCTATTGAGTCATTCATTTTTTAAACTCACTGTGTGCACTGACTGGCAGGATAGATGGGGAAGTTACTACCTAACTGATGGGGAAGAGAAACCCTCATAGATTATTTGCCTAGGCCTAATATACTGTATCAATACCTTGGTGGTTGCCTTAGTCAATGTCCTTCATGTTTTATCTGTGAAGGGCAGAGTTGCCCAGCATATAATTATATGCTGAAAGGAGCTATATTTCACCTTGTGCAACACGGCTTGTTGGGTTTTATAGATATTTTTTACTAAGTGTGTTTACTTGGCCGGTGAAGCGTATATGTTTTTCTAAAACGCAATTGTTGTTCTGCTCTCAAGACCCCTACTCACCAACAAACTGTCCCATTTTATGTGGTTATATTCATGAAACTAGTTTAGAGCTGTTGAAAAAAGACACGGCTGTTAAAAAAAAACAAAACAACCCTCTATAATTAGAGTGGTGGTGTTGGGCACAAAACAGGTGTCTTTTAAGGCGGTATGCTTCAGTGAGCTTAGGAACATAGCACAGCCTCTGCAGATTGCTATTGGCAAGAAGAATGTTATCAAAATACCAATATATTGGAAAGCATATATCTGGTATATACCAGCTTGCAAAAATCTTTGCAGTGTTCGTGACACAGCAAGGATCTCTACCTCAGATGTTATAAAGATGACCTCTAAGGGATGTTGTGGTAATAGGATGCATTCCTGTGAGGTGAATGGACTAGATCAGTGATTCTCAGCCTTGGGGTCTCAAACACAAGGTGGATTCTGCAGAGATGGACAAAATCTCCCCATAAAAATATCAATCAAGACTGCTTGATAGAAGGCAGCTTCTACAACCCAGGGGTACAAAAGGGGAAGATAATGAAGAGGAGAATATTGCTCCTTCCTCCTGTTGTTCCACTCCACTGCAGCTCCTTGCTTCCTCCACTCCCAAATCTGTAGTCAGCTCCAAGGAAATGCTGCTTATATGAGATGCAGAGTCTGCTCCAGGGCAATTGCCCACACCCTATGACCCCCTTTCTCGCAGTCCTGGATGCTGACTCCACACCTTTTTAAGCCGAGCCTTTGGTGGAGCTGAGCACAATGGTGAATGGTGGGTGTGAGATACCAGTGCACAACCCAGACCAGTGGGGCACCGTGTCACCTTTACCCTGCAACCTTGGGTACCTTACAATGCCTTGCTGAAGTAGCTCCCATCTGGGCCACTCACAAACAGCCTTCCAGCAATGCAAGCCACAACCTGAGTGTCTGTGTGAAACTGCAACCTACCAGTTAAACCCTGGTTCTCACCAGCCTTGGTTATACTGCAGGATGATCCCAATGCACCCTCCAGTCCCAGATTTTCCTCCAGAAAGGTATGTCCTGTACTGCCCAGCCATCTCCTGGACAAATACAAATATATTACTTCTGTTGTTCCTTTAAGGGAATGATATGCCAGTTTATTACCTTAAAATGGAGTTACCCAGACACTTAAGCACACCAGATTAGCTAAAATAATAAAACATGTTTATTAACTACAAAGAGAGAGATTTTAAGTGAATACAAGTAATGAGGCATAAAAGTCAGAAATGAGTACAAGAAAAATAAAGATAAAACTTACTAGTGCCTAACTTAACAAACTATATTAGATTCAAGCAAAATTTGTCATCACATGCTTCCACCAAGGTCACTGACCAAACTCTTCAGGTCAAGATCTCTCCCTCAAAGTCCAATGGCTGTTTCCTTTTGTCTTCTCAGGTGCAGAGAATGCGATGGGCAGGGAAAGAGATAGGGGTGTCTTGGAGTGTTTGCCCCTTCTTTTTATAGTTTCAGTTCCCCTTTTGAAAAACATTTCCAGATGGGAACTAGGAGACAAAAACTTTGTCTGGAACGATATTCCCTGCTGTTTGTTTTTCACCTGTTTGACCTTCCTTTGTTTTCCCTTCCTACTTAATGACTCTGTTTACTGCTTAAATGCAAATTAAGGCAAATATACATGCCTTTGTTCAAGACAGAGCCGTTTGACCAGTTTGGTGCTATGTAAGTTTTGAACATCATAGATGGCATTCTTATAACTGCACATACTACGTTGCCACACATATTTTATCAGGGCAATACTGACCAGCAAATTATGAGTTTTCAAATGATACCTTGCAAGACATATTTTGTAAAAGATTATCACAATAGTGTGTAGGGTGGGAATAAAGGGGTGCATTCCATTACAGTGGGGAAGTGTGGAGCTGCAATGATTGGGGCTTCAGCTCAGTGGGGAGGTTTAAAGAGGGAGTGGAGATCCTGGAGCCCATATCAGTCATGCAGAGCTGTCTGAAGTGACATTCACCTTAGAGAAGACTTAGAGGAAAGGTCTGAGAATTAGTTAACAGTTGAAAGAATCAGATCATCTGAATGAATAATTTGTAATGCATAATTTATTGACAAATTTCACCTCTTTTTCTGTTTCCAAATTGTGCATGAACAAATCATCATTTTCTCAAACGTATTAGCTTTTCAAAACAATTCACCAAATACTTTGTGAATAATTCATGGAGTGAAAATTGTTCATGAGTCATTTTCTTTCAATATTCAAAGCATGAGCTGTCTTAATTGGATATATAGGTCATGTGGTGTGTTTTTGTTACCTGCCAGTATGAGCTTAACTGTTGGAATCAGGAGTCTTGTACAAATATTCACAACTCCAAATTCAAAACTTGCTTCGTGCAAACATTCTGTAATATTAATTTTTCAACAAATATTCCTGATAGTAAAGTCATTTACTAGAATATTCCCAGGAATTGGACACACAAAGACCACAAACAGAACTGAAGCAAATGAACAAATATTAATGGCAGGATTTTCATAGTGCTTGCGGAGAGCTTTCCTTCTCTACTTAGGGCTTGACCTTGCAAGCTACTGAGAACTCCATTCCCAATCCAACAAAGCACTTAAGCATGTGTTTAACTTTAAGTAGTTCCACTGTTTTGCCTAAGTGGTCCTACATGCTTGGATTAGCTTTGAAAGTTCTTTATGGGGGGGTAAATCTTTTTGATTTGATTTATCTTTATATTGGGTTTATGTTGTTCCTCTTTTGATTACACACAGTATAGTGCTCCTGGGTTTTTATATATTGGTCCCGGTGATAAGGTCTATAGGCCCCACACTAAGCCGGGCTGGGAGCAGAGCTATATTGGGCTAGGGAAGTCCTGCCCCTCAATACATACAGGGCATGTTCCCCGTGGATGAACAGTTTTCAAAAGGTCACTGGAAGCCCAGAAAAAGGGAGGAATGAGCTGCATGTGGAACCATAAAGCAAAGGATGATGCTGAGAGCTGTGTGAGGAGTGGCTACAGCTTTGTGAAGGCTGCTAGCAGCAGGTATTTGGAACCCTCCACTCCCCTTTGGGAGCTGAACGCCCTAAAAGAGCTAGTGTTCTTTTCAATCTGAAACCGAGGAAAGCCTATGAAGACAGTGACCACACCACAAATTGAGAAGATCCAGACTGGTAGGAAGTGACCCAGGGGAAAACATAATTTGGGGTAGTTTAATAACTGGATCAGATGCTTTGATGGAGGGGTGGGCCCGGGTCCCCCTACCTTGCCCCATGTTTGCTCCTCTGTAGTGACTGAACCTGTGCGGGGAGCAATCAAAGCACATGCGGGTGATTGATTCCACAGCCGTGGGCCTTGTGGGATGACTAGATTGGCAGAAACCATAGGGCTATGACTTGACCAGCTGGTCATCAAAACTTCTTGCTACGGTCTCTCTCTATATCATGGCTTTTGGAGATAGAGGAATGTATCTATGTGACCTGTAGCTCATGAAAGCTTATGCTCAAATAAATTTGTTAGTCTCTAAGGTGCCACAAGTACTCCTTTTCTTTTTGCGAACACAGACTAACATGGCTGCTACTCTGAAATCTATGTTTTATGTTATGTTGTCTCCACTATACTGTAAAAAAGGGGATAAATAACTTAAATTGGCCTGCCCTCTGAACAAGCTACATTAAAAGAGAGCCATAAAAGTCATCAAGGAAGTCATTCTAAAGTGAAAACCATAAGCTAAGTGAATGGTTGTAATGACACTATCATAATTAAAGAAATCCTCTAGAGAACACCTTGTTATAACAGATTAATCAACTGCAGGAAACATCAGTCACAAGGGTATCTATTCCATTTCTACTTTTAAAAGGTTTCCACCATATCTTTGTGGGTTTCAGTACCAGATCTTCCATACATTGTAATGGAGCACATGAAATTGGATTTAGAGTGCCCAACGAACTCATTGTGCAATAGTAGGAACTGTCACTCAGAGGATGCAGGAATTCCATTGGCTTTTAAAAAAAGTATTGGACTGATCATATAGTTAAGAAGTTATCTTGCATTGTGTGGTATCATGGCACTTATTCATTATTGCTGTCTCATGGTGCAGAGGGCCGTTTCTACAGTATAGTGATGATCATGATTGAAAGACAGCAACCCACAGAGTTTTCTTCTTCTTCTTATTATTTGATTTATTATGATCCATTTATATAGTGGTTCAAATGTATGCAGCACTTTATAAAACATAGAGTAAGGTATGTCATAGAAGCACTTTTCATCCATTGATTTCAATATGCTTTACAATACGATTATTGTATATATTATACCCATTTTTCAGACTGGAAAACTGCATCACAGCCTTTCAATCTTGGGAGCTTAAAGCTTGGCACTTCAATGCATATTTTAAGCTTATGAACAGGTGGCCTGCTTTTCAGAGGTACTGTGCACCTCTTACCTCCCATTCATTTAATATTGCCTAAATATGGAGTTAAGTGCCTAACATCTGTCATCCACATGGTGGCCTTAATCTCTCTGGGTTTCAGCTAAAACTTCTGGTGGAAGTTCTTGGCCACGGTTATAGAGCAAGCTAATGGCAAAGCTGACAGCTTTCCAGTCTGGTATCCTAGTCACTGACTCATGTTTTATAGTATATGATGAAGCTAAATTATTTCCCAATGCCTTATTTAGTACACCGGATTGCTAGCATGTACTTGTAAATCTCAATATCAAAAAGCACCCAAAATCTTGTATGTTTGCACTCAACTTTTGAGTGCACAGAACTGGTCAGTAATTTACTCCTATGAAAGCAATTGTTCAGCAGTTCCATCAGTGATCAGCCTCTTCTGAGTTGTCACCCACCAATCATCTTCTGCAGTGGGTGTAAGAACTAGAGATAAGCAAAGCTTTTCTAATGAAACCCAAAGTTGCATGTGCTGATAGGAACTGAAACTCATGAGCCTCACATAGCTTTAGTAAAAGCCAATTGGCTTGAGCTATACATTTTCTAATAATTAGATTTATTTTCCATGCAGTCTGATAAGTTCTATCACAATCACATACCAGACTTACCATAGTTTTATTGCTCCCCCAGCATATCTTTATCTTGAAAAGTCTGTATATAAAAAGTTGGCAAGTGTGTACGATAAGGTAGATACCCAATTTACCATAGCTTTCCCACGAGCTATCGATCAGCTCCAAATAAATTATTTTTGTTTCAGGGGACGTTGCTGTTCACCTTCTAGGAGAAACTAATTTTAACCTAATCATTAAAATTTACATGTAAAGTGCATATTGCAATTAGTGAGTCAGTCTGATATTGCTAAAGGGAAAAGACTTTTGGGGTTGGGACAATTCAAAGGTGGCAGAAAGTAATGTCTTAATCCTGATTTCCTCAGGGCAAAGAATGGGGGAAGGGAGAGAGACATTCTCATAGAAGACAGAAAAGAGAGTAGGGGAGATGGATGTCAATACTATGTGATCTGTGAGGGGTGTTCTGTGGGGCAGACCCCATATGTGAACAACCTCTTACTGCAATATTTTATATATTGGAAAGTAAAACCTAATAGACTTGGTTCACTCCGGTCCTTTTACAGGTGTGTGTGTGTGTGTGTCTCTCTCTCTCTCTCTCTCGTCCGACTACAGTGTTGCTGTGAGCCTTTGCATCTCAGCTGCCACACAAACAATACTCCTCCTTCCTGTTTTTGCCTCAAACTACGTGCTGTGTGGTGGAGCTGGTTAGAACCTGGCATTGCCATTCTACAGAAAATTCCAAAATTTCACATTTTTTAAAATTCTGAATTGGAATGAAAAAAAGTCAAAATTTCCTTTAGAATGATATTCTGAAATTTCTTTGGGGAAAAATCATAATGACATTTTGGCTTTATCAAAAATTTCATTTCAAACTTATTTGAAATGTTTTGTGTTCATTTTATTGACGCAACTTTTGATATCTTATTTTATATATTATACATATATGATGTTCCCATGTAACATTTAAATTCCATTAAATCAGCATTTTCTAACAGAGAACTGTTAAGCTGGAAAATTTCTGACCCACTCTACTGTGTAGTCAAAACATCTCCAATTCTTTGGTCTGGACGGCTGTGGTGAACTGGGACGTTACCTGTGTTATTTTTTATGAATATCAGATGCACCTTACTTTATCTGCTTGGTATTATCCTCCCTCACTGCAAGGACATAAATCAAAGAAGGCTGTTAAAGAGGACACAAACATGAAATGAAAGAATAGCAAAGATGCACAGGGAGAAAAGACATGTTTCAGATGAGATTTGATAAAAGAGAGAAAGTCAACAAGGCTGAATGTTCTAGAAAGATTATTCCAGATTGCAAGAGCTACAGAGGAGAAGGCTCTTGCACCATGAGTAACAAGATTGTGGGGTGGGACAGAGCAGAGGGAATAGAGAGACGGGTCTGTGTGGGAGGGTTGCGAAGAGTTTTGGATCAGTATGCTTCTCCTCAATATGAACACAATATTGGGAATCAAATGAGGCCTTTTGTGTACTGTGCAACATACAAACAAACGCTGGTGAGTGCGTTTTGCACAAGGGATCAGTACTATAGTGCCAAGTTGTTGTGTGCCCTGGCAGCAAGATCAGTAATGCTTATTTATCTGGGGCCAAACCCTGCAGTCCTCCTTCAGTTTTTTTCAGTCAGGTAGATTCCCACTGTTTTCATTCAGGGAGTTTACCTAAGTGAGGCTTGAGGAAAATTGACTAGATTGTGCCATGTGCACATGGAGGTGGCTCTGATTGTAGAGCTCCACCTTCCCAAATGTGTATGTTTGTCATCTTTATAACAACACCTTTCCCTACCTCAGGGCCTGACAAAGCGTGTTGCAAGGTTGGGATCCATCAGAAGTGAAGGAATGGTGACTAGGTGAGGGTGGGCAGACAGTAGGCAACCCCTTGTCGAGAGGGGCAAAGCCAATGAGGCCCACATCATCTCCACCAGCCTCCGGGAGGTAACTGGGGCTGCATTGCCATTCTCACAGAGCTCCCTCTGCAGTGGGATCCCTGTTTAAAGTGGGTCCTGGGATGGTGGCAGACAGTGAAATCCTTAGCAGCATGATTTCATTGGATCTGTACTGCTGAGTAACAAAGGGATGGGGCACTCCATAGCTCCAGAGGCAGAGGGTCTCCACATGAATAATGTTTTCTTTCAGATCCCAGGTTTGTGGGGCTCATTCCACTGGGGGAGGAGGCATTCAGCTCATTCTGGGTGGTGGGCAAGAGGGCACGAGTTTCTCCCCAACCCACTAGGCTGATGTGGGGGCAGTTACGGCAAGCCAAACCTTGCTGCTTTGTCTTCCCACTTACCCACTACTATGGGTTTTTTACCTCAGGAAGGACAATCCAGCCTTGAGTGAGGACCTCAGGACGTGGGCCTCGTATTCTGTAAACTAATACTATTTATTGAGTTAAACCATTCCTGGCAGTAGGTTAAATGTTAAAAAGTACACATTTATAACTGATCAGTGAGCTATATAGTAGCCACTAAACTGGGAGGAGAGGTAGATACGCTGGAGGGTAGGGATAGGATACAGAAGGACCTAGACAGATTAGAGGATTGGGCCGAAAGAAATCTCATGAGGTTCAACAAGGACAAGTGCGGAGCCCTGCACTTAGGACGGAAGAATCCCATGCACCGCTACAGACTAGGGACCGAATGGCTAGGTAGCAGTTCTGCAGAAAAGGACCTAGTGGTTACAGTGGACGAGAAGCTGGATATGAGTCAACAGTGTGCCCTTGTTGCCAAGAAGACCAATGGCATTTTGGGATGTACACATAGGGGCACTGCCAGCAGATTGAGGGACGTGATTGTTCCCCTCTATTCGACATTGGTGAGGCCTCATCTGGAGTGCTGTGTCCAGTTTTGGGCCCCACACTACAAGAAGGATGTGGAAAAATTGGAAAGCGTCCAGCGGAGGGCAACAGAAATGATTAGGGGACTGGAACACATGAGTTATGAGGAGAGGCTGAGGGAACCGGGATTGTTTAGTCTGCGGAAGAGAAGAATGAGGGCGGATTTGATAGCTGCTTTCAACTACCTGAAAGGGGGTTCCAAAGAGGATGGATCTTGACTGTTCTCAGTGGTAGCTGATGACAGAACAAGGACCAATGGTCTCAAGTTGCAGTGGGGGAGGTTTAGGTTGGATATTAGGAAAAACTTTTTCACTAGGAGGGTGGTGAAACACTGGAATGCGTTACCTAGGGAGGTGGTGGAATCCCCTTCCTTAGATATTTTTAAGGTCGGGCTTGCCAAAGCCCTGGCTGGGATGATTTAGTTAGGGATTGGTCCTGCTTTGAGCAGGGGGTTGGAATAGATGACCTCCTGAGGTCCCTTCCAACCCTGAGATTCTATGATTCTCTAATCTATACCACTCAGCTTAGTGTTGATTGCTGGACAGCATCTGGACAGAAAACTGCAAGCCTCTGTGGATTGACCAAGGCAGGTTTATTACTATTAGGATGGTTGTCTCCAGAAGCTGTTACCTACATGCATGCATGAGAGGGGATGATCCTCTGATTTTTTTAAAGGATAGGGGATGAAGAATGAAGAAGGATTTGATAATTTTGGTCCAAGTTTTAATATACAGGAGAGCAAGAGGGTAATAGTGATGTGTTTCATTTTACAGAGAGATGGAGATTCCCCATTGCCTTTTCCTCCCCCAAAGTATTTTTTCATCTGGTTAGGGTGGAATCTACTTCTTTAATGAGGCTGTGACTCACAGAGGCCAGGTGAGGGCTGCTCTTTTCTGTGTATAGAACTATAATCCTTCTCAATTATCAAAGACATAAATTACTATTATTTCCTTACCAGATCGAACACCTCCCTTAAATATGTGAAAGAAAAATTGTAGGTTGTCTAGTGAATTTTCCTCTTGGAAAAACTGCCTATTCTTAATATGCAAGTTCAAGGAAAGTTCAAAAGTTTATCAGTGCAAAGGCTGTATTCTAATAATTTATCTACCAGCTTCTCAGTCCATATTATAATGTTCTGAATTAAGAGACATTTTTGTATTGCCTTCTTGCAAAAGTAATCAAACAGCACTTTTCAGAGGTATATCACAATATCTATTGATCGTAATCAAACCACAGATGGTGCTAGTATTAGAGAGAGTTGGCTGTAATGTAGGACAATATGTCAATCACGGGAACAAATCAATTTTTGTCTGACACAGGAAGCTATTTTCCTAGTCCAGCATAATTCCATAAGGCTCCACTGTCTTAAGAATGTTGATAAGGCAGCATTTCTGGGAAAAGATGTCATGGCCAAAAGTTACTGCTGATTACTGAGAAAATGGTGATCTGAGTGCGTTTCGTACCTATTGTGCCTTGAAAGTCAATATTTCAATCTTAGAAAGCCTTGTACAAGTGAAAATGAATACTGAATTTATATGTTTACTTCAGGATTGAGGAAAAGACTTGTTTGCATATTATTTTGCATGAGCATGTGTGTGTAATATTAAATACTTTTCTTTTACATATAAGGACTTCTATCCAAGGATCTCAAAGAACTTTACATACTGTGACAAGGTCAGGCCAGATGGCTACAGGAGAGTGATAGAAGGCAGATACATTAGCCCCAGGTTAAGTAGGTCCCTTTTCCCTGGGTAAGATAACAGGGAAGGTTCCAGAACAATCAGGAACTTTCTGGAAACAATTAAGGCAGACAGACTGATTAGAACACCTGCAGCCAATCAAGAAGCTGCCAGAATCAATTAAGACATGCAGGCTAATCAGGGCATCTGGGTTTAAAAAGGATCTCACTTCAGTTTGTGGTGTGTGTGCGAGGAGCTGGGAGCAAGAGGTGCAAGAAGCTGAGAGTGAGAAGGCGTACTACTGGAAGACTGAGAAGTACAAGCATTATCAGACATCATTAGGAAGGTCCTGTGGTGAGAATAAAGAAGGTGTTTGGAGGAGGCCATGGGGAAGTAGCCCAGAGAGTTGTAGCTGTCACGCAGCTGTTACAGGAGCCACTGTAGACAACTGCAATCCACAGGGCCCTGGGCTGGAACCCGGAGTAGAGGGTGGGCCCGGCTTCCCTGCATCCCCCCAACGCCCTACTTGATACTGGAGGAGTTGACCTGGATTGTGGGTTTCACCAGAGGTGAAGGTCTCTGGCCTGTTCCCCGATCCACTAGGTGGATCAGCAGAGACTGCGGGGATTGTTCTTCTTCCTTTTCCCCATGCTGGCCAGTGATGAGGCTAACTGAGTGAATGGCAGATTTGAGCCACGAAAGTGGCCAAACTGAGGGCTGCCGTGAACCTCTGAGGCCAGCAATAAGCGCAGGACCCACCAAGGCAGAGGAGGAACTTTGTCACAGTACCATTAGCTAAACCTTCACAGAGAGATGGATATCATTCTATGTGTTTTACGGATGGATAAATGGATGCCCACAGAGGGGAAGCATCATTAATGTTTTTCTCCAAGTGAGAATTATTTTTATTACATTATTATTATTTATTACTAATTAGGTGAAAAGGTGAAGTCACTACTCAGTTTTTAATGTGACAGAACTCCCACTCATTGAATTGAAATACTGGATAATGGCACAGATTTGTTTTAATTAAATGCTTACAATAATTATCAATCTTTTCACACATTGGCTACCAGCATAGCTCCATGTAACAAGTAAGACAACTCCTTTGTGGCAAATAAAAGGGGCAATATCTAGAATATCTTAAGCATGAAAAAAGAGAAAATTTCTTTAACAATAGCAAACAAGAAATGGAACAAGAAAGGAAAGCCTATGATGGGCCAAATTCTGATCTTTCCTGCATCCACACAGAAGGGGAGGAGATATTAAGGAAGCCCTGACTAAAAAGACTGCCCCATCGGAACCATTGCCCTTAGGAGAGGTACTCATATTCTACATGGAGGCTCATATCCATCTTTTTCTATGAATCAGGTGGTGGAGGACCGAAAAGGGGCATGACATTTAAGGAAAATAGCCCTGGTATGTCCCCTACTGGTGCCTAGCATGCCAGCCTTCCAAATAATAGAAACAGTATGCTTAATAGTCAGCACAGGAAACCAAGGTCACTTGTCTCCTATCCAGTTGGTCTGTTAATGGAGAGAGTAAAGAGGTAAAGAACATCTCCACTGGGGTAAGGAGCAGGAGGAAAAATCCTGTGATGTGGGCTGGGAAGATTGGGGATATCAATCTGTCTCTAAGCCCCTAGCCTGCAAAGCTCCAGAAGGCTTTATTACCAGCTAGGGCCACAGGGGCTGCAGATGTCCTTGTTCCGCCTCCAGCATATGCACTAAATCTGGGAATTGTCTCTCTGTACCCATCACGTGGGTGCATTTCTGTGCCTACATTAACAAGAAGGGCATTATGTAATGACAGCAGCTGCTCCATAGCCCAGGGTAGAACTGTTTTCTCATTATAAGCTCCATTTTACCTCTCACACTCCACAAAAGTAGTTATATTGATTTCAACATTGATAGTTTACATAGAACCTATCTAGAAAATTTGAGAAGAATGTTAAGGGACTAGGCCAGAAAAATTGGATATGGTTTCCTGAAATGAAACTGAAAAATAGAGGTGTTCAAAAAAGCAAAAAGAAGAAATATAAAGGTTCATTTACTGGAGTTTTCCAGCTGAGATCTAGTGTCCAGGACCAAACTTTGGTTGATTAAAGTTCATTTTCAAAAGTTGTTAGCTGAATAGGACATTGACTACAGCAGGCTTATTACAGGATGTTGAATGACTGCAGGAAACCTAAGCTTTCTTTAAAATAAATAAATAAATAAATAAATAAATCTGTTTACCTTTCCCCGGCACAGACAGGCCTCAGAATGTAAACTGGTCACTTGGGAGGCTCATTGATGGAGAAGGAAGAATTTTTCCACCAAAAGGTTCAGGCATCCTTTCTAACATCTCTACACCTATACTCCTCTTGGAGCACTTCTCCTCTCACTGAAGTCAATAGAGTTACAGTGGCATACAATTGGGGTAAGTGAGTCAATGGAGTAACCATGGAGTATAACTGGGGTAAGGGAAAGGAGAATAACTGCATTTATTTTTTTGATTCATAAACCAATATGGAAGCAGGATTGAAACTTGTTTGCAGTATATTGTGCCTTCATATTGCTAATATCATGAGCAATGTCACTTTTAAAAAGATAACTATCGCAGGCTTAGAAATGACAATTGTAATTAAGAAGTTAATTTTCAAATACTTTGCATAGTAACATTCGTACACTCCAAACGAGCCGGCTGAACAAAATGGGCACAGCTTTCTTGTTAAGTACCTGTACACATTATAATACATATTGCTGTTTAGTGAAACAAATCCATTAATTTGATGACATTCATTAATATAAAATAACAATATATAGCACCTTCACTTACCTGTTACCTCATATTTGCTAAATGGCATCAATAAAGAATGAATCATGCCTGTCACATTTTTGGTATCTCATATTACACATTTCTAGAATGTAGGGAATGCTTGATGAGGGATGAACTTTTTTGGCGTATCATCTCTTTCCCATATGTATTGTTCTTGGATCTGTCCCAAAACATGCAGAGGGGCTTTCCCATTTTCCTGTGACCATCTTTTCCTTGGGTTTTTCAACTTTTGTTTTGGATGCAATATGCTCCTTTACCCAAATATGTTTCCTATTCAGCTCCCACTCTTAGAGAAGAGAAGTACAATATATTGTATGACAAAATCTGTCAATTCTAATGGATTCAGCCAACATTTAAGCATATGGACTCTCTCTTCTTCATTATTCAGTTTACTTTTCATTAATTCCCAAAGCACTTTTAAGTATACTCCTTTTCTATGACAAGTCTTAATTTATTATCATGTTCTATGGCACTACCCTTTTATCCTTGAAGTTAACGACAAAACTCTCATAAATTTGAATAGTAGCAGAAGAAAGAGGCCCTAAAGGAATGATTCTATCATTGAGATATTATTTACTTTAAGGGCCTGATTCTGTGGGCTACTTAGTGTCTTCTAACATGGTGCTGAGCACATCACTTTCCATTGATTTCAGTGGGAGTTGAGGGCATTCAGTAGCTTGCAATACTGGATTCAAAAGGAAAATGAAATAACTGGGGATAAAGTATAAAACACAAATGAATACTTCTTTTGGTAGCTGTATATTTACCTCCCCACACCACTCACACACATATATACATACATACACTCTCTCTCTCTCTATATATATATATATATAACCTAAACTCTGTAGAAATTATACATTTTCAGCTATGCCAACTTTTTCAAAAGTTTAGACATATTTTTAAACTGAAAAATGTTTGCCACATTCTCTTCATGCTCATAAGGTCGTGACTAAGATAAATAGATTTTAGAGAAACATTAAAGTGGGTGTATGTGGGAGGAATTTCATATTACTTGCTCATTTATTAGCAGATAGAATTTTACAGTCTTGTTGAAGTTTGTGCTTGATTCCTTTAAAGGGAATACGACAAAGGTTGCAATAGAATATATATATATTTTTATAGAATGGCACAATTTCATTTGGTATGGAATAGAATTTATGATGGAAACCTATTGCATAATGTCTAAAGCAGACAACTTAAAATCCTAACAATTAAAAACATCTCAAAGTAATAGGTATTCAGATAAGACTTCTATTACAGCTGTGTAAATTATATTAAAAGGCCGAGGGCCGGACTCAACTCCTAATACAGTCAGTAGAAAGACTCCCACTGAGTTCAATGAGAGTTGGATCTGGCACCAAATCCTGAAGTCTTTGCTCAGAATTTTCTCAGACCTTACTCTGGCAAAACTCTGATAGCACCTGCTACCCCCATTAACTTAAATGTGGTTGTTTCAGATATTGGGGTTTGACTCAAAATAGTTGCTTGTTTGATATTTGGGTTGGAAGTCAATGGAAGTTGCAGGACCTGAGAATCCAGCCAAGTGCGGGTTTTGATTCAGTAAAGACTAAGGACTGCATGACTAACCCAGAATGTTTAAGAGCCATTTTATACTTGGGCAATCTTTTACTGGCAATTACATACACCCTGTTACCTGACCATTACTTTTCCTATCCATTGCTAATTTAAAAAAAAAAAAAAGAATTTAAATAGGTGCTTGCTCCTTTTTACCCAGAGGTGCTAGGATGTAAGCAGGCAAAGTAGGCATTGTACCAACCTCACAGTGAGAAAAAGGGTGAGTAACAAAAGAAAAGGGACCTGACCCCCAAAATTATCATGGGACATATCCAGACTCTGAGTACATGGATGCAACTCCTTTGAATTCAATGAAATTAGACCTGATTGGCACCAGCTTTGAACCTGACTGTCTGTCTCAGATTTGCAAACCCACTTCCATATTTATTATTATTAATATTTATTGTTTTATAGCCCCCCTAAGTTTGCTGTCACTTCAGAGAAGATTGTTTTCTTCCTTATGGATGTGATGGGCAGTACATGTATCATGTAATGTACACAAGGAAGGTGGAGGAGGTCATGGGAGGACAAGGTTCACAGAAAAGGGTGTATGCACTTAGTTTAGGCAGATGAATTTATCAGTGGTTACTTCCGCCCTGATCAACTTTTGTGTGTGTTTCATAGGTGATACTGCAGAAATACATTTGAGATGAGAGTGAAAGTTACATGAATAGATTTTTGGAAGATCATTCCAAGCATAAGGGGTAGCATGGGAAAAAAACACTGCGAGATTTGTATGAGAAGGAGACAAAAGAGCCATTGAGGGTGGCATGATAGGTAGAATAGAGAGAATGAAGGGGAAAACTGAAGGATTCCAGGACAAAGACTTAGGCCTTGTCTACATGGAAAAGTTTTACCAGTTACATACATGTAAACGCTCTTATTCTGGTATGAGAATGGCTTTTTTTTATGTTTACTTCAGCCCCTTTCCAAGTGACATAAGCTAAATGGTAAAATTAAAAAGGCCCTCTTATTCCAGACTATGGGCTGTCTAACTATATTACTTTAAATTCACACCTTATGTTATACCAGAAAATCTTTCCCATGTAGACAAGGCTTAAGCAGGGACTGTGTGACATAGGACCTTGGCAAGTTTGAATGGAGAACAAGTCTGGATGGAGTCAGGGCAGTAATTCTAAAAGAGTGTAGGTGACATGACTGAAACTTATAGGCAAAAAAGATAATTTTTTCTAGTGTCATCTAGCATGGAGCAGAGCAGGGAGAGGTTGGTAATATAAAGATGGAGCAAAGGAGACTGCAGTGGGCAAGCAGTGCAGAGTGAGGCTCAGTGATTTTAGGTGTAGGGATGGATAGGAATTGTCATGTTGTAGAGACACTGTGAAGGAAAAAGAGACAGAACTTGGTCACAGCCTGAATATGGTGGGAGAAAAATAGACAGGAGTCAAAGATGACCCCAGTTTGAGGGAAGATGGAGTGTTGTCAACAGCAATGAAAAACAGAATAATGGAGAGGGCTTGGGAAGAAAGACTGGGAGGTTTTATATGTCACCATCTTTCACTGGCTTCATCCCATCTTCCCCTCTCACTTCATCCTGCAGTGAAATGATAATGCTGGATTTGTCACATCTCCCTCAGTTTCTTAGCAATAGGCTAGATGTCACAACTGCAGAATTATGACTTTGTTGGAGGATGAAATCAGGGAGAAAGTATTTATTGAAGACCAAACATTGAAACAATTACAAAAGGGATAACAATAATAATAATAATAATTAATAAAAAGACTCTGCAAGTAAATTGCAATTATATACATGTGATCTCTCTTAAATTTTGTTCCAGTATGATACATGCCCTCCCTTCCCCTAGCCCCACTCCTTGAAGTTATTTTGTTTACAGAATAGTTCCCTTTGGTAGCTGCAGTGACTAAAACATTAGTACTTGGCATAAAACTGGGAGTTACACCCTTTCGTATGACTGCTGGTAAGGTCCTTTACAAGACAAGTGCCTGGTGCACTGTAGAGTACATTAATCTTTATTTCCTAGCTGCCTGGTCGTATTAACCCTGCTCTTCCCCCAGGTGTGCCAGATGATATTTGGCTGAAATGGGAAATAGGTTTGTTGTTTCCAGATGCTAAGATCACCGGGCACAGAAGACTAGAGAAGGTAAGACAGCTGACTGATGACAGTGGGCCTGCTCCTGCTCCCACTGATCCAGACTGTATCTGGGTCTCAAGTGGGTCTGCAGTGGAAGAATTCAAGGAGTTGTCCTGCTTTTACCACCACCCCATCTAATAGTCCTCATGCACAACAGGGGAGCACAGGAACTTCTCCCTGCAGGTGCAAATCACTACCAAAGTAGTTGAGTAGAGCCTTAAAAATGACGGTGTCATGGCTGGGCCCAATCTCACTAGCCTGTGGAACTTGCTGTGTGGACCAGAGAAGCAGGCCATACCATAAAAGGGGACAGTACAACCATGAGCGGTCTGGGCCCGGGACTGTCATTGTGCTCTTTGTAGAGTGACTTCTACAATGGGGCCCTAGTCCCTGCTCATGCTCGTTAGTCACTACTACAATAGAAATAGTAATCATAAATAATAACAGCACTGCCTTCAGGCTCGATATCCCTGAAGCAAGACCATGAAGTACGGCAGCATGTTAAGGACAGTCGGCTACAAATCCAAGGAGGTAGGTGGCTACGGGTTCCAGGAAGTAGATTCCCAACCTCTTGGGTGTTTTGTTTGTCATTTGTTTGCTTAGTTTTGTTAATTGGAAAGACACTATTTTTATGTTCACAAATTGTACTGAACTATTTTAGAAATAAAGGTCTGAAAAGCAGGGAATAAAGAAAACAAGCAGCCGCTAGTTTATTGTACCCTGGCTCTTCCAGTATCTATGGAGTTCTTCTCATTCAGCAAAGTTTTAAACCCTCATGTTTAGATTTTCAATAACACATTCATTTCAAATGCAGACATAGTGTTTTGAAGGGCACTTTGCAATGGTTTTATCCAGAGTCAGATTATTTGTAATCCAGGGGGAAAGCATGCATTCTTCGCAAGGCAAGTAGAAAACATATCTGAGCACAAATCAAAAGAATGATTACGGCACGCACGCTCTGTACCCATTACTGAATCCCCAAGGCTCTTTCTGTTTGTTTAGGCTCTTTTTCTTCTGATGCCTCTGGTTGGACTGGGTGTAAACTCAGCAATGAATAAGAATGGTTAAAATGGATAACATAAAAAGATGTGACATTCTTGAAGGATCCCATGTTTCAAACTTAGATTCAAGTGAAAGCTACTGAAGGAACACCTCCCAATGGTCTCAAGTAGATCTTTCTTCAATACATCAGAGGTTTGCGTTTCCATCTGTCATAGGGTGCACTTCTGATCTCATTTCAATCCCAAACAAGCTCACATTCACTGGGTAATGAAAAATGGCATTTGCACAAAGTGGAAAGAAAAAGCATTGTTTCTACCACACATTATATTTTACACTGCTCATGAGACGACGTTTCATATCCCATAAAAACCATTATCTGTAACTTACTGTGCATGCCAGAAAAAAAGCAACCTTGTATCTTTAAAAGAGATGTCTTGTTTCTGAAAACACTTTATCTCTCACATTTCCCTACCCACAAAGTAACCTGTGTTTATAAGCAAATCTACTCAACCCCTTAATAATGACCTAGAGTAAACATCTGACATATGCTGCTTTCAAGCTCCTCTTTGTTTAGGCATGAATTGTTCATTTTAATGTCTTTTGTATACTGCCTGAAGGAAAGACAAATGATACAAGGGATGTTTTACATTATCAATGGTGGCAGAGGTTATGCCTGTGTTTATCTGATCCTCTTTTACTGCATTACAAACGGTAAGATAAACTGCATGGCATACAATGGTCATTAATTTTAGCACACATTTTCACATTTTTTTAATTTAAAAGGTATTAGATGTAAGATACCCAGTTTGTCAGGGTTTCTAGTCATTTGCAAAATCTGTGGCAATCTCATTTGACAGAGCACATTTATTTTCAATATAAGTATGCAGCTAATTTTAAAATGCAAGTTCCCTTTTTGTTTGCATTAGAAAGACAACTATATCCTAGTATGAGCTGTTGTCCAGTTTAATAATTAAATGGGTTTCACTAGAACTAGTCCGTTTATGTGGAGGATCTATCCTATGGTTAGTCTTATTTGATGACATGGGTCCTGCTAATGCCAAACAGAAAAAACAACAAGCCCCTGAAATATGAGGCAGCATAGGAAAAAAAATAGTATGATGAAGAAGCTTCTTTAAACGCACACATGTACACCCTTCCAAGATGTCCACAACCGAGAGTCTTGGGACAGTGTAATAAAATCAATAGAGAACCCATTGGGTGGGGCGGGAGGGGGAATTACACCTACCGTAGGTGTTATTTTTCTTCTGCACTCAGAGCTCAATTTGTAATGAACATGGTGCCAGGGCCCAAACAATTTTTTTACTTTCATAAGTGACGCGGCAATCTCAGAGGTGCCAGGGCTATGAACTGCCAAGCCTAGATGCACCGGGGCTTAGCCCTGGCAAGCCCTGGCACCAATTAAGCACTGTCTGAGCTTCTTAAGATTTGCTTGATCCTTGTCAGTTAAACTACTTTATCTAAAAGTAATTGAAGTTCATCTTTATATCTATATTGCACAAATCCATTAATATAATATTATAATATGCTTTTCATCTCAGGATCATGCTGACAGCAGCCAGTTTGCAGACTTTTCCAAGCAAAGGCCAAATAAATTAGTGCAGCAGAGTTGGACCCTTTGGTCAACACCACCCCGTGAGCCGACATATAGGCAAAACTAGTAGCGAGGCCTATACATAAGGTTACCTAATACTTTCCATTATAAGCCCATTTTCAGTTGCTTATTACTTTGCCAAACTTTTATGGCTTAGGCTGAAAATTTCCATGCTTTCTCTAGTGCCTTAAAAAAATCTTAAATTTAATCAAAAACAGTTCGGCCAATTCTGAGAATGAGGTTAAGGAAAAACAGATAGTTTTGCCAATATTCACTTTTGTAAGGAGCTCTAGCAACTCCAGGAGCCGGAACTTGACATTTGGTCAGACAGATACCTTTCCTCTACCCATGAAAAGCGAGCCAGATCCACTCATTCGTAAGTCGCTACAAAATCACAATTTGCACATGCTTGATAGAAGCATGCTGCTCAAATCTCTGAACATTCCATCTGCACTGAGAAGTTTCCAGTCCCACAGAGTGCCCTAAATGTCAATGACACTAAGCATTGCCTAGGGACAGAGCTAGAGCTCTGGATATGGGTATGGTGTAATCACAGCTGGTGTTGTATTCCAGCTCCTTTAGCCTAGGGGAAGATGTGCTGGGTGCTGAGAGATCATTAGTTCTAGTGTCAACCTTTTCACTAACTGGTGTTAAGAATTCTCTGCACTTCCTAGCCTTTGTTATTAAGCAAGGCCTCATATACCTGCCATTGGAGGCAGGTAAGTATCATCCTCCTATTTTACACATGGGGTAACTGAAAAGGTCCCTTCTGACAGAAATGACTATAACCAACCTGCCAGGTTTTGTGCGGAATAGAAGGTGCTGCCTTTTGAAATTTAGTCCTATTTTCCTCATCTCTTTTGGTTCCTCTAGCTAAAAAAACATAGCCACACAAACTCTGAACTTCAGACATTCTCCAAACATCTCAGAGATAGTCCAGTGTTTAACTTTTAAAGTGAAAGACTTATAGAGTGATTGCCCTTATTCGGGATAACTTCACTGAGTTTCACAAAGGTTTATATGGGGATCTGTCAACTACTTCTGTTTTCAACACAAAAACAAAGCTGAAAATCTTTGTTTCCCTCTTCCATCAAAATATTGTGTTCACTGACCATTTTTAACTAACTCTGTCCCTGGCATATGCTGTATATGCTCTGGAGAATCAGAGGGGCAGGCTGAGCAGAAGTGGGGATGGAGGCATGGGCTCTGTGGGACAGAGGGGATGCACATTGGTAGTGGCTCTATTTAGGCTGTGGGTGGTAGAGGGGAAGTAGTTGAGAATGAGAAGGGAAACTTGAGTGAATGGAGGTGGAATTTTGAATGCCTTAGCAGTTTATTTCCTTGCTTTTTATAGTTTGTATTGATAGGATAAGCAGTCCAGCCAGCTTAACTCAACATGAAAGATTTTCTCTGTGAGATGATATAAGGAAATCTATTAATTTCCTACCCTGACAAAGGAGCAGGACATTGGATTACCTTGGGATATGATTTTGTGAAGCTCTCATGCAGTAGTTAGGAGCTATAATCCTGGCTGTAACCAAACCTTGTAGCTTCCAGATCATTCACCTCTCTCCATGCCACACTGACCCTTGCCAGTCCTGCTGTAGTGCTGTGTGGGAAGGGTGATCACAATCACCTACTTGCATGATCTATAAAGCAAGGCCATTAATATTTTTCTCCCCACGCTTTTATATGTGTGTATTTCACTAATCTTACAAAGGTCATCATACTAATCAGTTTCCATGCTGATAGACAGCCATAGTAACAAACCAGTAAAGGAAGAGGTAAAGTGGAAGACTTTCTTCTGTATTTCCTTGTTTTGGGAGGAGGGAGTGGTGGGAGAGAAAGGAAGGAGAATGAGAGAGAATCTTCATCTTACTGTAAAATACTTTTCTATTTCTGAAAGGAAAATGTATAGAATTTATGCGGTCAAATGAAAAGGCACATATAGCCCATAGCTATCCATACCACCAAGAGCCAGATTATAGCTGTCCCATGAACCCACATTGGGGAACAAGGGAAGGTTAGGGTCCCCTTACTCCCATGTGCTGACTATGCACATCAGGGGTAGCAGCATAGATGAGACAGCAGCCTCAATGGAGTTGCTGTGTCAACCTTCCACCCCTCTGTTTGTGTTGGTAGGGAGGGGGTGGGGAATGAAGTCTTTCCATTGACTTCAATAGGCTTTGCATTGTGCCCTACAAGGATCAGAGCCTAATTGTTTTGGGGCTTTCTGGGCAAATCTAGTGAGCATGGCTGAACTTTGCATAACTAGTCCTTTTCCTTTCCTCCTCTTCAACTTCTGGACTCAAGATATTTTCTTGTGCTTTATATTGCATTTGAAATATTATTAACTATTCAGGATGGGGAATACCATGTAAGAACACGTAGAAAATAAATTAAGAAGAGAGGATAGCTTTAATGTAAAACTGGCCTGATGGAATATCATATTCATGGATTTGTGCACCAATCAAAAGGTAGAACTGTATGACATTAAATGTGTCTGAACGTGCCACAACTATATATGATTGTGTGTGATTGCTGAGTGAAGTCTGAAGGGATTGCTCAGCGTTAACAGGGAAAAGAGACCAGAAATTCCTCTGGTAACATCCCACATAAGTGAAAGCTTAAAAGTTAAAGCTGATCTATAAAGCAAGAGTTGGCTTTAATATATGCAACTATCTTTTTCCATTTTTTAATTATTACTTTTTAAAACAGAGAGATCACAACATATGTAATAGTTCTAGGGTCTGGCTAGTTTCTCTCCTTTTAACTCGGACGTGAAAATTACATACATTCCTGAGCTACAGAGTGTAAGGAAACAATGAATAACTCTCACAACTCTAAAATAAACTCTCAACTTTCCAAGTGACCAGAATAGAAATAGAATTTAAACTCAATATATAAAATTATGACAAATATGAAACTGCCTCTTATTTTCCCCTCCTCTTTTTCCTGTAGGAGCTCAATCCTTCAGAGCGCTGAGCACGTGGGACCTAATCCAATCAAATACCTAAATCACATGCTTGACTTCAAGCATGTATGCAGTCCCATGGAAATGGGTGACAGTGTCACCTATGGCTGGGTAAAAGATGCAGGAGTTGTCCTGTTAGGGATATATGTATGATCTCAGATGTATGTAGTTTGTAGCTACTCGTTTAATATTACCAAGAGATAATATGTATTGTCTTCCCTGCCAGACATGTTTTTAGGTTGAGTTATTTAACTAACTCCCTGAAATTATAAAAATCATGGAAATCTTGAATCACTCTTTTTCTTCTTACTGTTTAGCAGCATCACTGGAAATCACTGGATATAGATTCTTCAAAATGCACAGATCATAAACTCAGCCAGGTTTTTTCATTTTCCATCCATCCATCCATCCATCCAGGCAATTACACTGCAATGTGTCTAGCTTTTGTCCCACAGATTCTACTGTCCAGGAAGGCTCTCTTTTGGAATTATTAAAGGCCCAGCCACAACAATGAATTGACTTCCAGTCACACTTTTTTCTCTAGCACAATAATTTAAATCTTTGTCACCCTAATAAAACTATTTGGACAGGGCAGGGCAGCAAGGTAGAAAATCTCTTTGGAAAGAGACACAGAGGCAGCCACTGGGTTTAACACAGAGTAATAAAGGATGCAATTCCATACCAGCCTCACAGGGTGGGGGGCAGAAGGCAGGCCATGCACTCTAGTTAGGACTCTGGCACTCAGTCAACGGCAGCCCTCTCTTGAAAGGGAACCACCGCTGGTCAAGCCCAGTGCTCCAAATGAGCACCTGGATTGGCTGATGAGCAGTATGGTACCACCAATGTAAGGTACTGCTGAATTAAAGCAGGCCTGCTGTATTGAGGCCATTATAAAATATCCCCCTCCTTCCCCTGTAGTTTGATTATTGGTGGTGAGTGACAATATCTTTGTTGTGCTGTTAGTATTTTTTTTGTGCATTATACTTTGGTTTTCTCAGGATGTTGTGAATGCTGCCAGTGGTTCAAATTGATTATCTGATTCTGATGTGATAGTGTGAGTGGTGTGGTTACTTAGTGATTTTAGAGCAATTGTATGGTTTAGACTGCATAGGTACCATTTCCTAAATTAGCATGGGTCTCAAATTTTATTTAAATGATGTTCTCTCACAGGACCATAGCTTTGGGTGGGAGGGCTTGGCAAAAGCAGTTTAAGTTCCCTTTAGCAGGATAGTTATTGAGGACATGCTGGCTGGTTCTCCCAACCCCGCAGAATTGGGGAGGTTAGGGTTATGTAAATCAAGCATTGACTCATCGGTAGTTCAGAATGGGGTTGTATTCACAGGAAAGCCTGGACAAGTAGCAAGATTTTGATAAAGTTGCAGTGAGTTGGCCATCTCCAAGCTCATGGCCACCTTGCCATTTGCATCTCAAGTGTGTACTGAAACATATACTTAATGACAGGTTTCAGAGTAGCAGCCATGTTAGTGTGTATCTGCGAAAAGAAAAGGAGGACTTGTGGCACCTTAGAGACTAACAAATTTATTAGTCTCTAACGTGCCACAAGTCCTCCTTTTCTTTTTGCATATACTTAGTATAATTTCTACTAGAGCAAGCACTAGTCTCTTTGCTATGTTTTTACTTCAGTTTGCACAGTAAAGTTTCCCTTATGCTTTTCCATACACAGAGAGCAACCATATACTTTCAGTCTGACTGATTCATTTTAGATAAAGGGAAACAACAAAACAAGGAAGAACAAAGGCTGAAGTCCCTGAGAGAGAGAACAATATGTATCTCCTCTGAATCATACTGCATGAAGTCTGCCTCACAAAATGGCACCTGCCTCTGAATACAGTAGACTCCTAGAAATGCAAAGGTTCAGTAACCAGACAATAAATTAATAATAATTACCAGCAAGGCATACTGCTATGTACTTAGGTCTCCTGTGCTATCCACAGCTCTTCTTACACATGTCCCTCTGTATTGGCATCCCCCTTACTGCTCTAATCTGTCATGCCCACACCTCCTTCTCATAAGACACTTCTGCCTATAAAATTTAGTCCCCTGCTCAAAGAAGTGTTAGTAGACAGACAACAGTACACGCATAATTTCTCACTTTTTGCATATTTTTTTAAACTAACAAAATATGTGCTAACTTCACTATTTAGTTGCTTGCTGTTGTATCCCAATATACTGTCCCTTGTGTATTTTTTGCCTATTTAGGGCCCAGTGTAAAATATTTTAACACACTACTGCACCTGCATGGCACCAGATTGAAGTCTTTGTACTAGATGACCTAAAATGACTTTTCCCCTCTCTACCTACTATGATTCTATGCTGGTGACCATTCTAGGATATTTTTATTCATAGTATTTATTATGTTCAGGGCTTGTTTATGACTACCATACTCATAGGGTGGCAGACTAACAGTCCTGAAAAACAAGACTTCCATCTACAGAAGAGGTGTAGCATAGCTAATGACCGTGCAGATTTCCTCCACGTTACCCTGCCAATGTGCCTCACCACTGAACCAGAGGGACCACTTCTAGAGATGACAGCATAGCTCAATTTTCGTACACTGGCTCAGAGGAGGCTGGTGACATCTGAAAATGGCTAAGCAAAATTGACACACCGAGTTTTGCTCAGAGCCAGTTTACAGCAGAATATAAAGACGATGCTCTGTCTGACTTGAAATAGCATAGGGAGCATATAAACTACAGCAGATAATATGCAGTAAGAAGGGATATTAGCAGGCTAAGAAGGAATATGAAGAGCAAAAAACTAAAGGTATAAAAACCAATAACGAGAAATTCTTTAAGTAAATCAGAGGCTGGAAGTCTGACAGGAAATTGTGGCTCCATTTGCCACAAAGAAGAAAGCAGAGTAATTAAGGGAATTAAGGATGTTGCTGAGAAGCTAAATGATTTATCTGGATCAAACTTCACCATAGATGATAGGGAGATTGCTACCCAGACCTACTCTTTTCTAGTTATAACAATATGGCACTGTCAGAGATTGAAGTTTTGAAAAAGAGTTGCTGGAACAAGATGATAAATTAGAAAGCAACAAGTCTCCTGGTCTAAGTGGCATGGACCTGAGAGTTCAGAAGGAATTTAAGATTGCATATTTTTGCTAGCAACTCAGTAACTTCAATTTCACTAAAATCAGCTATTATACAAGAGGACTGGAGAGTAGCAAATGTTTTCACCATTCAAACAGGTGCTGAGAGTGGTCTGCGCAGGCCAGTAAGCCTTCTTTCTGAATCTTTTCAAACGGATTGAGATAATAATTAAAAATAGAATGATGAATCTTGTGAAAGATCATGATCTAACTAGCATGGTTTCTGCAAAGGGGAAAAAAATGTGGGCCTCCCTAATTTCTCTTTGAATGTATCAGTAAAATAGCAGATAAATGAGGACCAGCGACATAATTTATTTGGATTCTCAGTAGACCTTTTAACAAAATCCCTCATAACAGGCTCCTAAAGAAACCAAGTAGTCATAAAGTCAGAGGCAAAGAACTGTCATGGATCAGAAACTGGCTATGAGACAGAAAACAAAGAATAGGAAATGATCAATTTTCATTATGACAAAAAGATAACCATTAAGCTGGTTAAAAAAATTTGACGGACTAGTTTCATGTTCGAAAATGCAGTTTCATCAACCTCTAAATGTTTTCTGGGAACTTGCTGATTTCAATGAAATTGTTGATGGGAAAAATTTGAAATAAATCATTTTGGCTTTATCATTTCATTTTGATAAGGTAAAAATGTTTAGTTTATCACTTCCAATCATAGATTCATACACTTTAAGGTCAGAAGGAACCATCATGATCATCTAGTCTGACCTGCACCTTACAGGCCACAGAACCTCACCTACCCACCCTTGTAATAGGCCCCTAAACTCATTGTGTTTTGACATTTATATCCTATTAAATAGTGTAATATTATGTTTATATGTATTTAATATAATAATATAAGGTTTTAATATAATATAAAAAAGTCAAAATAAAATGAATAGAAATGATAAGGTCAAAAAGAGATGTTTTTACTTTAGCAAAATGTTTTGATGGTGCCAAATCAAATTTTTTCAGATTCTTCATTCCACAGGAACCTTCAAAATGTTGCCTTTTCATTCTGATTCAGAACAAACTTTTCTCCAGAATATTGGAATTTCTCACAGAACAGAAATTCCATTTTCTGACCAGCTCTGTTAGCAATGGAATGTCACAAAGTTCCATTATTAGGAGCGGCGCTGTTTAAGCCATTTGTTAACTAATCCATAAAGGGGCATGAGCAGTGGCATGACAACTTTTGCAAATGATCCAAAATTATTTCTATTAGTTAAAACAAGAGAAGACTCTGAGGAACTTCAGAGGAGCCTAATGAGGGAAGATGAAAGGACAATATTGTGGCAGATGAAATTCAACATTGACAAATGAAAAATAATGCATGTTGGAGGGAACAGCCTGAACTACTCAGACAGGTCAGTGGATTCTAAATTAACTACATAATCTCAGGAAAAAGACCTGTGGTAAAATTTTCAAAAGTGCTTAAGCAACTTGGGAACCCAAGTCCCATTTTTAAAAGTGCCTAAGTCACTTCAGTTGTGTCTATACTGCAGCTGGAAGCTGGAAGCATGCCTCACAGCCTGGGTGGACAGACCTATGCTTGCTCAACTTGAGCCATGTGCTAAAAAAGCTGCCAGAGTCCAAGCCTGCCAGCCTCCTGAGTCTGAGGTCAGGTGGCTAGCCCGAGCCGCTGCCAGTGTCACAACATCCATACTGCTATTTTGAGCACACTAGCTCAAGTGGAGCTAGTGCGAGTCTATCTACCCAGGCTGGGAGGTATGCTCCCAGCTGCAGTGTAGACGTATGCTTCAGCGCTTTTGAAAATTTTACCTTTGGGCATTATTGTGGACAGATCAATGAAGACCTCAGCTCAGTGTGCAGCAGCGGTTAAAAAAGCAAACAAACTGTTAGGCTCCATAAGGAATGGAGTGGAAAATCATATGGACAATATGCCAGAGCCATTATATAATTCAATGGCAAGCCCTCAGTTGGAACAGTTTTCAGTTCTGATAACCGCGTCTCACAAAGGGTATAACAGAAATAGAGGGAACTGAGAGACTGGTGACAAGAAGGATCAGTGGCATGAAAAAGCTCTAATATACACAGAGATCAGAACCACTGGGCGTATTTACCTTAGAGAGGTGATGAATAAAAGTGGGCATGATAAAAGTATGCAAAATAATAATGGTGTAGAGAAGGTATAGCAGGGACGTCTATGCATCCTGTGTCATCATAGAGAAATAAAGGGACATTTAATTAAATTGAAGGTGTCAAATTCAAACCTGAAGGAAATACATTTTACATAACATATAAATAGACCACACGATATCAAGGAGTCAGGTTTATCAGCACTGAAAAAGGAATTAGAAATGTAAATGGCTAAGAAGACTATTCAAAGCTATAATAGCAAATATTAAAATAAAATCAAAGACTCTGGAATGATATAAATTCTCAATCATTAGGGTAAAAACTAGCTTCTAACTACTGGGAGTTAGGATGAATATTTTCATAGATTCCAAAGCCAGAATGGACCATTGTGATCATCTAGTCTGATTTCTTACAAAATACAAGCCACTGAACTTCTCAAAATAATTCCTAGCGCATATCATTTAGAAAAATATGCAGTCATGATGAGAAATCCACCACAACCCTTGGTAAAGTGTTTTAATGGTTAATTACCCTCACTGTCAAAAATTTCCAGCCTGAATTAGTCTAGCTTAAACTTCCAGCCATTGGATCGTGTTGTACATTTCTGTGATAGATTGAAGAGCCCATTACTAAATATTTGTTCCCTATGTTTATACTTGTAGACTGTAAACATGTCACCCCTTAACTTTCTTTAAGCTGAATAGATTGAGCTCTTTGAGTCTATCACGATAAAGCAAATTTTCTAACCCTTTAATCATTCTCATGGCTCTTCTCTGAACCCTCTCCAATTTATCCATGTCCTTGTTGAATTCTGGGCACCAGAACTGGTCACAGTATTTCAGCAGCAGTCACATCAGTACTAAATACAGAAGAAAAATAACCTCTCTACTCCTACTTGCAATTTCCCTCTTTATGCATCCCAGGATTGCATTCACTTTTTTGGCCACAGCATCACATGCAGAGCTCATGTTCAGCTGATTATTCACCACAGCCCCCCAGTACTTTTTCAGTCACTGCTTCCCAGAAGAGAGTTTCCCCCATCCTGTAAGTATGGCCTACATTCTTTATTCCTAAAGCATGGTTTAAAATAAATTGTTTTTAAAGTCTTTACAAATGGTTAGGGATTTTTTAAAAATTATTTTAAGTCTTTAAAAACAATTTGTTATTTCGGTCATTCTTAGTCTTGTGGAAAATACCTATAAAATTTAACAGACAACGATAATCTCACTATATAATTTTAAATCAACTTATAGAATTCTACTAAGAGAAGGATATCCTGTATATGTAGTTCTATAAGCTGGTTTAAAAATTATATAATGGAGGTTATTATTCTCTATTAAATCCTAGAGGTATTTTTCATAAGTTTAAGAATCAAGAGTGCTAACCTCACTGTATAGGTTGGTTTTAAAATTCTAGAGTGATGATATTATTCTGTATATACATTCTATGATTGAGATCCTGATCCCTGCTCTGGCCCTTCTACACTGCATAAACGGCTAGAGCAGCATAAAACAGCCTTAAAAGCCCACATTCCTGCCAGAGGAGGATTGTGCCCTCATAGGCTCTGAAGAGAGAGTCATAAGTTTGACTCATCAGGATCCTTTTGCAAACCCTAGAATAGGGGAAATGACAGGGCAGGGCTGGGAGTGGAAGGGGAATACTGGGTGTACTGCACAATTTCTGGGCTGCTGTAATTTAGAAAGGTCCTGAGGGCTGTCTAAATTATATTGGTGGAGCTCCAAGTCCTGTAGGATGCAAATCTACCTTTCCCTCCACTCACCTGGCATTGTGAAGTCTAAGAAGCACCGCCCTAAAGGTGCAGGACAGAATCTCACCCTGTTCATAAATTCTGTAAGTGTTTCCTACAACAGTAAGAATGTTTTAAACAAATTGTTTTTCAAGGCTTAAAAATAATAAAAACTAATTGAAACCTCCATGATTTTATATAACCAGAGGCTCAGTGGAAAGGGTTTCTGGCAAAGTAATACCCCAGGGGCAGCCGGGCGTCGCCTTGCCCTGCTCAGTGGCATTGCCTTTTGACTCACCTTTGATCTTCCAGAGTCTCTGCAGTTCTATTTTTTTTCCGGAAATAAGCACCCCTGCTTCATGATGTCTCTCTAGTGAATGGTATCTGTTTGTGTGTTTGTTTATGTAAAATGAGCTGGTCTGCAAATGACCATCTATATCTTGTGTAAATTTAGATACAGCTTTGAGGCCCACTGATGTCCCAAACCACTGTTCACCAATTCCAATTTTTCATTATGAATTAGAAATAAACTCCACAGCCTTCCTGCTATGCAAAAAAATCTTCTGCACTGCTGCATAAGGAGGTTTTTTTATTTATTTTTTTGTGCATACAGTAGATCCCCTAGTGTTTTAAGTGAAGCTGCCTATTTTTAACACAATATGAAATATATTTGAATATAAATACATTCAGTGTGGCACTTTGTGTCAGTATTTTACTTAAAAATATTGTAATAATTAGTATAGAGAACAATGGAAAACCTATTAATTCTGCACTATATTATCTTCCTATTTGCTAGTAGCACAGGTAGAAACAGAATGGGTCACATCTGCAGTATTATGTAGGGTTTTGTTTGATATACAGTACTGTATTATACACATTCAAAACCGTATTAACAGTAAAGCGTGAAATAGCTTACTCCTAAAAATATTCATGGCAGCATCCAGCCTTTCGCTCCTGAGCCAGCATATATGTCTGGATCAATGACCAGAACTGGCAGGGTTCTGTTGGAAAGAATCCATTATCAGTGTCTGTCACTCTGGATGCTTGTGCAGAGAAGCTGAACACAGGAAAAGCAGCAATCAAAACACCAATACAGTAAATCATTGGGAAAACTTTGCTATGTTCAGTTTTCATCATGTTCTCCCTCTGTCATCACCTTATATTACAACTGAAATTTTTTTATAACAATGCTAAAAAAATATTTTGCTTGAGCATGGGACCTTTCACATTGGAACACTGCTCATGGAATCAATTTTCTTTATTCTTAACCTGACCTTGGTATCAATTTTCGTCAGTATTCAATACTAGCTGCAAAAGCTTGAACTCCTTAAGACTTTCACCCATCCCCCAGAAGCCCAGTGCAAGGGACACTTGTATAAGGAAACTAAAAATTGGAAGGCTCTTGACAAAGAAAAATAGTAACTAGATAAACAGACCTGAATGTACTCAAGCTTACATGTGCCTCATTTACACAAAACGCCATTAGCCTGATCCTGTTTATTCAGAGTACAGCAGAGGCAACCTAGCTTGCATGTCTGAATAGGGTGCTTTAGATAATACAATGTATCCTCAGACATGCAAGGCATATTTCCATAATATATAAGGCAAAATATGTTGTATTTAATCCATCACCAGTGGGTTCACTGAGCGTAAGAATTGAATTTTTATTCACATTCTTACATTATTGCCTACATTAATATTAGGCAGGGAATGAAGTGAAAATGAAGTGCCATTTTAGCATACAAGCTGAGGAAGACAAGCAACAAATAAAATACAAACCATCTTGCTAGTCAAAACATACAAATATATTTTAAATAAATAATCTGCATTGCAGAACCCTTCTCTCTGTTTCCTTGGAACTAAATCGACAAGCCTAAGCAACAAAGCTAGCTTGGAATCCTCATGTGATCAGGAAAGGGGCTCCACCTCAGATGAGCTTTCTCTGAAGGATAAGAGGAGGGGAAGGAACAGAATAGGGCAATGAATGCCACAACCTTGCACTAGTTGGTTGATAGTTTTCCTCAGTTCAGAGGACTGATGATGACACGGCGCACACGTGTTCTCCTTCCTTCCCTGTCATCTGTTAAACATATCATTGTGGGTAAGAAGCTCTTGTGCCTCTGGCAAGAGTTTAGACTGTCCTGGTGAGGGATGTGACACTGCAACGATGCAGAAGGAAGCGTGGCCCTAAGAAAACATGATGCACACAGACCTTGCACCATTCAGCAGAGCAGCCAGTCTGCTGATCAGAGACTGACATGACAGAACTTTACTGGAGGGAAGCCTGCAAACTGTGCTACATGCGGAATTGCTGTAGGAGCTGAGGGCAAACAGAAATAAAATCAGTAATGGAAAAATGCTGGTAGTCTAACAGAAAAATACTGGTCCCTCCCATGTCCCATTATATTATCTGAGATGGTCTAGACATTCAGCATGCTAGCAAATGTTTTAACTATTCTGGTCCAAGCTGAAACCATCTGAGGATTGTGTAATTGTCTTGAGGTAACTTGTAAGATTACAATGGATACACTAGTGCAGTATATATGCATGGAATACTTGGTTACCATACTGTATATGTCCTTGGTTAAAATGGCCTCCTTCCTATAGTAACATTTTGTTTTTTTCTGAAGCCATGATATTTGTATGAATGGACCACATACAGTAAGGATATTGGAGTCTCTTGTTTTGGAATAATGTGAATGTTTTTTTCCAATGACTTATGATTTGTTACAATTAGTAAGAAAAGTCTATTATTAAATCTGGAAGGAAGATGTTTATGCATGTGTTTTGGTCTCTGTAATAATGGCTCATATTAATATAGTCTTGTCTTCTGGTACTTGCTTCAATCCACAAATCACACATAACGTTATTTAACTTTTACAAAAATTGAAGTCAGTTCCACAATTTTGGAGCCACTCAAAACGATCGATCAATAATCAAGAGAAAGTGTGTAGAAAATATTTTCAGTTGTGTTAAAAATGAAAACAATACATTTTTAAATGACCATATATTCCATTTGCAATGGTATATGTAACTGTACAATTATTTTAAAATGCACAAGTATTCAGCTGTGAATCAGTATCTACAGTAATGAAGAACATTTCAGCTTGGAAGCTGTAGCAAAGAAAATAATTAACCATCAAAGCAATCATCTTTTAGTCCTGAAGCTAATGATTTAAAAAAAAAAAACTTTCAACATATGATTGTTTAACTTTTAAGTTATGCTTGTTTTTGCTGGCTTATTTAGGGTACACTTAAGGGAACTTCCTCCTCTGCAGAGAAGACTTTATGTGATCAGGCACCAGTCTGATTTAGTCGGGGATTGGTTCTGCTTTGAGCAGGGGGCTGGACTAGATGACCTCCTGAGGTCCCTTCCAAGCCTGATATTCTATGATTCTAGTCTGATGTTCACAGACAGTGTTTCCTTTGACTGGATAAGGGTTCTTCCTGTGCAACAAAATAAAACATGA